>NC_031770.1:69768593-69977255 GCF_001522545.3 Parus major | reverse complement strand
GGGGGGAGAAGGAAGGAAAAAAATAATAGGAAAAAGAGCACACGCTAGGAGTAACGTACTTTTCTCGGTGCTGCCGAGGGGCGGGTGGGGAGACCCACCCGTGCTTGCTCCGCGCTGGCTCTGGGAACGCTGCGGCGCCGGAGCCCCCGCGGGCGGCTCTCGGCTCTCAGCAGAGCCGGCTGCTCTCGGCCCGCCGAGCCCGCTCAGGTGCACCCAGCAGCAGGTGGGGTGGGCCGAGCCGAGCCGGGTCGGGTCGGTCGCGTTCCCAGCGGATTGGGGCCGAGCAGGGGACTGCTGAAAGGAGGGGTGTGCGAAAGCTGAGGGCTCATTAGCGCGGCGCTAATTGATCCTCCCCTCCGCGCCGCTGCAGCAGCGGGGCGCATCTCGCAGGTGGGCCGCGGGGATGGCGGAGCGCCGCCGCCCCACGGTCCCTGTCACCCGCACCGGGGCCAAGCCCGCTGCCCACCGGCCGTGGGGCCCGTGCCGGGCGCTGCAGCCAGCGGAGCGGTCCCCGGCGCAGTTCCACCACCTCCCAGCCGCATCTTAGTCTATTTTTCTTTCCCCTTGCACCAGCCGCAGGCGGGATTACCGGCACGGCCTTGGGCTTTAACCGCTCTGCAGTGCGCACCGCAAACAGGGAACTGCTTGGTGGTTCCTGAGCTCAGGGGTGAATCAGCCACCGGCGGGACGAGCCCCGATGCTCGGGAAACACGCTCGGACGGGTGTCGGGAAAGAAAGCGGGCATTTTCTTTCTTTTTTTTTTTTTTTTTTCCCTTCCCGGGGATTTATGTCAGATAAAAAAAGTCCCTTTCAAGTGCACTGTAAAGCGCGAGAATTTATGCTAAAACACGAAGTCCCTCAGCACGGGTTTATGTTCGCTCCCAGGAGTTAACTCGTTCCTCGGCGTCGCGCTGCCGGAGGCGGGAGGGGCTGGAGGTGACCGAGCCGAGCAGAGCCCGGACGCTCCCCACCGGCCCCGCAGCGCTGGGAGCCATTCTCCGGGGCTGCTTCAAAAGTGTCCTTTCATACACGGTTTATAAAAACCGGTTCCCATCTGCATTAGCTTCTCAGAAGCTAAATAAATGGCTTGCTATTACCGGCTGAATTTACCACTCGCCATTAGGGTCAAATAAAAACTAACTTTCTGTGAAAAAACTTACTCCCAGGGGTGAAAAGGAGATTCCGGGAGGCTGCTGATATCTTCTTTGGATAGTCCTAAATGTGACGTTTTGCACAGTCTCTAGTGGCTACCTGGCCATTAAAATGCCACAGAATTATTTGTGGGGGTTCAAAGAAAAGGGCCCCCATGGTTCCAGGGGGAATGTTGGATTTTGTGAGTAGGGAACAGAGACCTGCCTTCAAGCAAGCTTACTTTCCTCCTAAATCACTTTTCAAACAAAATTCACCTAATCCTGGTGCCACCTGAGCCTCCTTCTCACTCGTACAAAAAAGATTGTGTTGTTGGAGCTCTGGGATGGTTGGCAGGCTATTGATTTCCCAGCTGTTGAGAAGACAGACTGAATACAATTCAGCAGATGCAAACAGACAGAGCCTGGCTGAGAGATTGTTTTCCTCCAGAAAGTAACCTTGTGAGATGCTGAGGTTATTGACTTTGGAGTGGGGAAGGAGGTGTCTGATAATCAGCTCACTCTCTATCTCCCTTAGATTTATAGCTCAGGGCCTCCCTGTCACTCCTGAAAATATAATCACGCTGGCAATAAGTCCTGAGGGAAGAATGAGGCAGCAAGTGTTTTTTCTCAGGGGTAAGGCAGCGACCTCTGAATTACATACTAAAATAAGCCATGATCTTATAGCAAGCTCAGTGCTGCTCTACTTGATAGCTCTGTTTTGGTTAAGATGCCAAAACCGTCCCAGCGTGCACAGGGCTGGTAGTGTGTCCTACAGCCTCACTGCAGAGGGGTCCAGGGCACAGTGTCCTGCTCTGGCTCAGAAACTGCTGCCATGAGGCACTGCGCTTGTTTTGAGACATGTAGTTTGAGAGGGGGGAGAGACAGATTGAGATCTGTCTCACTTTGTTTCTCCAGATGGGAAAACTGTACCAGAGGGATTGGTGGGGTTCTTTGGTTTGGTTTTTTTGGGGTTGTTTTTGGTTGGTGGGGGAGCTTTCTTGACAGAAACATTTCCTGTCTTCTTTGCAAAAATGTATTTTATGACCATTTTGCTGTGCAGATTTCTCTTTCTCTGGATATTGCACAAAGTAATGTAACACCTTCAATCTGTGGAGCAGATACCTCTTGGTTTCTTTATCTCAGAACATGCCTTTGTCTCTCTTCAACCTGTTCTTGCTCTTCAGCAAAAACTCACCTTTTTACAAGCTGTCAAACGTAACACTAACAGCTGAGCATTCCTTTGGAAGAAAAAAAAAATACAACCCACATATATTTACTTAAAAATCACTTAGTATTTATTACTCCTTGATTTTTTATTAGCCTTTTAAACCTGTCTCTCACTTTAACTCTAATCCAGGGGGAATGGGCTCTCTCCTGTGCCTGTAGTAGATATACCCAAACAGAGAAGGAGAAAAGAGTTGTTTAATTGCTTGTAGTATTTTTGATATTTAAGGTCATTTTTGAGCAAGTAAAAGACCCTGCTTTAGCATGCCCTCTGCTAAAAAAAGTATTGTTTCCAAAAGCCATGGTTTGTCTGCTAGGTTGAAGCAAACAGCACAAAAGGTTGCAAAAGCACTGCTTCTACAATACCATTCCACAGAGGAGGCACCTTCCTTTAAGGAGGAAGACCATAATCAGGAGATTATGTTCTTCAGGCCTTTTGACACAAAGATGGCCCAAGCATCCAGCTCTCCTTCACTTTCTTTCCTAAACTCAGCTGAGTAACCCCAGCCTGCCACAGTCTGGCAGGCAAAAGGAGGATAAGTGCAACTCAACTAAGTGGTGTCCGTCTTAACTGGTGCAAGTTGTTACTTTGGCCAAAAGTGCAACAGACTGAGAGGAATTTCAAAGAGGCCCAGGGCAGCCAGGAGAATGGGTAGCAGCTTGGGAAATGTTAAACAACAGACATGAGACTTGAACAACACATTCACTGATTTGCTTCTCAATGTGCTCTAGTGACTTAGGATGGAAATCTGGACATCACTGTGGATAATACAGTGAAAACCTCTGGTCAAAGGGCAGTGACAGTAAAAGAAGCTTATTAAATATTGGATAGCAATGGAAAGGGGAGGCAGGCATGGGAGAAAAATTTACATAAGCTTTGTCATCGTGTAGGTCAGTGGGAAGCCCCTGCCAGAAATAGGATCTCGAAAAGAGCAAAATATAATGGCTCAGGGAAAAGCACCATGAATTGTCAGTGATCTACTCAAAACTGATGTTTGGAAAGACCACTGGCTTCTTTGGGGAGTATGGGATAATCAGAGGGTAAGATGAATAACACAGTAACACAGATGTGTAAAATAAAAGGGGTGCAGTAGAAGACAGATTAGGAACTTTTTGGCCCTCATGACTTGTATGAGTAATACATAAACAAGACAAGAGGAAATGGAAAAGAGATCTTAGGAATTTTCTGCACAAGGGAGAGTTAACTTGTGGAACACTGTCATCAGATGCCATTAAAAGCAAGGTTTTGATGGAATTGAAGGGAAAAATATAGACAGAGTTATACTCTAAAATTAAAATAATAGTATTTTTATATTGTCACATTTGGAAGTAAAACAAATCTTCATCTCTCAGCTAAGTAACAGAACGTTTAGAAAGAAAAATGATTAATCTAGAAATGTTGGTTTTGGCTTTTTTTGCATCTTCCCCAGAAGTAGCCACCAGTAGTTATAATTTGAGACTGAGTACACCTTGGATTGAGCTAGTATGACCATTACTGTGTTTTTAAATCTCTCCTGGAGGCAGCTTTCTTTCCTTGACAGCTCTTAGTCCAGCTTGCTAGAAGCAAGTCTTGAACACAATTCACTGAAGTATTGAATATGACACTAAAATATTAAGCAGAAAAAAAAAAAAAATCAAATAAAGTTCTACCCTTTTCTTCATGATATTATGGCATCTATGTGAATTAGGATACCTAATTTTAGTGTTAGAAAAACATTAAGTCCTTAGATTTTTAAAGATGGGATTGAGGAGCTTTTGAAAATATTAAACCCACTGCCTAAATAATAACATGGAATGTATAAACCATCACCTCTTCACCCTATTCAAAATAATAATCATGAATATTTGTCTAGATCTTCACATGGGGCAGAGTCAGTTTGACTTGCTCTTCCAATTCAAGTAATCACTACAGGAAATCTTTATATTTACATACTAATTTTGGGATTTGTATTTGGTTTTAGTGGAACTAGAAAAGAGTGCCAGCATAAAATGTAAACTTTCTTTAAAACTAAAAAGAGAAAATTTCTACCCTTAATTTTGTTCTTTAACATTTAGTAAGAATAATTTTAATTTACCACATCTGGGCACTATTAGATAGTGCTTGCATATCCAGTCTTCTAAGTAGTCTGGACAAATACAGTGACTGAACAATTTATTTAAAAAAAAAAAAATCTCAAACTAAATAAACCCAAGAGCAACCACTGATACTCATCAACTACCCTTACAGACCTGCATCAATATTTCTTTCCCCTTCCAAACACCCATCTCTTGTAGGCAAGAGGAAAAAAAGAGCAGGGGGGTTGTACCCTGCAAGAAAATACCATCAGTGAATTCAAGCTATTTGAAGCTTTGAAGAAAAACAAGCAGCAGATTTCCAGGATTTTAATACAGTCATTTCTACCTCACTAGAGACTGCGCGTCAATGCCAATTCCTCTGCTGACTGAAATTTCTTAGCCACACTCTGCCACCTTGAATCAAATACTCCCAATGTGTGATTGCTGAAGCAAGTTACAAACCTGAGAAAAACCATGCTAGCAATCACTGTGACACAGTGACTGCTTTACAGAGAAACATTATTTACCTTGTACAGAAAAAGTACGGTACAATATCCTGCCCAAGCTTAAAGGAAGTCTGTCTAGTTCAGGAAGAGAAAGCTCTTCCTAATTCCCATTGTGGAAGACCACCATTTCACACAGCGTTTAATCCAGACAGCCCACTTCACACAGCACCACACTTTTGTCACATTTTCTCCATTTCAGTTGTCATTATGGCCGAAGGACAAAAAAGGGTGTAGACTGCCCCAAAGCACTTTTCCTTCGGCTTTTTTTCAGAACAGGATGCCATTTAGACTCATGCATGCCATTAACATAAATAACCTCAGAACTACTTAAATCACAAACAGACTTTTCAAGTGTTTGTAAACAAAAATGTGTGCCAGGTATACATTTTAATTTATCCTTTCCTCCTGGGTTGTTTTTTTTTTTTTTGGTTGTTGTTGTTTTTTGTTTGTTTTTTGGTCTTTTGGTTTTTTGCTTACAAACGTTGGTAAATTAGAATATTGTGAAAACTACATAAAGGGATAGCTTTGAGTTTGCTCGTTCCTCCCTTCACGCCTCAGCACCCTGGCAGAGGTTCTCTGTGTACCTTGACATGCAAATGCAGGTTAGTTGCCTCAGATTATCCTGCTACTGATTATTGAAATATTTTTACTGCTGGGCAGCACTCCTCCCTGTAATTTTGAGGATGGAAAGCTTTGAGTCAGTTGATTTTAAAAACGTGAGAATACTTTTTTGATGTTGAAAAAAACCAAGAAACAAAGTCACCCAATTTACTTAAAATGTCATGGACACTTGATGGAAGCTTACATTGGTATTTCTTTAATTCTAGCCTTTTGTCAGTACAACTGATGTTCGTTTAATTGTACATATTTAAATTAAAATATCCTGTGATTTAAGTGTGGCAGCATCTAAGCAAATTTGTGCCTCTTTTTTTTAAAAAAAGTAATGTTCCTTCCTCTCACTTTCTGTATTTTCTGCCCTTTTCCTTTGTTTTCCAAGCATCCAAAGGTAAAAAAGAGCTTTATAAAAATGCAGTAGTGGGATGGGAGGAAGGAGAGGAGAGGTTAGGTAACATTATTTCAGGTCTTTGCTCTGCTTTGTTAGGACAGATTTAATCTTTGGGCAGCATCAGAAGATAGGCCTGAATGACTGCCTGATCATCTCTTCACTCTCTCCTCTTTTATCTGTATTACTCCTGACCCTTTTCAGGGATGATATCTCACTATTCTTATTTTGTAAACTAGGCTATTGTTTCCCTGGGTTTCACTTATTGTAAAATGTTTTCTTAACTTCATGCCTTTGTTCCTGAGTAGTGAGCATGCTGTCACTAAGACAGGGTGAGAGGATGGAACTACATAACTGGGGACAGATTCTGCCATATTGTGCCTGTTAGCAGTAGCTTGTTCTCAAGTGCTCTTGACTTCATGGCAGTTTGTAGCAGAAGAAAATGGATAAAAGGGGTTTAAGTTTGCCTTGTAATTGAAAAACTAGGAAAAGATAATGAATATTATGGAATAGTCTCAAATGGCAATTTAATTTTCAAGTTAGCAGATACTCAGAATAACAGAATAATGCTCAGAATAATACTCATGAATTGGTGAGTTTTGAGAGAGCATTTGTTCACAGTCTGAATTATTAATGCTTCCTGTTGCCTTATGATAAACACTAAAAAAAAAAGAAGAAACAAACACAAACACCAACATGACAGTCATCTCAGCTCCATTTAACAGCAAAACTCAAAGCTAACAGTTGTAGTTCAGAACCAGAAACCTCACAACAGAATACTAAAATGTGTGGTGCTGGGACTTTGTTGTCACTGGAATGTATATTCTGAGTGGTAATCTTTTATCTAGTTGTGCACTGAAAATAAAAACCCCAAACCAAACCCCACTGTAATTATATTTTGCTTGTTCATGCTGAGTAAAACGTGTCAGACATTTGGGGAGAGCAGGCTGAGGTGCAGGGGAACCAAGCATGAGCGTTGCTAGAGTTCAAGAAAACCAGGGGATTACTGCTGTGCTTGTGACAAGGGCTTGGGTGAAGGTGGTTACAGGCCAGCTCATTAAAAGTTAATAACGTGTGTTGTGCCATGTTTGATGACTGTTGAGAGAAGGGCAGAGAGAAGGAGCTTACATAAAAGCCAGGACATAATGCTAGTTGACTCACTCAGCACAAGGTTGCCCCTGTGCAGAGCACGTGCAGCCATAATTAGTGCAGCAAGTGCTGCTGTGTCTTTCGGGAAGCGTTGGAAGCTACAGGCTCCGTTATGTGGTCAATGACCACCTGCCCACAAATGTCAGGCAGGTGATGGGTGTTTCACGGGAGGCACTTGGAAAGCTTCTCTGCGGAGGCTACTGCTCTTTTCTGGCTCTCTCCCCTCAAAGTGATCAACATTGAGACCAGGGATATTCATAGAAAATCACATCAAGAGGGCCATGTCCATAACAGCAGGGTGACTATAGCAGAAGAGGGCAGCAAGACAGAAGTTGTAACTCCCTTTGCCTTTTTAATTGCTCTTTCAAAATGAAGCAGGGATGCAACATACTTATATGGAGCATGCCTCCCATCCTGGAAATATTTATTCTGAGCTCAAAAAATAATACTGCTGGACCAGATCCATCCCTGGTGTTCATTGTGGGACACTGGATTTGCTGTTGCTGGGGTATTGAGCAGTCTGTGCCCATAGGTGTGTGTGCAGAGTGTTTTGGTGGCAAGCATGGAAAGGCCCTGCAGAGGAACCTCCACATCACCACGTCAGATGCTGGAGATTGCTCAAGGAGACCCTCCCTGTGCAAGACATGGCTCTGGCTCTCCAGTGGGATTTTTATCAACCCCTTTAGACAGACTGACATAAGAGATCAAGCAGGTTGGGGGACAGGATGCATATAGGATCAATCCCACCAGTATACACAGCAAGCGTGCCTGCCTGCGGCTCTCAAATGCCCCACTGCTATCAGTCCTCCTGCCACACCCCTCTGCTGCAACGCTGCATGCAACTCCTCAGCCCGAAACTCCCACGGACCCGGCTACATTTTTGCTATTCTTTTGGGGTTTTTTCCTACTTAAAACGCGAAAGGAAAGCTGACACGAGCGGAGCCGCTCCTGACAACACCCCGCTGCGAGGGGCCCGAGGGCGGCCCCGCACCCTGACGAGGGACGCGGCCGGGGCTGAGCCCTGCCCTCATGCTCCTCGGGACCCGGGGAAGGCTCGGGGCAGGGGTGAGCCCAGCGCTGCGAAGGCTCCTGCCAAGAGCCGCGGTCCCCTGGAACCCCTTGGCAGGGTCAAAGTGAAAGTGAAGCGACTCCCGAAACCCCTTTGGGGGTGGCGGCGGGAGCCATGTGACAGCCGGGAAGCAGCCCGGCCTCACGGGGGGCGAGGGTGAGTGTGGGTGATTCCTGAGGGCCGCGGTGCCCTCTCCCCGCCCGCCGCGGCAGGGGCGCCCCTCGCCGCCTCCCCTCCCCGCATCCCGCACCGCCGGCATCTCCCTCCGCAGCCGCATTCGCGCCCATCCCTGGAGACTGGGCCGGGCCGGGCCGGGCCGGGCGGCTCCCCCTCCTCCCCTCCCCTCCGCCGCGTCCCCCTCAGGCAGGGCAGGGCAGGAGCGCGCCCCGCAGCGCTGCCCCCAGGAGGAGGGACTCGCCTCCCCAGCATGATCACGGCGGCTTATTAGGGTGGTCGTCTCTCCACCTCTTTTTTTTTTTTTTTTTTTTTTTTTTTTNTTTTTTTTTTTTTTTTTTTTTTTTCCTTCCTTGTAACTATATTTTTTTAATTTTTATTTCAATTTGTCTGCTGGCCGCGGCTGTCACCGCTCTCGCCGCTGCTCTTACCACCGCGCCTCCCGGGGCTGCCGGCGCGGCCCTGCCCCGCCGCCCCTTTGTGCCCGGCGCGATGCTGCGAGGGCCCGGGGGCAGCGGCAGGTAAGCGGGGCGGCGGCGAGGGGCTGGTGGGGCACGGCCGGGGCAGGAGGTGCCGTGGAGGAGGGCGCGGAGCCGCCCGCCCCCGGAGCAGCCCGCTTCTCGCCCGCGCCTCCGCGGCCGGCCGGGTTTGTGCCTTCCTTTGTTTTATTTAGGTTGTCTGTAAAAAAGTTGCTACTACCGCCACCCAAAAGGACACCCCCTCCCTTCCCCCCATCCCCAGTCGAGACCTCTGGGGTCTCAGACCCTGCCCGCATTGGCCCTTTCTTTGAGTCTCCCTGTAACTGGCGCGTATTAAACCTGTCTCCAGCTGCGAATCATCCCTCTCTCCAGCCTACTTACCCCGCTGCCCCCCGGAGTCCCTCACTCCAACCCTTCTGCCTATTTTTATTTTATTTCCTCCCCCCGCCTCTCCTTGGTTTCTGAAGGACTCCCCTCCAACCTGTCTGTAGGTATGTTTGTGTAACCAGACACTGAGAGTAGCTGTCTGCCGAGGAATTAACTCGGCAACCCCCAAAGCTTAGTTTGCATTCAATAGAGGTGTTTGTTTTTCAGGTTTAAATCTCCAGACGGGTTGAAGAAGTCGCCCAAAAGGAACCACTTCGCAAATTTTGTTTCCTCCCTTGAAATCCCACTGGACGTGGAGCAGGTGGGGGATCCGGAGGGGAAACTTTTGGGGGGGGTGGAAGGGGGTGGTGGGATGGAGAGTGATCAGGGGCTGAGTAGTGTGGGAAGGTGGGGGAAAGCGCTTTAAAATTGGGAGAGTGAAGCTGCACTTTCCCCCTTTCCCTCCTCACTGGAGGATAGCTCAAGGCTCTTGCTTTCGTTCGTTAAAAATAAATACTACAGAAGTTGGCACATTTTGTAGTTTTAGAGAAGTGGATTCTCTCCAGGATTAACGTAAAAAATGTTGATGTTTGAGGAACTGCTCTTGCTCAACCCGTAAATAAAGTGGAGATGTTGACAGTTTGTCTAGCCTCTGGTAAATTAGAACAAAAAATATTTCATTTCTTTAAGGGCATCAATAATTGTGAGGGTGGGAGAGAGAGGAAGGAGTTTAACTATTAACCTTTATCTGGGCTCGTAAATTAGTTGAAACTCCTGTTTCTGAAGCTTCTTTTATGCATTTGCTTTCCTGTTTCCCCCCCTTTTCTTTCCTTCACTGGTGATGGTGAAAGGTAAATGAAAATAATGATGCTTGCATTAATTGGACAAGCAGGCGATTTTATGGCTCACCAGTAAAAAATAAATGCCACGGGAAAGTTGCTGTTTGCAGTGCAAGCGGTGGGAAAGTGGTCCGGAGGGCGGGGGTGGGGGGGAACGGCAGAGAGTGTGGCTGGCTGCTGGTTGTGCTCTTACTTTAGGGGATTTGGATTTGTGTTTCCAGATCTTCACTTGAAGGCAGCGAAGGACAATTTGTGGAAGGTAAGAGAGCCTCTTCCCCAGCACTTATATCCTGCCCACGTGTGTACTGTGAGTACCTGGGTGTTTGCTCAGGCCCGCAGAGCCACCACACCCGTGCTGGGAAGTGATAAACAGGAGACTGTCGAGTTGTTGCTGGACACGGTGTGCATATTGGGAAGCACAGGATTTTTTAGCAAAGAGATTAGCTGTAAAGATGCTTTAGATGCTTGTAAAGCTAATGAATTCCTTCCCTCCAAAAATGGGATAGCCTTTATTTTCTTAATCAGGACATAGCTTAGGAAAACAGCAGATGGAGAGTGCAATGAAAAAGTTTCTGTTCTGGCTTTTTTCTACAGTGGAAGTAGTATGCCTTACTTAACATGTAGGTTGTTTCCATCAAAGATATTAGTATTTATTTTGGTATGATTTGGGGGTAAAATAATCCTTGTATGTTCTTAATTGCATCTTTTCCAAATGTGGTGTTGTTATTTTGTGGCATGGTTTTTGCCAGAAGTTAAATAAAGTTACTGTGTACTAGTTTTGAAGATAAACTACATCCAGCCACCCGAGGTTTTCTCCTTCCTACAGGCTTAATGAAGTGAAAGCAAGAGATCCTGTGGAGGAGGCAAGGGTGGGAGAGATATGGGATCATAAAATTTGGCAAAGCAAGTGATTGAGTGCAGTGTCTTTGTTAGTTTGTCAGCATCGCAGTTACAAGTAAAATATGCTTGTAAAATGCAAATTCAAGTTATTTTAAATGAAAATTGAAAAAATGCTTTCTCCCTTTTTTTTATTAGTAAGAACAGAGTCTTTCACTTATTTTTCATTGTTTTGTCGTTCTCTTGTGTAGGAATCAAAAATACAAAAACTGAGTAATACTGTTTATTCTCATGAATTATTGTAGAAATCTGTACAGCATACTCTGTTTGGAGGGTGCTCCTTGTCTTCCCCCTAAAATGAGAACTTGTCAGCAACAAGTGATATACGGATCTGAAGGATTTGGGCACGATGCCAGCTCAGGCAATTTAAATGACATGGTTAATAGTGTCTCTACTGCCCTTATCACACAGTAGTTGTCTTTAATAAACTCAGTGACTTCCAAGTGATAATCACGGATGACAAATTAAGTGGAGTCCTAGCTCTCATGTTCAGTTGAGCTCTTTTGCACCAATTGGTAAATATGAAATGCTAGTTCCAGATGGAGTTTAAGAATTTGCAAAATATACCTCTCTCCTCTAAACACATGATTTCTTTAAGACAAATAAGAGCTAAATAGATTATCTGAAAATATTTCTAAACCTGAAGTGTTCTCATGGATTCTATTGCTAGCAGTGTAATTTTTCAAAAGTTTTTCTGTAGTAATAAATGTATGTGGAACACTGCATCCTTGAAATGAATCTTTATCAAGCACTTCAAAAGAGGAAACAATTTTACATAAATTAGATAAGCCAGTACAGAAAATGTAACAAATTAAAACACTCTGTAACTCCTGTAAAGCATTTCAGATGGAAGTGAAAAAGATTATTCCATCAATTTCAGTTTGAAATAAGTAACCTTTAAAGAGCAGCAAATACAATTTCAGAAATACGCACACTGATAAGCAGCTGTTTCACAATGGGAATTTTAAAGTTCTTTGAGTACTTCTGGTAATAGTACCAACTTTTCCCCTTGTCAAATTAAGATTACTGCATAATGTGTAACTACATAAGAGGCAGAGTAGTACAATTGGCAGTTTAACTGCAAATTGGATGTATGATTTCTTAGTATATGACTTTTTTTTTGAAAGGTTTGATCCTAAAAATATCATTGCTGGATCTCATTTTCCTGATTTTCAAACCTGCTAGATCTTGCCAATAGCTGTAGAAATGCTCATGCTCTCAGCAGCTGTTAAGAGTTTGCTAAAGCACCTAATAATAATGTGTTTTAAATCTTGTGACTATGATGGAAATACAGTGCTGTGTGTTTAACTGATAAGTTTGGAAATGTTCTTAATGGTCAAGATTGTGTTTTATTTTGTGAAAATTTATACATGAATGCAAATTGTCATCACAGATTTTGTTTCTTGTGGATTTGTTTGCAAAATGCATTCCTTTGAGACTAGTGAAAACTAACAAGAAATTACCTATGTCTTAAAAGTTACAATAGATAAATAACAGTACTTTCCTAAAAGCCTTGTACAAATGAAGCACTCTAACAGATTTTTTTTTTTAACTTTGCGTTTCAAATCATATCACAGTCATACCAAAAGTTACTAAAGTGTTAACTTTTGTCAAAGTGAATGATCTAACCTGAGGTAGTAATGAAATGTTACCATGAAAAACCTGTGGCCCAGAGAATGGGGCAAAGAAGAGAATGTGTCTTTATGTATAAATTCACTGTATAACAAATACATTAATTTTGGCCACTCCTTGGCAATATGGATCTGTTCTATTCATTAAAACTAAATACTTGTTGGTTCCGCATAATATTTGGAAAGATACTGTGCCTTCACATCATCGAGTATTCCTAGACATACTTTTTAATCGAGTTGATAGGTTGCTTCTATTTTTAGATGCTCTGAAATGATGATAGTGGCTTTCTGATACACAGGATGTGAAGTTAAAAGTGATCCTCATGGTTAAGAATTATAACTTACTACCTTTTTTTCCCTGCAGCCCTCCTCAAACCTGATAGCATTTTCAGTTCCACAGCTGGGCCCACGTTCCACTTTTCTTTTTACTTTGAAGGCTGGACAGAGGTCTTGTCAGTGTGCAGCTGTACTACTCTGTGTTGGACCGGGTGTCCATGCTCGAAACCATGCAGGTGTTACTCTTCCAGAAGTGTTGCCACCATTCCCAATTCCTTTTCCTAAACTACTTTTAGGAAATAAACTATTTTATTTTATTTTATTAAACCAAATGCTAAGGATTTCTTCCCTAATAATGTATCACAGTAGAAACTACGTGCTAAGCATCATGTACTTGAAAAACTACAAACCTCAAAGGGTTGGGTTTTTCTGGGTGGGGTTTGGTTTTTGTTGGTTGGTTGGTTTGGATTTGTTTGGGTATTTTTGTGAAAACTAGGCACATTAAATGTACAGAAAAAGTGTTCAGGTTCAGAAAGCTTTGCAAATGTAGTGCATCTGAAGCATTTCTCTATGATGTATCTTTGTGTTTTACCCTCTCTTGTTTGCCATGCTCATCACTTAAGACCTGAAATTACCAGCATGCATAATAAGCACAGCCTTACTGCTGGAGGAATGCCACTGAAGTAACTGGAATGATTTTTGGTAAAGCAGTGCCCTATGTTTGCAGAATGGACTAGCCCTTGTCTTTTATGCTCTGCAGGGAAGGGAATTGTCTTCAAAGTATAAGTGCCTGGCATGTCTGTATGTGCCAGAAATGGTAAATAATAACTAACAGTAGTTGACAATTTATGCAGACTTCTTTTTTTTAATCATTATTATTATGATTTTGGAATTCGCCTATAGGGTGCTTTCCAGCAAAAAGAAAAATGCCAGAGTGGCTTCCAGCTGGGGCAAGATGTGCTGTGATGGCAAGAGAAGCTTTTAATCAGAATAGAACACACAATTAATCGATAATATCTTCTGTGAAGCCGTCGGGCCAAAACATCAACTGGCGTAAATCAGTGAATCTCCACTGAAGTCTGCAGAGGCACGACTGACTTATGCCAGATGATGTGAGTGTCCTTTTTGGCTTTAACAGTTTTCCTTTAATCTTTCTGCTGCTTAAACTTTTACTATGATCTGCCCACATTCCAGAAGCATGGAAGGATGATGGGATAATGTTTCCTTGCTTTCGTCCTCCTTTCAAGCCTTTGGAGGCTTTTCTTTTGCGTGATGGTATATGCTTCTTCAATTATATATGCTCTAGTGTCCTCTTCAAGCCAGTGAACATAGTTGCCCTTCTCAAAATCACACCTGTAATTATATTCTGAAAAACTCCAGTCTTGTCTAGCTTGCCAGATGCAAGTATATTGCAAATAGAATCCAGATCATAGCGTATTTTAAAGGTTTCTAATACTGTTGTTGATAATCCTCTTATTAACAATTTTTGTCACATGAAGAAGCTTTAAAACTTTGCACCCCACATCTATTTCCCAGAATAATTTTATTTTGTCTGCTAAGGGTCGTAATAGCTTTAGTCACTAAACTGCGTCATCTGTACAAAATAGTTGAAAATGCTGAATTTGTCTTGTGTGGTGGGATGACTCCCATGATACTCACACAGTAAAGAGGAGAAATAAATATTTTTTCTCTTTCTCACAAGCCTATTCTAACTAATTCTAAGAATTAGTTTACTAACAAGCGTTAGTAAACTAATTCTTGTTAGACATGGGAAATCTGTTTGACTAGAGATAGAAAATCTGATTGATTTTCAAATGTTCAAGCGAAATCTTGCTTCCTATTGAGTATAATGCCATTTCTAGAATTTCAGCATAAATATTTTTAACAAAATTTGCTTTGTTAAGTAATATAGAAAAGTAATCAAGTAGATGCCTGTGCAAAATTGATGGTTTTGAAGAAGGATTTGAGATAATTGTTTGTGTGTGTGAGATTTGAAGCAACAGAGAAATCATAAATCCTAAAACACAGGGACACAGGCATGTTCTGAGAATGATATGGACTGCCTAACCATACATTTTTTCTCAAACTTCTCACCCCATGTCCAGTTTTTCGTGATCTTTATAAACTAATAATATCTTCATTGAAAAAGAAAGTAATAAGAGGAAAATATTGTGCCCAGATGCTGTACTGCAGAAAGTGACACAGAAATGTCTGTAAAGCCTGATAGAGAGTGGATTCTGCAAGTGGAAATGACCATACTCCATTTCCTTTGAACTGACTGGAAAGTTACTTTCCTCTTTCCACTTGTCAGTTCTTCCAGAGCTATAAAGGACCATAGTAACCAAACCTTTCACCAACATTTTATAACAGCAGGAAATATATGTAATTACAACATTACAAGTGACTCAATAGAGATACATAGAAAACCAATAATGTATGCAATAATTTTTGTTTTTTACAGGCACTCAGATGTCTATTTTCTTTTTGTTTGGAAAAACTTTGGATGGAAATGGGGCTGGAAAAGGGCAAGAGTTGAGGCCAAAAAAGTAAAGCACATTTCAGAACTTGTCTTGATTTTATTTTCTGTTGGTGATGCTGTCTTAGCAGAAAGTGAAAATATTACAATGAAACTCTAAATGGGACTGAAAAGCTGGAAGAGTGAGAGGTTTTCAAAAATGTGCCTTTTCAATATACTTCCATCTTATATAAGAAGACATTTTTTCACTCTTGGTTTTGTATCTACTTTACTGTCAGGAGCACTTTGCTGGTCTGACATTAGTCCTAGTGGGACATCAGCTCCAGCTAAGATATGACAGTTCGTAGCAGCTGAGTATCTGATAGAATTCTATCTTAAGAACCTGATCCTGCTAATGTAACCTTGTTAGATTTCATAGGTAGCACGTTACAGTAAGGAAAACAAACTTCTAAACACTTACACTAGAATTCCTTAAAAATATGAATTTATAAGATGCTTTCATATGAGAGGGAAGTCCTGTTATTTCACAGGTTTTAGTGGTTTTCTTAAACTTCTGAATGGTAATTACAAACTGCAGCTAGTGACAAAGTATCAAATGCTGTAAACTTGCATCATAGATTGTTATATCTAAAGATGTTTTTAGAGTTGCAAATACTTCACTGGCATTTAATCTACAGCTAAAGTAAATAATTTCTCAGTTATTATTATTATCTGTTACATATTTCAAGGGGTTTTCCCCCCCCACCACCTTTTTAATAAAATTACAGAAGTATATAAAAGACAAGAGGTGGGTGTTGTGAAGTGATTAAGAAAAGTAAAAAAAAAAAATAAATTTTCTAAGTGAAAATCAGTAATGATAGAAATGATCGGTTTTGTATGAGCTTTTTCCTAAAGAGCAAATTGCCCCCAGAAGTGGTTTTTTTTTCCCTTCAAAAGTTTTATAAATATTTTAAAACAGTGGAAGAACTTTATGTATTGTGTATTGCTTTTATCTTGTAGTAAGGATTTTTTTTGAGGCTAGATCTCCGAGGATTTTATATACCAACCTAAATTATTCTGTAATTCTGTATTAACTACAGACTGGTCCCAGCCACTCGCAAAAAGTCTGCATGGTGCTGACTCATGTAAGGCTTTTGTTTATAAGTAATTTGAGTAATATAATGGACACACTATGTTGGAAAGCAGAACACCGAAAAGTTTGTGGATCAGGAGTTAAATCCTTCCAGCCTTGCTCTGCAGATGGTTTTGGGCAAGTTAAGTGTCCAGTTATATGAATCTGCAGCGGGAGGGGAACACATGGGACGGTTCAGACAGAAAGTTGTTTGTGTGGGAGTATTTGCAAGACCAAAGCCTTGTACTGTAAGCTGGCTCTCATGTTTTCAAAATGAAAGCATTTTAACTTAGAAGCTTAAAAGTAGTTACTCTTAACTTAAATACACATTGACAGACTCCTGAAGTCTCCTAAGTGCCTTTCCGCTGTGACTTTGTATGCTGAGTTGTCTATTTGAGAATGAAATAATCTATCGTGGTGAAATTAAAAAAAAAAGAATCTGATCAAAGCAATTGTTAGAAATTACACTATTTGATAAGATCATCTGCTGAAAATAAAGGGGGAAATGAGATCTGACAGAGGTAAAACCAGGTAAATAGCTTTCAGCTCTGCTTTTGTTATTCAAGAAGAAAGAGAAACAATAGGTGCTGTTTAGAGTCAGGAGCTGCCCTTCTAACCTCTGCTGCTCTTAAAATGCCTGAAGGTTATTGCATGGTTCATGGTGGCTTTTATGTTTGCAGTTCAACTTTTAATTTTCTAACAAAAGGAGATGTGGTACCAGCCTGCTGATAAACACTGTATGGAACAATCAGAAAAAGGAATGGAAATATTCCCTCACACTTTTTTTCCTCCATTCCAGTTACTGAAATATTACTGTGATATTTTTAACAGAAGAAGAGCACTTCTTCTTATGTTAAACTGCCAAAGCTGGAAACTGATTTTTTAAAAGTAGGGACATTAGGAGGATGGGATGTGCTTTTGCATTTAATAACCCCAGCCCAAACAGATGATTTGTCACATGCTGTTATGGGAAATGATCTGAACATCCACAGGGGCTGAATGTATTTCAATAAGATTTTTAATTCTTGCTGCACTGGTAAAACAGTGCCGAGTCTGCCTTAAATCCAGCCTTCTCCACATCAAAATTCCAGCTGCCTGGCCCAGGAGTGTTCCCACTGAGTGAGAGAAGCACCCTTTCTGGCCAAGCTGTAAAGTGGTGCACAGTGTCAGTAACACAGAAACTTCAGTCAGTGCTTGGGTCCTGTCCTTACAAGAGCTGTTTGAATTTGTTGGTGCGATCATTGCCACTGTTTGGAATACCGTGCTTGCTGTGATGCTTTGTACTCGGATACCAGTGCGATCAGAGGAGAGAAGGGGTCAACTTCTGAAGGTATTGTTTTCAAGCACAGCTGAAAGTAATGGAATGTAACAGTTTTAGGAATGTACACCTGTGAGTATATAATAAGACAGTATCTGTTTGTGTATTTTCACCGCTGACATTCAGATCAAAGGTCCCCTAGGTGGTGGTGGTGTAAGAAAAAGGGAAAGGGGCCACATGTCTCGGCAACTCTGACCTGTCGTCCTGTTTGTTGTTTGCAAGTTTTCACTAGAAAATCGGTCATGAGCCTGTTTCGATGAGGTGACTTACTTTCAGTTACTACATACGAATGTGCAGTTCAAAAAACTGGTAGGGATTAGAAGAAAAAATACTGTTAGAAAATGCTGCCACTTAAATACCAAAACTAACGTCCAGTCTTGCGTTGAACTGCACTGGGATATTGTCACAAGCCCTTAAAAAAACCCATTGTGTTTTGAGGCAGAGACCTCTGGATGACCGATGCCAAAAAGGCTGACAAGTAAACTGAGAAACATCTTCAAGCCTTTACAAACACATACCAGCTAAAACAAAAAGCCGTGGCGGCATCTGTCTCTTGCCCTTCAGCTTGCTTAAAGCTAAAGGAAATCTATCCCAAATGGAGGAGAATCTTCCAGGCCCTGGAAGATGTTTAATTAATTATCAATTTCATCCTTCTCATTAAATGTCTTTTGTCACATGGGCAAATTAAAGAGATGATTACACCTGGGAGAAACAATGACACCTGTTAAATCTTCCTCTGTTGCTGAGCATGGTTAAAAAAATAGATTTAATTTTAGATACGCAGAATAAGTAGAGTTATGCTTGGTTTATTTTTATGCGGGTTATGTGGATGTATGCTCGTAAATATTTGTGTCATTATAGTGTATGCTATTCCTCCTGGCAGTAATTCTCATCATCTTTAACTGAACTTGCTGAAAAACTAGCTTTTTTAAAAAATTTATTAAGGTAGAGAGACTTCTACCATCAATTTTTCTCTTGCTTCTGTGACACATCTGACTTAGATGTATAACAAAGTTGTTTTACATGAGAGTCCTGATGTTATTTTTCATGTTGCTTCAGTGCTGGCACCTTGTTAGCTATGGGGAATTTCAGGCAGAATTTTCCATTGAATCAAGGAAGCCAGCAGCCACACCATTAGACTTTTGCATGGAAATCTGAATGTAGATACGGCATGAAGGAAACTGCTTATCATTTTGGGTGCATGTTTGGTAATAAGAACTAAGCCAGGGGTGTTGGGTAACTGTGGTCATCAAGAGCTTAGTTTGGTGTCTGTTCTCAAAGTGCATAAGGCCTCCTGCAATCATTTTTTAGCATGTGGTGGAAAGCTACCAGTGCTTTGATGATACACATTGTTCTCTTTCCTGGTGGGCTCTGCAGCTCCAGTTTGCTCTGGATGAATTCCTGGGGCACATAGATTGCTTTCTGGACTCAGGCCTGGGAAATCTATACCTTACTAGGTGATAAAGAGGGTTGTTTAGACAGTTTGATTTAAGATATTATTTCTGAGATAGAGATTGAGATCAAGGCCTTATTTTGCTTTACCCAGATTTATTCCACAGAAAATTACAAGCTGGGTGTAATTTGCAAATGTTTTCTTTAGTTGCAAAGTTTTCACAGTGTGTTCTCCCAGTCGAAGGGTGGGGAAAATATGCAAGAAGGCCTGTGACAGCATTTTACACAACCCTTGGCCACATGGTTTTGTTTTATTTTTGTTTTCTGTTGGCAGGCACTAAAGGGGGTGTTAATTCGTGGCCTGCTAATTTTGCTTAGGAGGTCTATTCAGCCAGCAGAACAAAAAAAAAGGGTTGCCAGCCTTGCTGTTTCCTATGGCAGCTGTGGCACAAGAGCGGCAAGTGCTGCTCTGATCACAGGGCTGGACTACTGTAGTTCACTCACAGTTAAAGCCTTCAGCCCAGCCCCTACTTTGCTTGCCCACTGCGTCTTTGGAGAGCAGCAGTGTACTTTCTGGTGTGTCACACCTCTGGCTTTTTGGGTTGTCAAACTATGTGAAGTGGTGACTTAACTTTAAGGTGGTGGCTCTGCTCTCTGCTGCAAGCATTTCAAAGCTACATGGCAAGACCGTGTTACCTTAAAGATTGCTTCCTGAAGCTCCAGCCTGAAGAATGTATACAAGAATGAATATACATATGAATTAATATAATTTTCCCACCATTATATTGACTATGAGCAGAGGGGGTGAGATGTTTACCTCCTGGACCCTGCCCCAGGCCTCCAGTTGTATATTTGGTCTATCTTCAGGCATTTGGCCAAAGTGGCTTTGTTCCAGTAGGTGTAGGTCTATAACAGCTTGAACTCCCTCTTTCCTTGCAGTTCCTGCCCTTTCCATTGCTCTAGAGCTGGCTCACAGCTGATTCCATACAAGCCACCATATAGACTCCAACTTGCAGACTAAACCACAGAAAATCAAGAAGCATTCTGCAGGGTTATCTCTCCAAACTGACTTGTCACAGCAGTGACCAGTTCTGCCACCAGCAGCAAAGAGGTGGTGGTGGGAGCAGAGAGCCTGGACAAGGAACAATGACAGCGCAGCCCTACTACCAACACAATTTAACTGCCTTTGAAGTATTGTGAAAATGCAGCTCTTTCCTAGCAGTGAGGTTATTGCCTATATTTCTAAGCAGGAAAGCCTTTTATTAATTGTTTATCATATGTCTGGACACATGAGAGAGCAAGACGAAAGCCTGGGACATGGTTAAGCATCACTGTCAGAGAGGCTGGGGTAGGTGCCTCTTAAATGTTGTCAAAATCCTTGTTGTTGTCAGTGCTGAGAGATGGTCTGTAATGTCATGTTATTTTTCTTTATATTTCAAGATAATATATCAGCTTAGCACTTAAACCCAAGGAACAAGGGTGCAGTCTGTCTAGCTCTATGCATCTCTAGTTCCTGCTTTCTTATAAAAAAACTTAATACCATAGCAGGCATTTTTGGCTGAGGAAAGGGGTCTATTTACAGTGTTTACGTAATTATTTTTTTTTCTGGAGGAAATGCCAGTCACTGTACTTCATACTTTAGGTGATTAGCCAGTGGGAGAAAATGAGTTTGTTGCTGCTTAACTTGCTAAAGACAATGAAATGTATTCTGCTTATGTTTTTCCCTTTCAAATATCAGATTTTATCTTTTTTTTTTTTTCTAAAACAAGGCTAAAGAACTAAAATAGGAGCTGTCTGAGCCTGAAACTGGTAATATGACAGTAATGATAAATACTTTATAAAATTTCTTTTCATATTTTGGTAATCAGCTGGAATGCTGAATAAATCAAAACACCAAAACCTGAATGTGCTACATGTATAACTTAAAAAAAAGGACAAGTAAAATTTGATTAAAATACCTTGCCCTGACAGTTGCTGAAGTTTTCATCTCTTGATGTATGAAATGTTAAAAGCCAGCAAAAATACCTAGTTAGACAGAGAGTTCAAAGAGAGGAGGAAAGGAAAAAAAGCTAAGCAAGAGAGACAAGTAGATTTTGATACAAAAAATAAAGGCAGCAACAAGTGTAATACCTTCTGTCTTCAGAATATTGTTGAAATTAATATAAATTCCATCCTTGGAGGAGCTTTGTTATGTTAGAGTTATTCGTATGTTAAAGTGATTTTTATATCTTTTTTGCTTATATTTAAGTGGGATTTCTCTCATATAAACAAAGTAACACACACTCAAAGACTCTTTCTGCCTCATTTAAACACCCCACCTTATCAAAACTCCATTTCCCTGAGTGATGGATCATGGCTCTGGATGGGAGAATGAAGTATTCAATTACCTTATTTTCATGTGCTAATGAAGCAGAATGTGGCTTTAGGGGTTTTCTTTTCAGCAAGGTAGCCTGTTTGGTTATGCACATGCCGCCTTCTTATGTTTCCTTCCGTGTCCCTGCCTACACTCAGGCGGCAACGGGGCTAATCCGTCTGCCTGACAGCGAGCCTTGGCCTTCTTCAGCCCAGCAGGAGCAGCCCTGGCCTGTAATTAGCGGAGCCATCAAGCCAAACTGTTTGGCTCGAAATTATTTCTTTTGGCACCTCTTGCAACAACTTTATACGCTGGGAATCCGTGATGGGTGGCTGTTTTGGGGGGTTTTCCCTCAATTTTTCTCTGCATCACCGAGTGCTGATGTGACCTCACAATTTCTCAGCCAGCTCTGATAACTCTGACTATCTTCAAATGGGAAATTTGAAATTTGGAAAAATTGGGAAATTTTTAAATTTTAAAAAGACAGCTTTTAAGTGTTTGCTATGGTTTGTTCAACTGAGTTGAAAAGTGCGGGTACATTTGTGACCACGAGTCAGAAGGTAAAAGGTATTTTTTATAAGAGCGTTATGCTTCTGTGGATGTAGGAAAGGCATGTATTGAGATCACACGCTTCTCAGTACTGGGACATGCTCCTCTGGCATCCTCAGCTTCACTTCCATGAGGGATAGTGGTTTAATGGGTAGGATGCACCTTTGTACCCTTGGCGTTAAGCTTTAACTTAGTGCTTTGACAGAAATAGAATATAAGTGTTTGATGCATCACACAATATCCCCTTAGCTGCAGTTGCAAGTCCTTTTGGCACCATATAATGAAAATACACACATTTGGGTTTTTTTTTTCTAGCAACCGTATGCTAGGAATTACTGTGTCAACTTCACCGCAATGGATGATGGAGAAAAATAGCTGTACAGGCATTAAGAGTTACTCACTGACAGTTATGAAAATGAGGAATTGGAAAAAGGCAACAAATTTTCCTTTATTCCTTCTCCCAGGGAATGAAATTATAAAAAAAAAAAAAAAAAGCTTTACAATGTACATTGAACCATATGCAAGTTTGGAATTTTTGTGTGTGTGGAGACTTCTGAAGAAAGAAAAGAATGACTTAAATGGTTGTGGTAGGTGTAAGAATAGTCACCTTCAATTCTCCTAGCAGGTAAAAGGAGGAAGTGTAGTAGACACTGAGGATTTTGTAAGGTGCACCATGCGGCTTGGCATTCTGGTTTTTCCTGAAGAGGGAAAGAAAGTGTGAAAACAAAAACTGGATATGTTTTTTATATGCTCTTTCACAACGTTACCAAAGTTAAAGGTTTAGTGGTTTAGTCTGGTCAGGAATTACAGGTGAAAAAGTTAGGTGGTGAAGGATAACAGTCTTCAGCACTTGAATCCTATTGAAATGGAGCTTTACAAAAATATTCCAAGCAGTGTGTGTTAAAGGCAGAGAGAGACTGAGAAGCAGCCCTGATCATTGTGGGTACCTGGCCAGTAGTTTGAAGTTATATATGTTAAGATTATATATGTTAAGACTGCTGGGGGAGGATGACTGGAGGAATTTGCAAGAAAATGAGGTAACCTAATAACACACGTGTCTGAAGTGCATCACAAGCCAGATTTGATCAATGCAGTGATATTACCAGCTCCTTTTCATGGAGGTGAGGCCAATACCATGTTCTGCTGTTGCTGGTCAATATGGCTTTTGTGCAAACATCCCAGCCAGTGCTGCTCCCAGGAAATTCACCTCATGTCAAGGAAATTCCCTGCATGCTTCCCCAACTCCAGCTTTCCTCTGCATGGAGGGGAATTTCCATGCCTCTCCCTTATCTCTTGCCTATCCTATCTCCAAAGTGTGCTAGGGAAAAACAAGGGGTATTTGGAGCTCTGCAGAGTACTAGCTGCCTTTGGCAACCAGAGATGCATATTGTGGTCTGGCCAAAGTTACAGCAGCTCTTTCATCCCTCAAATTTGGGGAAACAGCTCTGTGCTCTTCAGCTAGAGCTGTGTAAAGGAGGTTTTCATGACAAATGACTTTGCCAATACGTGCTGTTGTGGAGAGCACAGGAATTAACATGATTGGTTATGAATTCAGTTTGTTGTTTTGGTTAAGAGTTGGAGGGTTTTCAGCTGAAACTTTTTTAAGCTTTTAGTTTCTTTAATCATTCTCAAAGCGTAATATCTCAGAGCGTTCCTTTTGAAATAAAACATGTATTTTTAAAAATATTCAGACTTTCTTTGGGAATACTTGAGACTTATTTGTTTCACTCTGTTTAACGTTATTTTTCATCCCAAAAGAAAATTTTACAACATGCAGAAAAACCCCCACCTCCTGCCTTCTTAATCGGTTTTGAGACAATTATCCTCCTTCCCTCCACTTCCTTTTCTATGACACTCTCTTGGATCTGAGTAAAAAAAAAAATAGAATTCCTGGTATCTCAGTATGGCTTGAATTTACTGAAACAAACTTTGCAGAATTTTGGAAAAAATAAAGGGAAGAAATGTAGCCGAATGTCACTCGAAAAAGTAAACTTATTAATGGTGCTGCACATGGCAAGAGCAGATACTTACTGTGCATTCAGAGCTGCTAGCAAATAAAATTAGTGATAAACTACATGCCTATTTAGCAAAATTGTATTTCTTAGAATCAAAGTAAGTTTCACACTTCTTTAGTTACCCCAGCTTTCAGCTTATTTCCCATGCGTTTCTCAGCTGAAAACATCCCACTAAAGCTACTCTTTTTAGCTCACTTTCTGATTCTCATACTTCAGTACCCTGCTGAGCCTGATTAAAGCTGGAAACAGTGCATTGGTTTTTGTTTCCGTGAGTATGCTTACTAAATTCTTTAGAAATTGGTAAGCCGGTGTGTTTTGGAAAACTCCTCTCAGAAAAAACAAGATTTTTTTTCACTGCTTTCCATTTTAGATTGATGATGACAGGAAATAGAAAAAAAAACCAAACAAACAACATTTTATGGTGGTAGAGGTAGTACCTTCTTTATTATTTTATATTGGGAAATGTTTTGAGTTTGTTTTACAGTGATGTGTCTTGCACTGTGATATGTCTTCATATATTTATATATACATAATTCCTGGGCATGAATTTTTTTATGGGAAGCAGTTGTCTTATTGAATCTCATGTCACTTAGGAGAGAACTGTGAAAGTTGTATGATCATGCAGCTTAACTTTTGTATATAATAGGTATGCACAGCATAACCACCAAAGCTGGAGCATTGAATTGCAGTATTCAGTGCCTAACAGTTTATAAGACAGCTGTATTATTACTTCAGAGATTCACAGACTAGCAGTCCTCCTCCTGCCTGGTTATATATAGTATAAAATTTATCTCTCCTAAGAAATATAAAAAACCTACAGGGTCAAAATCCAAGCAAAACCAGAAAGAATTGATAGTGCAAAAATAGCAAAAGTTACCTCAAGAAACTTTCCCAGTGAACTGATTGCAAGTCTAAGATTAGCATTTAGACAACATTGCTTCTTTCAAATCAATAAACTTATGCAGATGTACTGGACCATAGAGTTACACTGTGACAGGGTAAGCAGCCGGGTCGTGGGGAAACTGAAAGCGCTTGCAGCTAAACCCTCATCACTGCATTAAGTTCAACCTGCTGCTGCAACTGTTGCACATAAGTAATCATAGAGCCACACTTAGGCTGTCCTGTGTTTCATTTCATTTTACTTCAGCTTCTGTGTAATCTTAAGGACCTGAGCAAGTAAAGCCATGGCAGTAGCCTGCTCTTGAGGTGACCAAAATTTGGTAAATGTCAGAAATCCACATCTGAAATAAGAGGTCACACGCTCTTTTACCAAGCACAGATGAAGAAAAAAGGCTCTTTGATGTGGCTCTAGTGTAGTATCAGCTTTGTCTGTAACAAGACCTTTGCACTTCAAGCTTGATTTGTGTATAAAAAGCTGTACTGTTGGGTGGAAGGGCTGATACAGGCTTATCCTTCCTGTCCTCTTCACCCCCACCCGCCTTCTGTACCTCTCTGGTGATCTCTGTTTTGGCTGGTTTGAGTCTCAGCCAGCTAGTCCTCATCCCAGCCCAATCACCTAAACCCCTCAGATAATCCCATTCCAGTGCATAAACCAGAGCAGCCATAACAGCAGTAAACAATTGCATAGCAGCTGCTTATTGCAGACATACCCCCATTTGGTGATCCAATGGACATCAAATGCTGCTGCCCATAGAGCAGCAGCTCAGGTGGCAAGGGATGCCTTGGTGTCTCCCTCTGGCTCCCAGCACACACAGCAGTTTGTTTCCATACCTAAAGAGTTTAATACTTTGCTGAATGTATCCCCCTTCTAAATATTAGCATTGATCACCACCCCCACTGCTGCTCATACCTCTTTCTGTGCCTGAGGCAAGACCTCACATAGAATATAAGGATCCTTCTTTCATGCCTTTCTCCTTCACAGTCCTCATTTGCCCTGGTGTTTTCTCACTGTAAAGTTAATTTTGATATACCTGATCTAACAGCGTAATACAAGTCAGTGCCCCTCTTTGAGTCATAATTATTGACAAATTAGACTTATATCCTCAGATATGTGAGCATGGTAAATCTTCCAATGGTGTACTGTAGGCAATGGATGTGGTAAGAAAATGGTAAAGGATGATATAACTAAGTGGAGCATGTTACCTGCCTTTCTGCTGTACTTTTTTCACACTACCACTGTCTTTGAAGTACCTTTAAGTTTTTTAAAAAATGGGTTAGCTAATCTGCTAGGTAAGAAACATCCTACCCATCACATTGCTGTAATTAATATGTTACATGGATCATTGGTCCTCATTCTTCAGCCATGAGATGGTGTTTGCTGGTTTGATGAGAAATCCTCAGCTCCTGCAAATAGGTACTGCATGTGTTAGGGTAGGCAGTCTGGGATGCCTATGATCAGGGTGTTCACTTCCTTCAGAATTCAGGCTGTCCATGAAGGTGGCAGAAGGGGGGGATTTTGCAGTTGGTTAAGGACATGTTCAACTTGATTTTTGAAAGTTAAAGGGGTTCCAAACATCATCACAGCAGAAGAGTCACTGCTGTGGTACATGCACTGACATGTTTTCTCAGTGCAGAGACTTGAGGTGCAGGGACAGAAGAGCTGCCCTGAGAACTTTGCCTTCCCTGTTCTTCACTGCACCAGGAGCCAGAGCAGAGCAAAATAAGGCATAAAGTTTGCACCGGAAAAGCACTTTCGAAGCCTGGGCTTCCAGTTAGGTTGTAATGGCATTTCAGCTGCCAAGTTACTAATGCATGGCACAGGTGGTAATAGCTATTTCTGCTGTCCCACATCCTACCTCTCCATCCCAAAAAATGCTGATATTCCCAACTCTGACTTCACCGGTGTATAAAAATTGTTAGTGACTGGCTATGTGGTGTAACTACCAGCATGACTGTGGTTGGTGAAAATGAATATATTTGCAATTGAGGAAGGAGCCAGAGCACCAAGGTGCCTGTTACACTTTTGGTGTGGGGAGTACAAGAGTGAGAAGCCATGGGTGAGGTGCACCTAGAGTCCCCTCTTCCCATCCCATGGACTCCTGGGACAGAGCTAGAGTGCCAGGTAGGGCACTCTGCTCCTGAGCTGGAATGTTTTTACCTTTTATTAATCTTCTCTTATTTTTCAAAACGGATGCAGAGTATTTACCAGGCTATAAAAAATACACTATGAGGAGTTGCCATATGTAGTCACAGCTGCCAGAATGAGAGCTGGTGATAATGTATTAGAGGGGAGTGAGTGGCTTTGGGTTTTGATGTGATGTTTACACACTACCTTACAAAACTCAGTGCAATGCTTGAGCTCCCACTGTTAAGGAGTGAAAATTCCGCTCTCTCAGGAGAGCCTTCAACCAGGGGTTTGTGAGTCAGAGCTGCTGACTCTCAATGTCTGTGTTGCCCTGACTCCATCCCTCTGCGTGGCTGTGAGCAGAAGAACACAGCCCTGTCCCCATCATTTGCTCAGCATATGGAGAGAGAAGATGCCAGTGGGAAAGGCAGCCAGTGTGGTTCTTGCTCTGGCATCTGGGCAGCAGGTGTGCTCCCAGTGACTGCCTGCTTGCAGCTGGGGCTGTGAGCTGTTACAGATACTGAAACAGCATGGGCAGAAGGGTTTCAGAGAGCAGTCTCTTCATTTGTGTCCCCCAGACTCCACCTATCCATTATAAGTTCTGTGTTATGGAACACAGAACTTATAAAGTGCTGTTTGTCAGGTCTCAGGTATTGCTTGCCAGCCAAACAGCTGAGTTTTCCCAAATATTCCTCAGCAACAGGTAATGTATGGTGAAGGACTGCTTACTGTTTGTTTGTATTTAAATAAGGCCATTAAGGCCATTATTAATTGTAAAGGAGGTATTAAAGCAGGGTCATATATCCTGGCAAACTAATCTACCATATACTCCATTACTTTTAGTTACGTGGTTTAATATCTTTGTGTGGTAAGGCATTAGCTGCACCACATGTTCATGCTGAAAATCAGTTTGGTCAGTTCTAGATCTTCTGTGTAGGCTCTCCAGAACACAGTTCACATGAAGGACTGCCTCTCTAGGTATTGTCCTGGGAATTGCTCCTCTGTGCATCAGAAATCTGGCTTTTCTCTTACTTAGGTTAACAGAAGAGGAGCTGATAGAAGTCGCTCATCACTGTTAGCTGTTAACCATGAAGCAGCCGTGACCTTGTTTGTTTTGAGCTAATTTTCGGATGAAGAAAGCATTGACATTTCTTTCCCTTCCTTTTAGATTGATGGGTGGAAGCAGTCCTTGGGATTTGGCTATTTTCAAAACAAAATATTTGACCTGAAAGGTAATATTTATAGCAGGCAGCTAATAGAAAACCTACTTGCCCTCTCTCTGTGTCTCTTGTGTATGTGTGTATGCGCACTTTGGGTTCCCTCCTGGGCCTGACCTCTGCCGCACTCAATGCAGCTTCATTGACTTCACCTTCTATTCCCTTCTCCTGATAAATGAACCACTGGAAACAGCGGGGCTCGGTATGCAGGGGAAGCAGGGTGCAGGAAGTTCATGGCAGTCCCGTGCCATTCTGATCCTCTGCAAATGTCCCTTCCTGCCGGAGTGATGGATGGTGTGGGGCTTCTGCGTCAGTCACTTGTGAACTCTGAAGGTCACCCGGGACAGCGTATTCTCCCTTTGGAAAGAAACCCTGCAGGGATGTTGATTTAGTGACATCTAGCAAGGACTGAGCCTGTCAGTCTGTGTAGAAATGTTGGGAGTGGGGAACGGTGTTAACATTGGGTCACTGGATCTAAAGCAGGAAGAAATGATAGCTGGTCTCTATAAAAGCCCTCCTCTGGGCTGCTGATAGGACCTGGCAGGTGGGAAGGGGCTATTTTGGAAGCGGTGCCTGGCTGAAGGAGCAACTGCAGTCACAGCTCTTACAGCAGCAAGTGCTTTTCATTTCAGTGAGAGCTGGGGAGTCCTCATTTGCTTGCAAGCAGGCGTTTTCTGTTCTTTTTCTTCAAGGTAAAATATCAGGGGGTAGTAGGTCTCAACAGAGCTTAAAAGTGTCTGTGTCATTAGAAATCGTGCCTGCAGTTTTTTGGGCTCCTGGTTCCTGTGAAGTTTGGGTTTTAACAAATCTAATTTTCTCATGTTTGTACCCCTGTGCATGTCAATAAATCCATCGTTGTTCAGTGAGGATTTGCTGTGATGAGGTGTGGCTCAGTGGGATTCAAGGTGAGCACAGGACAGGCAGGGAGGTGCCTATGCCATTAAAATTAATTATGAGCAAAAGCAAACCAGTTGCAAAAGCAGCATTTGCAGTGAGGTGGGAAGAACCTGGGCTGAACCAAATATAGGTCTGGTCTCCCTTTTCAGCCTCTACCTGAGATGCAGTGGTAGTGGCCTATTTACCATTGAGGCATTTGTTGGTAGTCTATAGTCTGGCCATAGCTGCAGACTTCACCACATGTTTGAAAACACATTCTATTTTTTCCAGTCAAAATTGCTGATACACCAAACAGCAGTGACTTCACAACAGCTGGAGAGCCAATACAAAAATACTGCATTCTGCAAACATTGCGAAGTTCCAGATTTTGGTTCAGCCGTTCAGTTCAGAAATAGAGATCATTAAGCAAGCTGGAATTTGAGTGAATTTCAGCTGACTACTTGTTAAAGCTCTATTTAGACTGGGCTGTGATGAGGCTGGATTGCAGAGCTACAGCCTGCGATCAACACTCAGCAGGAGGTTATTTAGATTAAATACCAACTGTCTTGGAATGGTGGGAAAAGTTTCAGACAAAAGTTTTATTTACTGAGTTTTTGGACAAAGCTGTGGGATTGCAGTAATATTTTAGGAATTCTGCTGGACAGATAGTTTTCCTTCTTGAGGAAATGTTCTTTTTGCATTGCAGTGTTCTTGAATTCAGCTACTCCCTTTCATATCCTCTGATGAATACGGTTCATATCCAATTTGCTCCCCTCCTTTATCTCCTTACTGTGAGAATGTAATCATCCTTTTGCTTTCTTTCAGACTACATTTTTTTTGTTCTGCCAAGAGAAAAACAAGACAAGGGAGAAGCTTTTTTTTGGGGGGGGGAGGGTGGAGGGGTAAGCATCACAATTTTCTCATTTTTCTTGAGATTTTTTCTGTTTTCCCACTTTACTTTTCCATTTTTCATGCTGACCTTCCTTCTCACCTTTCCCTTTCCTGTGTTCTCTCTAAAGGGTGGGCTTGCTCCTCCCTTCTCATCTACTCTTTTATTTTTGAAAATAAGAATCATGACTGATTGTTTTTTCCTCTCATCATTTATCTACTTGTCCACACCTGTTTCTTTCACTTTGGTTTCCTTCAAGTTTCAGCATGCATTTTCTCTTGTTCTGCTATTTGCTTTTCGTTTCTCCTCTGTGATTATGCCAGATCCCCTGGTCCCCCCTCTCCTCCTTTCCAAGCTGCCAGCCCTAGGCTTGCTTCCTCCTGCCCAGCCCCAGCAGAGGACTTGGCAGCCTGGCTGAGCAGCCCCTGCTGCTGTTGCAGTGCCAGAGACAGACTCGTGCCTTTCCGCTTCTCCCGGCACAGCAGCATTCGGTTTGAGTGCTAATGTGATTTGCATCGTTTTATTTTGGGGTCAGCCCTTTCAAAAAGTAATGCATGTAGGAAGCACCATAATGACTATGTTGCAATGTTAGGCTTGAACTGCATAAAAGAGGGTCCACTGACTTACTTTCAGAATGAGTGCACAGTGTATAAAAATCACAGAGAGGAAAAATGATACTCATGCAGTTAATGTCCCTGTAAACAGAATGAGTGATTCTGTAAACAAATGTGGCAAGCAACTCCCTGAAATTAAGAAAAATGCATGTTTCCTGTAATACTGGTTTATGTTTATACAGGGTGTCTTGTCTTTTTTTGGCTTTACAGAGTGAGCAATACAAAATACTGGAAATTATAGTTAGACTATTAAAGGTCCCCAGCCTTTCTCACTTATGCAAGTAAGTGAGATTTCCTGCTTCTTATTTTCACCTGACTGCCATGATAGAGGTATTTGGTACAATTGTTTATTTTATCTAAAAGTTATTTCTTCTCTGAGGCTTTCACAACTGCCACAATTTTTTTCCTGAAATTAGTTTTACTAATTAGCATATTCCTCTTGCCTCAATTACTTTTCTTTGTATTGGAGCTTGAAGGTCCCAGGTGAGATGATGTCTACCAAAAGGATCAGTGAAGCTATGCAGTCCTTGTCACACAGCAATGTGAAATAGGTCACAAAGGGCCTTGGCTGTGATGGGCTAGAAGCAGATGCCCTCCAAAAATTACAGTCACAGGTGTGCACCGTTCCTCAGCAGGGAAGTCATTGCAAGGTGGAGGATTTGCAGGCACCAGTTCATCAAAAAGAGCTAAATGCTAGGGCAAAACAAACTGGGCCCATGGCCAGTGCTTAGCAGATGGACTGGAGGAAGACACAAAGACCGAAATATTTTGTCTCTAGAGGTACAGTCTGAAAGGCTGATGTGTGAAGCGTGTCACCGTGTTAGGCAAAGAAAACTATGCCGACTGTACAATGGAGGCACTTTACATTACTAATTTCAGCAAAATTCAGCAATACAAAAATTATAAACTTTCTTAAAATAAAACTGAAAATACTGAGAGCCTTTGATCAGAATTTACTCAAGTTCGAACTGAAACTCTTATTTGATTTTCCAATGTTGTAGTGAAACCAAACACTCAGTAAATCACTGTAACAATATTTAATATCCTTAAGTAGTCTGCAGAAGTTTTTGTTTGCAGAAAATAATTTCACCAAAGTTATGTTTGTCATCTGAATTTTGCTAAGTAGGTTAATCAAATTGTAATTTAGTATCTGAACCAAAAACACCTTGCAGAGCTCTCTGGTTTCAGGTCTTACGTACTAGTTACTCTATTTTCATCCTGCCTAGCACAGAAATAATGTTTTAAAGGTAATAGCTTTTAACCAGAAACCATAGGTGAACAATTTCAAGACACAGCACACTTTATAACAGTGTCTCCTGCAGCCTCTTGTAGTGCTTAGTCACAGACTATTTCTTCCTGCAGCTGTTTCATACAAGCTTTTGGGGACACTCCCATATGTAGACATTTTCATCTTCACATCCTGACGATGAAGAAACTGAAAATACCCTTTCTATTTAGTTTAAAAATATGTCAGTAGACATTGGGAAATTAATATTTTTAAAAGTGACAAATTATGAATGGGCAAAAAAAAAAGTTTCACAGATCCTCAGCTTGTGCTGCACTCCAGTATCACAAGTGATGGAAGTGCAAAATCAATATCAGTGAGCTTCTCATGAGTTGTTTCACTGATCTTTAGCTGGTGTGCATGTACAGTTTCCTCTTTCCAAGGTGCTTCCTTGCAGAAGCTGTGGTCAAATTGCAAACCTTCTTATTTAGGAATGCCTGGTGTTGGCCAAGCAGTAGCCACCACAGGAACATGTACCATGGCAGCTCTGGCTTCTAAGCAGTTGAATCCACATTTTCAGGATGTCCCTTCAGAAACACAGCTAGTGCATCTCTGTTTGAAAATGTTTAAATAAAGCTTTGAAGTAGTTTGTGATTTCTGCTCACAGGCTCTGCGAGCACTCCTCCATGTGTCCCATCAAAATTCCCAGTGAAGAAGGCTCCTTTAGCATGTGTGCTCTTTCACTGTTGTAACATCTCTGTGTCCCAGAGAATCCAGCATAAAACTATAATTAATGTGATTATTAAAGCAGACAAGCAGCATCTCAAAATTCAAGTACACAGCTCAGTTGCTAAAATAATTGCACATCAGCAATCAAAAAAATTCTTCTACAATAAATTTATTTGTCTTTTGCTAATCTAAAGAGAAAAATACTTATTCTTCATATAAAAAAGAAACTATAGTTACCTTCCTATTTAGGATTTCATCAGTACATCACACAGTTTATTTTCCAAAATCTAATAAAACAGATGGAAAAATTCTTTGAAACTCATTAAATGAACCCTAATATATATAATTTAAAATGTGGTTTCCCTGTTTCTACAAGCTGTTTGCATGCCATGTTACACTACTGGTCTAGTATCTCCTAGATGAGGAAAAAGAGATGAAAAACAAAGCTGCTGTTTTCCCCTGTGTAGGGGTGACTGCCCAAGCAGGGATTTCTAACAGCCCAAAGAGAATTCCTGAGAAAGGATAAGACAACTATTTATTGTGGTAGCCTGTAAGTCTAAATAATAACTCTTACAACTGAATGCAGGGGTCCTGAATCACAGCTTAATAACAATTCCAGGAGGATATTTTACATCTTGGCTGAAAATAAAATATCAAAATTTTCTTTTATATGAGTTTCTACAAATAATGTATTCAGGTTGTCTGTGTCTTCTCTTACAAATTTGGTCCTATGTTCTGACTCTGAAAAATTCGCAAAATTTAAATTGGGAAGAGTACAACTTGGCCATGTATTGAGATCATGGATTTTATTTTCACTCATGAAATTTTGAGGCAAGATCATGAATTAATGTAAATTTTTAAGCCATCACCAATTTCACACCACATACAAAAATCATACAAAGTTGATTTATAGTTTATCAATTGCAACATTATAAGGAAGATGTTACGTGGACCTGAATTTGTTTGGTGCACTCACAGTAGCTCTGAATAAATGCCTCCAACACTAAGGTCATAAAAATAAGATACACATTTCTCTGTCACTGTTAACTTGATACTCAACTGTGATAGATTTATGAAAGAACTATGTGTGAAAATCATTATTTCTAGAAAAGGCATTGCAGGAAATATCTGAGAAATGCTGTGGGGTTAGCACACTTAGGACAAAAGAAAAACATCTATAGGTTCAATTGCACATATGAAGCACTATTTTCTCTTCTTTTTTTTTTTTTTTTCCCCCATCTAGACGAATATATTGTCTTTAGATGACAGGAGATGTAAGTAAGGCTCCAGTACTGCAAACCTTCAGTAGGATTCCCCCTGGCAGCAAAGCAAAGTATACTCATTTGTCAGGCAATTTAGATAGTAGGATTCATAACCGAGTGTTTTGTTTGTTTACTTGTGCATAAATGGTTTATTTTGGGCTGATTTTAGGTTGGCTGTGTGCACAGGGCATCAAGCCATGTTCTGAGGCAGTTCTGCTTTGTTTCATTTGGGAAAAAATGGTTTGGATTATGGTTTGCCCTCAAATTATTAGCAGGAACAAATGGTGTCTAATTTATCTTGCTTTTCATTTGCATAATGATCAATGATAGGGCAGTGCTTGAGTTAGCTTGGAAATCATACAAATGTTTTTATTTGACCTGATTTCTAGATTTGGATAAGTTTCCTTTTCCTGCATGTAAATATCCATAAAAACATGTTGAAAATTTCAGGTCTCACCTAGTTGTTCACTTTGTTGTGGCTACTGCTATCTTTATGAGTTTGATTCTCAAACACTTATGTACCAATGTTCCACTTGATAGCTTGTTAACACACATTGTTCAAATAAAACCCCTTCCCTGACATCTGATTTAATGTAATATTCTTCTTGGAGAATTGTGGAAATAAGAGATGGAAAAGTAACCTTGTGCATATTTTTCACTTTTATATGGTTTTTCTCCTGTTTGTGATGCTCATCCAATGTTTCTTGGTTGCCAGCTGTCTGTTAGTTAATAGGTGGCCTGACACCACACCTTATTTAGGCAGAAGGCCTTCTGCCTCTGAAGCTCAGGCAGTTAGTCATGTTATCATCATCCACAGAATACTGTTTTTCCTATGGAAAGACTAGAAGCTGCCCTGTTTATAAGCTGGCTACTAAGAAGGCGTAAAACCCCATACAGTTTTGACTGTTCCTCTACATGGAAAGTACAAAATAATTTAAGAACTGTGTTTCTCTTTTTTACTCAGGCAATGTTCCGAGTAAGATTTCAGCAGAATTGCTTTTGTGATGCAGCAAAAAAAACCCCAAACCTGTCCAAGGACTTCACTGTCTGTTCCCTTTTGCTGTCTTTCTCTTTTTTTACATCTTGCTAACAGACATTGCTGTTACCCAAATTAACCTCTTCTGAGTTTTTTCTTTTTTTCCCCTGGTATTTGGATCAGGCTTCTCTCTGGGTGGGGCGAAAAGTGAACTCTCGTAACATACAGTACAAATTAGGTCTTTTCAAAAACAAAGACTTCTCTTAAGAATAGCTGTATTTTATTTCTGACAAAAGAAGAGAAAACACAAGTGTGCTCAGTAAATCAAGAAGTCAAATGTGTGTAATCTGATGCCAAGTGTAAACATGTATGGACTTTACAAGGCTTGCCGACACTAGATGCTCTGATTTTCTTTCATTTGAAAAAGTGCTTTTGAGTATTCACAGTAGTGCTTGCAAGAGGCAGTCAAAATCACAAAGTGAATAAGAGCAGGTCTATGCAACAGCTTCTGCTGGATCAAGACACTTATAGTTTTTTTATGAACACACTATTTTTTGCTTGGAGTAGGTAATGTAAATATGGTAGATCAAGCTAGCTGCATATGCATCGGGACTTTTTGGCCTGACTTTTTGGCAGAAAGTTTGTTAAGTGAATACTATAAAAAGCTGCTAGAGAGTCAAAATATAGTCCCTCACATACTAGCAAAGCAGTCTGATTTCAATGGAGGTTAAATAAATAACAGGATATTGGGCATAAAGACCACCTGAATAGTCTTCCAGCACTCAAGGGAGTGCATACCTTTCTGTGTCCACTGAAGGAAAAATGGAGTGCAGAAGTTAATGCTTTAATTAATAAAGATGTTGTCGTGTCTTCACTGCTATTCTATCAGGCTGCTGCTGTAACAAATCATGGTATGACTCCATCTGTGCAGAAGTACTGCTGTAAAACTAAAATTTTCAGGCTGCGCAACATTTGTACTGAATGTTTCAAGCTGTGTTAATTATATATCTGTAAGCACTCTAGTACTAGTGTTAGTTGGGTAGATACCACAGGTCTGCCAAGAATTTTTTCACATAATTGTAATATTAACAGTATTTTTGTAGCTGGGTATTTGTTTTAAACATATCACAAGGGTTTCCAAGCACTAAAAAAACTGTGTTTTCAGCTACTGAGTGGGACTTCTGTTCTTCAGCCCTATCTCTAATTACACTCCATGACTGGGTGGGGGAACGTGTGTTTAATTTTTTAATTTTTTTTTATTGAAAAAAATAATTTTTAAAAATTTTCTTCATGCATTAGAGCAGTTATCAGATTGTTTTGTGGGGAAGCAAAAGTAATGACTTTAGGCCTTTACATTTCTTCTGAGCATGGTGCAGCATGTGGTGGCCTTTATTTCTAGTAGAGAGATACTGATGAAAATGCAGTTTTTCAATGCTGAGAGACAGTGTGCCCCAGAGTGGATGCTCTGAACGTCCCAGCACACAGGGAAAGTAAAAGATCAGGAGAATGTTACATCACCTTTCTTCCTTCTCTCCCTCATTTGGCTGAGGACTTGTTGAGCTACCACACAAGCTCCAACAACTGTAGGACCACAACAGCCTAAGACTTTCATCACTTCTGAAAAATTTGGCACCAGAAGACAACTGGAGGAATGCATGACTTGCAGCTCTGGAGAAGAATGGTGCCCAAGGAGCTGCAGCAGTAGTTTGGGATTGCCGCACTAAGCCAATGCCCCTAATGTGGGCATTCCCTACACAGGCCTGCAAGCAGAAAGGACAGCAAAGTGCTTAGTTCACCCCAGCTGGGAGTCACCCTGTGGCAGGCAAACTCCCACCTGGCCCTCTCTGGACATGTGAAGCAAATGTAATACTAGCCAAGTCCCTATCCCTAAAAATCTCTCAGGAATGCAGTGAGATTAATTCCCTCTCTGTAACCTTCCAGTAGGTTGTGGTTGCTCCTCAGGAAGGACTGACGGGAAGGGAAGGGATTGTGTGCTGCTGCCTACCTTGCCTGTGACATCAAATCTGAGGGACACCTTCCAAAGAAGGGTCTAGAAATGCCTAGATGGATTCATACAGGGCTTTTTGTTCCCTCCCATCCTCTGCCAAGCTTTTTACATGTAAAATCAGAGAACTGGCTCCTCAAAGTCACTTGGATGAATATAAACTCTCAAAAGTGTCACGTAGCCCTTGGAATAATTCCAAAAAAATCCCAGCTTATTTGGAAAAACTGTTCCTTGAAAGAAATGCACAAACATTGGTCTGGATCCAAAGCCATGAAGTCAACAGAGAGACTCTCATTACAGAGGGCTTTGGATCTGACTGACCCACTGGTGGCTACAGCCAGAACAATGGTCTGTTACAATAAATAATTTTTGGATTCATGTTTTCCTGATGTCTGCAAAGTTTTGGTAAGAGTAGAAAGAAAAGAACAACCTGACAGTGAAATCTCCTTCTCTTTTCCAAGCTCTTGAAATCATAGTGCATGACTCTTATTTTTCTATTTTGAATGCAGTACCTTTTCTTCTCTCTTTTTATAAAAATTGGAGATATATGTAACCACTTAGAGTGAAGAGTGAATTAGCCATGTCAAGGACTTGCTTTTAATTTCCTTTTCTGATTGTTTTTCTTAATTGCTCAGTTCTTTTCATTATCTGAATCCATAGGTCATCCTACGTAATTTAAATACTCATCAGACAGAAGAGACAGAGAATAGCAGGGACTCAAAAAAATTCAAATATAGTCCTAATACTCTATCTTGAGCTATTTGATGTGTTTTTGCATAGCAGAAGCTTGAAACTGCATATGTGCTAATGTCATTTGCTTTGCATTAATTTTTTTTTATCATTTGGGTTTGGGTTTTTTTTACCGTTAACAGCAGACACAGTGAACTTGCTTTGTCAGAAAACCACAACCTTCACTGCTAAATGCAGTGGAGAGCAAAACATTGGTCTAGAGGTTGTAGAAAGGAGTTTATCATGTCTTAGGGTATCGTGAGAAAATATTTTGCCTACAAAAAAAAGCCAAGAAAAAATTTAAATCCGTTCAGAGAGGGATTTAGATTATCACCTGTAATATTATCAAACTCTAGCTTTCAAGAGCTGTAAGTCAAGTCATGAAATTGCCTTAAAAATCACAGGTTATGAAAATAGTGTTTTGAGTTCTGGGCTTGGTGCTAATAGATTTCAGTTTCAGGCTTTTCTTTGTCACCAAGACTAGACACCTAATTTCTTTCTTTCATGACAGCTGAGATTCCCACAAAATCACTTTTATTTTAAATAATAGGCTTTAAAAAAAGCCTATCTTGTAAGATTCACAGCTGAATTCCAAAGAGCTCACAGCACTGGTCTTACATGAGGTACAAACTGATGGTAGATAAGCAGGTTTTCTAGACTTACTCTTATAAATACATTCTGTTCCTCACCTCCTTGGATACATACCATCTTAACATCCTTAAAGATTGTGCTCATAAACACCCAAGGAGCACCTGCTACCCTTAACTGTGCAGAATGGTCTCTACTGTACCTGCAGTGGCAGAGGGCTCCATTTCTGAGGTCAGACTGGCTGCTCCAGGTGTGTCCTCTTCTCTTCTTTGTACTGGGAAAGGAGAAAGCAGAGGGCAAGAGGGTGCCAAGTGGCTCTGTCTCTCTAATTAGCAATGTTAGTTAGTTGCCTTTTCCCAGAAGCCATGCAGATGGTGGATGGGTGACAGTGGTAATAGGTTTTCCTATGGTCAAGTCTGGAAATTTAATAGATAGTCACATTTTTCATGGGCAATAGTACATCTGGGAAATTGATGCACTGGCAGAGAAGAAGCACTGGATGCTCTAGTAGTCTTCACTGACTGACCTGCTGAGATTGAAAGTGTAGCTGTATCATCTTGAAGTGTTTCAGAGTGATGAATCAAAGTGCACTCTTCTTTTAGACTCACAGTGGAGACATTAATGTTCTGGAAACAGCACCACACACACAAATAAGCTCTAAAGGTTTCTATCTTGGGCCAAACTTTGGGATTTGTGATAGCAGGATCTCACAAATGGGCTCTGCTTTCTCCTTCTGGAGGAACTATGAAGAGAAAAGAGAAAATGTGACCCATGTTTCTGCCCTTAATTTTGAAAAGGGATGACTGTTTCAAGGAGAAAAGTTATAGCTGGGATTGAGAATCTGGAATGGGATGAGGTTGTCTTACTGAGTCCCAAGTGAAGGAGGTTTGGCAGCCCTGTGGAAGATACACAGAGGTGATCTGAATGGTGGGGCCATGCACTCCTTCATCCATCAGTTTTTGTAGCTGGAGCACAACCATAGCACAGCCCTGTGCAAAGAGGACAGACTAATTCCTGATTTTGCTCATTAATACATTTTAACAGCTCCTTTTTCTGAGTATGCAAGATAGAATGATGAAAGTCTTCAGGGTGGGGACTGATGTATGCTAAATAAAAAGGGTCTTAGTATCTTTTGACTGGGAAAATCCATACTTGGCCCTACTTCTGTAAGTTACTGCCTCTGTTTTAGAAAAAAAAAAATTGAAGCACTGTGGTTTGGTTTGGTTCGGTTTGGCTTGGCTTGGCTTGTTTTTTTAAAGTTTTTTTGGTGGGTGGGTGTTTACACTTTTGGCAAGGCCCTTTTAATGCTGGATGTCTGGAGTCTACATGCTGTCATACACAAAAGTTTGTGGTTTCTTTAATACCCTGCATTCCTAAAAATACATAATTATTTGCTTTCTGACTTTGTAATGGAATAGTGTTTTGTGTATGTGTATATATATATGTGTGTGTGTGTGTGTAGATGTCTTCATGTAGAGTAAATGTGGAAATAGGGAAGACCTGAGGAGGATAAACAGAGAGTCAAAGTGAATCTCAGAGGAGATAAGTGGTGAAAATGGGTAAACAGAAAACTCCACTTCTGTGGGAAAACATGGAGGAGCTAAACCACAAACAAGAGAGGAAACAGCCAAATCTAAACAAGGAATTCAGCAGCAAGCTGCGGCAAATGTGATTTTAAAGAACAGAGTGTTCACAACAGACATGTGTCACTGCTGAAAATGAAGTATGTGAGCCCTGCTTTCCTGCTTCCCCATCCCCAGTACCTCCACAGAAGGCTCAGCCTCTCCTGTCCACCTTATTTGTTCAGTAGTGGACTTCATACGATTGATTCAGTTCTCATTAAACTGATTTACTGGGCTCGCTGGCTCTGCTCAGCTTCAGTTTATTCCTACTTTGTTTAAAATTCGGGAAGTGCTGGGGGAGGGGACAGGACACTAATGGCTGTTCTTGTGTAAGTGGAGTGGTAGCTGATTTATTGCAAAGGTTATAAAGGAAAAGTATTAAGTGTGTTCCATTCTACTTGGCAAAGCCATCCTGCACAATGTCCAACAAAACCCTGAGAGCACTGGTTTGTACCGAAAAAAAAAGGAAAAAAAAAAAAAAAAAGGAGGAGGGGTGTGCGTGTGTGTGGAAGGGGGATGCTCCACCAAGATGTGCTCCTCTTCTTTGAGAGCATTAATTAAGACTGTAAATCATGAGCAACATGAAACAACTGTATTTGATGGAACATGGACAGTTCTGGAGTTCTGCTGTGCTTGCGCCATCAGTTTGAATACCTACACTGAAACACTAATGGGAAAGCAAACTTCAAAGAGAAATTCTGGCATGAAGAAGCAGTCTGCAGGATCATTACATGGATAAAGTTGTAAAATAGACTCCTCCATGCAAACTGGGAAGGAGGCAGAATCAAAGTTTGAAAGGTTTATAGGAACTCAGGCTTATTTTCCTTTCATGCACAAAGTCAGTCCCACATTAATTTGGTAAAATAAGCTTGTGTATTAGTGTTTTGAATAAAAAGGGGGATAGGAGGGTGACAGCAGAAAAAAAAGTTGTACTTAAATAATGAAAAATTCTGTTAATATCCTTTAAAGCTAATTTTCTTTTCCTAATTGATAGTTGAAGGAGTTATTTTTGTCACATCATAAGTAGTGGTGGGTCATATTCCCCATATTTATAGAATTAAAGTCTAAATTTGTTCCAATCACATAGTTTTATTTTCAGCAGAACATCAGTAATAGAAATTCACCCAGTAATTCCTGTTCAGTTGTCATATCCTAGACAAATCTGCTGAAGCTTATATTTAATTATTATTTATTTAATCTTGTTTCAAAGACGTTAAGTAAAGCAGACAACCCCTTGTGTCAGGTTATTCACTTTATAACTTATTTAAAATAAAATTTCATCTTTAAAATTTATTTCTCTTTGAGTTCATCTAGTTACAGTTTCTTGCTGTTGTCTCTGTACTAGGCTGTAGTGGAGCAGCTCTAGTGTAATTGAGATGATTTTCATCCATTGTGGCATATAGTCCATTTGTTCCTCATTTTCCATTGGTGCAAAGAACTGGATGCAAGCAACATTTTGATGAAAAATGGTCTATCCTTATTAGTTAATTCACAAGCAACTTATTTCCCAGCACAACATTTTAATGTAATTATAAGTAGATTTCTGTCCAACTACTTGTCCAGGATTCCTTAAAGTTTTTGGTTTGCCAAATGTGGTTTGAGATGCAATTAATAACGTGGTGGATTCCAGAATTGCTGATGAGGTTAATTTTCTTTCTTGTAAAATACGATACTGAAATAGAGACATTCTCTTTAGATGCATGCAATGGAAAAAAATTTGTAAAGAATAACTTAGGAAAAAAGATTATCTGGAGTTACTTATATTCAGGAATCAGGAGCCCTGTTTGCAGCAATGGCTTCCATGCTTACCACAAAGCTGCTTCTTCCACTGACCCTATTAATTTTATGAAGGATAACCCTGTGATGTTATGATACTATTTTGGAGACTATTCATTAGTATGGGTACATTATTTCTATTTTTACAGGTAGTTTAAATGCCTATGCAATAAGCAGGGAAAAGGAATTTGTTATATTACAGGAATGTACATGCTAAAGGGTTTATGGAATGAGAATCTGAGTGCCTTAAACCAAAGGGTTCAGAGTCATTTGACTTGTCATAACTTGCAGAAAGAGACAAATTACCTGTATGATACTTAGGTAGTAAAGGAAAGTACTTCATGTTAAGCAGAGTGTATCCACTATTTTGTCACTGTACTGGTACTTCAAAACAGTACCTCTCCTTTCCCTAACGACAGAAACAAACACATTAACTGACATTCTATGACGTTTAAGGCAGCAGGTTTTTTTTCTTCATTGGGAAGCAGGAGTGTGCTGGCTTAGCCTGCAGTGCCTTTCAGAGGCACTCAGATGGACTTGGACAGGAATAAATGTATGCTTTTTGCCAAGAAGGGTTGCACCATAGCATGATCATGTGTTTGGAAATGCTTACACTTGCATGTCCAAATGCAAATAAAGGGTGCACAGTCTTGAACTGTACCTATGCTGGAAAAGAAAGTCTTCACAGAAACTCTGAGATAACAGTAGACTCCTCTTTTACCTCCCCACTGTTCTCTATCTACCAAAAAAAAAAAAGAAACACAGCGTAAATAAACCCTGTTAGTAATTCTTTATTTCAGTGTTATTACAGAATTTCATACAAAGGGCACATTCTCAACTTACCACTGATTTCCATGGACCTAAAACAGTGTTTCTTACACCCAGCCAGAGAGGCTGCATTCAGTAGCTAAGCATATTGTGTATACCAGCACACAAAAATGTACTTTCCTTATTCTGTTAACTTCCGGGCACTGCTGTGGCTGGTTTAGATTGGCTGTGACTAAAAAGGCACTCACTGGAAAACCATGCATGAAAAACTTCTCACCTGAAATGATTGGCAGATGCAAAGGACCTGTCCCAGGCTCTTTAAAACAAGCACACTATAACCTTGGTTCCCTGGTTGCCCTGGTGTATGTATTCCTATCAATTCTTAGTTCATCCAGGAAGACTACCCAGCTCAGGGTTTAGTTTCATTCATAGATAATTTCTGTGTATAGGAAACAGTCAAAAATTTCTGAATGAGAACTGATAAAGCGAAGCAGAACCAAGGGAGATGCTTTTCTATTTCTTATTGACATCAGATCAAGACACAGTGTGCTCCTGGGAAATACACTCCATGCAAATGAGATCCATGGAGTTACCAGCCAAGTGAAACACAGGCTAGTGCTGTGTAAATGAATGGGCTTTCTGCCCACGCTGGCTGAATCTGTGATAGCAGCAGGGGTGAGCAAATGCCCTTCAACACCATTTGTTACTGAAGTGGTTGCTGTTGCACAGTCTATACAGCCAGGTAAGCGTGTTTTGGGTCTCATCTTGTTCCAGGCACATTTACTCAGAAGAGAAAACATCCAAACTAAGTTTCATGGCAGGCATTTACCTCCAGCATGACACTGGGCAGGAAGCAGGGTGGCATATTTTTCATTCATCTTCACATGCCAGAGTTTGAGTCAGTTTTCTCTAAGCTTCCTTTACTGTCTGTGGAGAAAACCAGCCAACATTTACAACACATTTATCAATCTCTTTCAGACATCAGCAACAGAGAAGTTCATATTTAGTCAGACGGAGCTGACACTTAGCACCAGACTTTAAAGTGTGTTGAGATAGATGTCTGATGATGCAGACAGGTATGTCAAAAGATGGTGGAGATCACTCCGGCTGTTCTTTTTACCTTGAGGAGACAAAACACCTTTAACAATCGGTCTCTGAACTGCTGGGCTAGTGATGCTGGCCTACTGGGCACAGGAGCCTTAGGTGCTGGATACCTACACTGCGCTGCTGGGGAGCTAGCAGCTAGCAGCTAGCAGCTAGCAGCTGTGACCTGACTCATCCAGCATTCTTTTGGACAACACCTGGACAGAGTATGGATGTTAAAGACAGACCAGGTGTCATTGTCATTGCTGTAGGTGACTTGCATGCAGCCCTGTGAAGGAGTCTGAGTGGCGCTGGTACATGTGACATAGGCTCTCCAGGGTGAATAGTCTGCAGTGCCATAGAAGGGTTGCAGCCATGTCTGTAGCCTGTATGTCCCTGCTCCTTGTTTATTAAATAACGGCCACAGTGTTCCCTGGCTAGAAACTGTTTATAAGTGCAAGTTAAAACTTATGGAAGAGTTCCTAGACAGGGTTGCTCACAGCCAGAGTAGTTCCTTGGTCCTTTTTGCTCACAGCTATACAAATTCTTGTGTCTTTATCACTGGGGAAGACTGGGGTGGGGGAAGGTAACTATGTCAGCAGGTAGAAAGAGGGAGGTGGCAACAACTGCTTTAAACCAGCATTGCTGCCAGAAACTTGTTCTTTAAATGACCCCCTGTCGACTTCACCTGCCAATCCATGGTCGTTTGAATAGTTCAGTATATTGGCTTCAGGGAGCCCCAGAACAAAGACTTTCCTTAAAAAACTCAGACCTTACTCAGATAAAACTCCCACTCATGCCCCAGGGAGTTTTGCATGACGAAGGATTACAGGATGGTGTCTCAGCTTTGTTGTGTGTACTGCCTGTAGCTGCTTTTTAGGTCTGTGGATGAATAAAGGCTGTGCCCATTTACCAGAAAACTTGATTTCCGTTTGCTCCCGCTCAGTTTGCTAAAAACTTTATCGTCCTCTTTATAAACTAGACATGGGGCTTTTGAGGAACTTACAAGAGAGGAGGAAGGAGGTGCCTCGGGAGAATGTGGAGAAGGAGAGGGCTTCGAGGGTCTTAGCAGACAGGCAGTGGCATCTGAGATTTTTAAGCTGCCCACACTCCCTCCGAGGTGAGGGGTTGCTCAGTCCTGGCAGGACTGCTGTTAAACCCAAGCTCGTGAGTCTGTCCAGTGTTTGGGAATCCTGAGGTGTTTTCTTCCCCTCGTCTTATGTGACAGGTATGCTGCATCATGCCTTTAGTTTCTCTGATTCTGCGATTACTCATTGTTATTTTGTGTGAGCAAAGCCAGAAGGTGTTACAATACCTTCCCTGTCAGCACGTCCTGCAGTTTCTGTTTCGTTGGATGAGACAGGAAAGCAGTCACTTCAGGGCCACAGAACTGGGCCTCATTTCGTCAGCTGGAAGGTGACTAGTTAAAATCTAACTAGCAGTCTCACACCCATTGCCTGACAGGAACAGTCTCTGAAGACTATTAAGAAAATAAAAATTCCCTGCTCTGTCATATAATGGAAATGAGTATACTTCAACTGCCATCCCCTCTAATCTGTTAGCCAGCCCTTAGCAGCTTACCAAGCCTGTATTTAACCTATTTCCCTAATGGCAATTAAGAAATGTTTTCATTTCCCAGGGAGAGGATTGCCAATGAAATCCTCCTCTCCTCGGCAATCCCCATCCTGTGGCTCCGTTCTCTCCCTCCTCTTCCCCACACCCCAGCTCCTTCTTCCTTAGCCCAAGGCATCCAAAGCATTCCCCGTGTGTTTGGGTAGCATGCAGTGAGGAAGAAATGATTAAGCAGCTGAATGTTTGAAATCCAGCTAAATGCACCGATTATTATCTGCTTAGGGCTTTCTTATCTCGAACTGTGTGGTGCTTAATGGTAGGCCCATTGTTTTCAGCTCAAAGGTATTAATGAAGGAATCAGGGCAGCAGGCTGATGTCATAGGTGGCTGAAAGGTGACTTGTGCGCTGATTTCCCTTACTCCACCCCTTCACAAGTCCCTTCCAACTAGTTCAGAAGAAGGGTTAGTATTTTTAGAGCGGAGGGGAAAACGAAAAAAAGCAGCAAGCAGCCGAGGTTGCATTTGTGTGTCTGGTAAAAGGAATGCAGAGGCTCCTAAATATCCTGCTTAAAAGATGTACTTTCTGAGCTTCTGCTCTACTTTCTCACTTCATAAAGACTCTGAACTGTTGGCGGGTGTCAGTGTGAAAGTGGCCAGCCAGCCCTTGTTCACACCTGCCCTAGGCACTGACCAGCAGACCACACTTGATATCCTCGCCTAGACGCAAGGTGAGGTTTCCACTTAGTGTTTTCCACGAGAAGAAAGAGCTGCGTAAGTAGCTACCACCAAGAATGGCTTATTGAGGTGGATGAAGCCCTCAAGATGATGCACAATTTAAGGAAGTGCTTTTGTTATCGGCTGTACTTTTTGTCACTCTTCAGAGTTAAATCCTTTCCTTTTTTTTTTTTTTTTTTTTTTTCCAAACGTACATAGTTACTAGATGCAAAGTGGAGTGTGTTGTGTGGAGAGAGACTCCTCTGAGGTGAGGTATCTTGAGTGTATTCGGTTTTCTATCACACAACACAAGCAGGGAAAGGTGAAGATTCAGAATAGATTAGATTTCACTGTCATAGTTTGCATTTTAATCATACACTGTTATTTTTGTAATTCTTTTTGTGACAGAATTAATTTGGTATTTCTTCCCTTTTTGTCATCGATATGAAGAGCACACTTCTTACTTTGAGCTAGTACTGCTCTACATGGTAGGACTTTCACATCACACTCCTGCAAAAATGCTTAAATTTCTTCAAGGTTTCTTTTTTTTTTATTTACCCACCTGAGAATTCGAGGAAAGATGTATTACCAAAGCTGGCTTGTGTAGCTTTTGTGATTTTTGGGACAATATAAGAAAACCAGCTTTAAATAGTAGTGTCATAAGATAGCTGGTAAAGAGTTCTTGTGTCCAGGCATATCCAAGCAGCTCTTAAACTAGAATAAAAAATACGCACTTTCTTTTTTCATTTTAATGAGACAATATTTGTTGTGTAATATTAAGATAATCAGAGTCTTTGTGATTGCAGTTATGTCTCTGATAGCATAGGATTCATAAGATAGGATTTCTGCCTTATCTAAACAAATGAGTGAAGAGTTTAATTCTTTCATATTTTTGATTAGTTTTGTTTGGTTTTCTCAATTTCTGTTTAGTTTTGGTTTGATGAACATGCATTAGCTTTCACTGTTCACTGGAGTATTTTGTGCCTGTTGAAGGAGCTATCTAAATAGTCCACTAGCAAAGACTAGAAAGTCAAAAGAGAAAGCAGAGGAGAAGGAGTGGCACTGAATACCCATACATATATCAAAGCCAGCTGCTGTCTTGAATAAGATTTACTTAACAGGAAACCATCAAACACAAAAATTCTCACTTTAATTTTTTTCCCAAGGAGAAAAAGAACTGCATAGCACTAGATTGACTTTGGAGGTTTGGTTTTTGGGTTTTTTTTTCCCCATTTTGATTTATTCATTCATGGTTGGGATTGGTTTGTGTAGGGTGTTTTTGGTTTGTTTGGGGTTTTTTGCAAGTGGAAGTGTTGAGTGAACTGACCGGCACTTCCAGTCCTGCCCTCTCCCATTCCCTTCTGTCCCCCTCCCTTTTTCTGTAGGTTCAGCAGTAAAAACCTATTGAAATGTGAGATTACCAAACTGAAGCAATCAGTCTGAAATGATTAAGGAAGATGACTATTCTTTCCTTCAGATGACCAAAAGTCATCTTGTCCAGAGTTCCTTATCTTCAAGGTGCTATTTCACAATAGTTTCTGTCTTTCTAAGTATGTATTTCCTGTTAAAATGTGAAGACTTTACATTGTAGGTATGCTTGTATGTACAAATTATCACCAGCAGTTACAAAAATTGGAGTCTATCCTTCTTTTGAAATTATGTTGATTTTTTTTTAAAGGAAAAAGTGTTTATTTATTTCTTCAGTAATTTAGGAGATTATGTATCAAGCCTAGGGTGAAATTTTGTTTGCTGAACTTATCTTAAACCTCAGGAGGGGAGGAAGGTTCCGTTTAAAGGTCAAAGCATTTCAAGATTTCAGTTCAGTATATTTTTTACTTTTGAAGTTTTCCCTTCCCCCACCCAGACCTCGGACCTTAGAAGCTGTTTAGATGCCTTACACATGTTCATCTTGTATCGACATTTTTGAAATAGCTCTACATTAAATGCCAGAATAGTTAAATATTCATGTACATATTATTATCATCTATTGTGCACCAACACTTCTCTGGAGAGAAATTCAGTGTTCGAGATTGGAGGAGAATGGTGGAGCTGACAAAATTCAGATGCTAATGATAATTAATTTATGTAGTGGCAAAGATAGGTGCACTGCCAGGTGCTTTACAGGCAGATAAGATCTGGTTTCTGCTTCAGTGAGTTTACAATCCGAGGTCCCGGTTTTGCAAATACTTATGCACATGAGTTATGCCACCGAGCGCAGTGACATTACTCATGCATGTGAAGTTACTCACCTGTAGTGAGCTATCTGTGTACAGTTTCAACTGCATTAGCTTTTCAATTGACTGGTGAGTCAGTAATTATTCAGGCTGATAACTGCAGTTATTTAATAAACTCTGCCAGCCAGAAATTAAAGAAAAAATGCAGGATTCACCTTTCCACAAGGGAGTTGAAAACTCGGGTTTTCCTGGGAAATTTCTCAGGAAGCAAACAGTCCGTGTGAGATCTGGCATTTTCATGTCACACTGGTTTAAATTATGTCTATCTGCGTACAAATCACAGAGGAGAAAAAAAATCACCCGATAATTGGAAGGAAAAAGTGTTATTCCCGTTCCTCATTTGTTGTGCTGCTGATCTTGGGGCCACGGTAAGAGTGTTTCCAGTGAAATTACTTTCAAGTCTGGGAAAAAGCAATCAGCAGAGGCCTTGGTAGCTGTAAATTTGTGGCAACAGTCCCTAATTCATCTTGTAATTCTATGACAGGCTCTGAATTGCCCGTATTTGGCCAGGGATCACCTCAGTGGACAGTTAATGAAAGAGCAGAGGGAACTTGAAGGTCAGTCACACTGAATTCCTTTTTCTTCCTGGCTATGTCTTTTTTATTGCATCCTATCTTTATTTATATGCTTTATTAAAGAAAACCTTTTTTTGTTTGTTCCTGGCAAAGGCAAATCTATGCCTCTTCATTTATCTGCCTTTTTTGCTTGAAGCATTTATAAAACAGCCTAAAATGCCGCAAAATAGATGTTTCTGTTGAAATCACTTGATAGAATTACACTTTAGCCAGTTGCTATTTCTTATCTGAGTGTGGTCATGAGAATAAAACAGCAACAGATGCTACAACCAGGTATGTTTTAGAGAATGGAATTTGTACATTGACATGTGAATCTAATCTCAGTACAATAAGAAGACTTTAGTTATTGGCTCATGGTCAGAATAAATGAATTTGAACTTAAGAAAGCCATGAGACTAATTAAAATAACACCAGAAAATGCATTTGTGTCTGCTGGAGTCAGACTAACCAGCAGATAAACTGTAATAGCATTTGTTTGTTGAAACACTGCCTTAAATTTGGTCTGAATTATCAGAACACAAGATTTTTTTGTGACATGCATAGTATAACAGACATGTTAAAAAGTAAATAAAATAAAACCAGAGAGGAGTCCTGGATTAAAAATTAAAATGGCCTTTCCTTTTTCTTCTTCACTCTTTCTTATTTCATAAGGTAATTTCCAGTCATCACTGTTTTCTCTTTTTCAGAATATTTTCTTTCTTTGGAGGACATCAGTCTTGTCTCTTTTTTTATCTCATTCAGTCTGTCTCTCAGAGTACCTTGTGTCTTAATCTTCTCTCTCTAGCTTATGCCTTAAATCTTTTTGCCTCCTTTTTCTGTCCTTCTCATAGTGTTGTTTTTATCTCTCCTTTATTTTGACTTCCATTCCAAATACATTATCTTCCCACCTCAGTTCCCTTCCCCTGTTCAGCCTTTGTCAGAAAAAAATTCACAGGGCTCACCATTATTTGACCCTTCCAGATAAAGCATTTTGAATGACCACTCTGGCTTCAGGAAAAAAGGGAAGTGTTGGTGGATGAAGTGGTGTTTTTTTTCAGTATCTGAGCTCCTTTCAGTCACAACAAGATCACTTCCTCTCAGGCTGAATTCAAAATCCTTTGCAATTCTTGGGAAGCTTCATTTGCTAGTAAACTAATCCTACAAAGTAGAGAGAAACGGGAGATTAAAAAAAAAAGTGGGTAGAGAAGTCCAATTTCTGCCTTTTATACAAGGGAAAATTAAAAAATATTTAGAGTTGTGTTTATTTTTCAAAGTACATTCAATTTAAACTGGTGTTAAGAATTAACTGCATTTTAATGGTTATCACGTAGTCAAGGATGCCTTTACTATAAGTAGAGTACAATGAGCTTTTCTATTTGTGAACTTGGGATTCCATGTCACTTTTTAATAGGCTTCTGCAACACACACCCTTTTGACTGCCTGTGATACAGCAGCAGTCATTACTAGCTGCGGGACCTGCTGCTTGGCTGTGCCTGTCTTGGCTGGTGGGATGTGTCTTGCAGACATTGTGGCTGTAGCCACTTGTCATTTACCAGCACCAGGGGATTTTGAGACCTAATGCTTTTGCAGATCCCAGGCAAGCAGATCCCAGATGTGGTGTGGAAAGCAAGGCGATGCCTTCTGCCTTGGTTGTGGTATTGTGTCTATACAAATAAAAGGAGGGCTTGTCCACACATAACCCTTTGAAAATTCTGCCAGTACAATCTTAGCCAAGTCCAGTGGAATAAAAATGGTCTTGGTTCATGCACAAGTCAATGCAGGGAACAAAGTGGCCTCTCATAGTTGTAGCAACATCTCATTTCTATACATGCTGAGTTTCCAATATTTGTACAAGAAGCTACTCTGTGAAGGTTGATTGGAAGTGATCGGGATTGTTTTGTGTCTCAATTTTGCATATATCTCTTTAAATCAGATTAAGTCACTGTATTTGAAATGCTGGATTTGGCAGAAACAAAATTGGTTGAAGAAGGACATGAAAATCTCTTTGTGTGTAGAAGACTATTGTTAACTTAATATAACAGGGTGTCAAAACCCATCATATGCTAAGTGTTTATAAAGTGCTCTTATTAATGGTGTAAAAAATCCCATAACAAGCCAAGAAACTTCTCATTATGAGAGGAGAAAACATTAGTGCTTTTCCTGACAGTGTTCCTTTTCATGGGGGATTCCTCTGTGGAACACTAATCAAGTCCGTTTGGAAAGATCTTAATTAATTTAATTAAAATCTGTCAGATCAAACTGATTAGCCTGACATCCAGCCTGGTGGGAGGAAGGAGGCTGGTACATGCATTGTGTGTTGAGGTGGGCTTGCCGCTTGCAATCAGAGATGTGTGGCTGCTGTGGGGATCAAAGCAGTCTTTCATTGTCATCAGAATAAATGCTATGGCTCCCCCAGGCAAGTGATCCAGTTTCTTTTTGTTAGAAAATATTTTATACCTCCACAGCCCCGGCAGCTCAGCAGGGGACAGCAGGTACTTGGTTCTGCATGTGATCGAAGGGGAGCGCCAGGTGACCTTTCCTACCCTCCTGACAACAGGAATGCAGATTAGACATTTCTCATCCCTCTGCCATCCACTGTCTCAGCTGTTGGCCGTGGGTAGGAGAGGGAGGCCATGGTGATACAGGGGTGACTGAATTTTGATGCTGAGCATGAGTGTTGCTGCAACAGAACCTTCCAAGGAGTGGTGTGTTCATATGAGACATCTTCCTTTTGCTGCCACCTCCCACTGAACAGAGGTGGGAGCTAAGGAACTGCACTCTGCTCTCTGGCTGTTCTTGTCCAAAATATGAGGAACTACATCAGCCATGTAAGCTTCTTAATTCTGCAGCTGCTAATAATGATGTGTGGTTTCTATGGCAAACATCAGGGCAGCCAGTGCCAATCTGTGTCTCTAGGTCTTTCCACTTCCCCTACCACACATGTACTCACGGAGTACCTCTCATCTTCAAAGATTTTAATAAACACTTTTATCCATCATTATAAGTGGGATGGATCCATCAAAAGGGTAATAGCTAGTAAATACTCCATTTTTCAGGCCCCAATCCTGCAGGCGCTTAGGCATATGTTTTAGCTTTATATGCCATAATTCAGGCTTCAGTGGAACCATTCACAGTACATGAAGCTAAGCATATGTGTAAGTTAGGAATTGTAAAGATTAAATAGCATTCCTGTTAGCTGGAAATCAAAAGGTAGATGAAAACAGGGACTCCAACTACAGAGGAAATGCAGATCCCGAAGGAAGAGCAGCAGCAGCTGACATGAAAATCTTGCCAACAGAAGACCTGTCAGTGGCAAGTGTTTGGTCTTTACTTGTGAGAGGGACTCTTCTACTGGCAAAATGCCAATGGGTCAGTTTCTCCAAGGGTGGAACTCATCTGGAACACTGAGTTCCATTTGTGTGGGCACACACCTACTGAAAGCATCTTTCTACAGTTTAGAAGCATGTATCCCATTTAAGTGCTTGGGCTTCACTAGACATTTTAGCCAGGAAATGATAGATTGTTGGAAGAGATAGGATGTAAGTTTCACCTGCACATGCTTTTCCTGACTTACACCTTCCCAGTACTTTCTGGCCATGTCAGTTGAATTGATACCAATATCCTTGAAGCAGGCAAGGTAGCTTTAATTTGAACAGTGAGCCTGCAATCAAAGAGTATGTTTGGATGGTTTAGGATCTTACAGTTGGACGAAGATGCTTTATGGAATGATTCATGGTGATAAGGATAGGGCAGACAAATAGGTAGAAATAAGCCACTAGCCACACTAGCCAACATATTGGTTTGTTGGGTTTTCTTGTCTTTGTTGGTTTTTTTTAAAATAAAATTATAGTAATTTTTTGCCTTCTCTGCTATCTAAGCCTCAGTTTAGATATTTAGACATATTTTTCCCTACCTGACAGTGGCTTCTTTGATCCTGATCTTGTATTTTCTCCACACTGGCCCAAGGACCCATCCACGATGAGACTTTTTAGCAAGAAAATGTATTACACAGTGTACATGTAATAAACGTGGTCTTGGTTGATGGTGACTAAACTCAGACCGTTCTTCTAGGGGAGTACCAGAGTATGTCTTTTTTCTCCTGTTTTTACTACAGAGTCCTCCCCTGGCACCTTCCCAACTTCTCCATTAAGTTCCTCTTAAGATAATGCAAATCTGAATTCTATTCAACCGTACTTATTTAGAGCAGAATCAATTTAATTTTATTTTTTTTCCTAAATGTCAGGTAACTAACCAAGATTTCAGTCGTGGAACTGAGATTTGAGTGATAGGTTCAACACATTGCCATAAGGCATATTTGGAGTTATAAATGGGCAACAAGAACGAATTTTTTAAGATGTATTTTTAGTAAGATTTTATAAAATTGGTCTCTTCCAATGCAGCAGTTGTATTAGCTGTAGGTACTACTTGAATCAAAGTGATTTGTATTTTTTCTTCATCTTTTGCAGACAGCTAACCTAATATTTTGAGGAAATAACACTGGACATTATTGATCTATTTTTTTCTTTTCTTCCTGGCTCCTAGGTCACAGTTTAGGCCCTAGTTCAGCAAAGTACATAAGAAGAGGCTTATCTTTAAGCACATGTTCAAGTCTCAGCAGAGTAAATGAGAATTAAGCAAATACTTAAGTACTTTACTGAATAGGGATAGAATTAAGCATGTAGTTGAATGTTTTGCTGAATCAGGGCCTTAAAATTAAAAATTAATCTTGTTTGTGCTACGAAGATTGGAAAGCTATGCGCTAGATTTGGATCTTGAATTAATATAAACCAGGAACAGGGTAGCACCAACTGTCACAAGGAGAGGGGTGTATAGGTGTAAAAATGGGGTAAAGCTGGGGTTGTTAAAATCGTGGGTAGGACATAGGAGAGATGTGCATTCTCTTCTTATGTCTGTTTCAGGCTAAATTACTGGAGATTGACATTCCTCTGTGTTTCAGTCGTGGTTCTGGTGAACCCTGGCATGCATAAAAAGTTGTATGATGTTAATAGCTGCCATGCTAAGTCTGAAGTTGCAGGAGAAGGGGCTTAATCTTTCTGAGCCTCAACACACACTCTATTTGTCCTGTGAAATGAAGGTAATGCCACTTCCCTTCTTTCCAACTCTTTGAGCTGGTGAGGTTTCTTTCTGCACAGTGTCTTGATTTCTAGCACAATGTTCTTTCTTGTGCCTTCTAGAAGGTTTTGTAATAGAAGTCCGTAATAATAAATCCTGTGCTTTGGGTTTGATAAGATTATTTGTGTGACATGATAGAATATCGTTGCAGGTGAAATTTTTGTCAGGATTTAGGTTGATACAAAATAATGGCAGCACTAAGTAGTTTTCTGACCATCATAATTAACTTGTGAGACTCTAGGAAAAAATAATTGAAGAAGTGTTGCAACTTTCCACTATTTTTTATGAAGACAGCTGCTGTTTTCAGCCTGTAGAGTTGACCAGGTTATGGATGCATGTAGGGGAACGTTCGTGTGGACCACTTTTAGGGATGACTTAAATCTCAAAACATCTAGAGTTTTTAGTGCCTATGAATTCCTTCTGAGCAGTTTTTGGTATTGGTAATAAACACTTGAGTGGTTGAAGTGAGGTATTTGACAACCATCTTTTCTATGAACATGGAATGTGTGCCTGGAGCTGGCTTGGTGTTCATTGTGACTTTTTGTGTTGTTGTTACCCTGTAGCAATGCTCATAGAAGACTGATAGACCCAAGTGCTTCTCTTCAACCAAACTTCATACAGGGGTAGCTATGCAATTAGGCATAGTGAGTGTAATATGATCTGCATGGGTGATAGCTAATGGTTAACTGGCTCTGCTGAACCTGTGTTCCTTAAACAAACGCTATCAGTGTGGGATGAGTTGTCTTATTTCTGCAGACAACCTACTTCAGGTTGGAGACTAAAGCTTTACTCTTAGGAGTAGAAGACAGCAGGAGGGCTTTCACTGCCTGCTCGAACAGGGAAGGGAAGGAAGGCATCACATTACTAGAACTGCTGTTTTCAAATCGAATCAGGAGGGATGAGGGTAGTAGGATTTCTGAGTATGTTCTGAAGTGTCTAGGGTGGCTGACCTCAACTCAGCTGTTATTTTGATTTTTTAACTGACTGCAATCTGAACAGGTGCTTGATGCAGTGTCAAGCTTCTCAGGATAGCTGGAGCAACTTTGTACTAAGGCTTTGAGAAAGGAGAGAGAAATAGGCAAGATCATGCTTTACACAGGAGGTTTACGCAGTGTGGAGATACGCTGTATGGAGAATGAAGGGGCAAGATAGTGCTGAAACTTTGAGCTCTCTGTACAAGGCAGAAAATTAATAGATAAGGTGAGTCAAAACTGTGGATCTTGCATGCTGGGGGCTTTGAAAACTTTGTGGAAACTGCTTGTAATTAGGCATATGGGATAACCATCTTGTTTTCTGAAATTTCATAGAGGCATGAATCTGCATTTTGTATATGTGAGAGACCTCTCACCCAAGCACAGTTCTTGCAATTATAGCATTGTATGATCATCTCGGCTTATAAGACGGGCTATCATCTTAAATTTAAAGTGAACATTTAAATTGAACAGTTTAAAAAACCCTAGTTCTGAATGAGTTGTAATAGTGTGGGTCTGGTTGGGGTTTTGGTTGTGTTTTCTTAATGGCAAATACAAATTCCTCTCTGTGCATTTGAAATATGAAAGCTAGGGGATTTTTTGAGAATAAGCAAATTATTTACTCCTACAGAATAAAAAAAATCCAGAACTCATCACTGAAGGCTTTAAAAGCATAGCTAGAGCAAAACCAGTGGGTTTCACTTTTTCAGTTATGGGGCAGAATAAGTTGGTATTTCATTTTTCTTGACTGTGACTAGTAGGAGATAGATTTATTACATCAGAAATTGTCTCTTTGTGGTTATTTTTTGGGACTAACTTTTCCTCTCTTGATGAATGAGGTGATCCACATATAAAAACAAGCTAACTTTGTAAAATGTGATAGATTTTTAACTCTGTAACATCTATCGCTTACAACAGAGGCCTCTGTTCAGAACAGAAGTTTACAGTTTGACACATTTAAAGAATTATTTTTGACCAGATAAAAATTCTTTGTTAAAATATTGCTGGGCACTCAGTTCCCTCTTCATTTAGGTTATCTTTGCACTGGTAACTTAATTCAATTGAGTTCCCCAGGACTTAGAGCATTTAACATGTGACAAGAAACAAAATTATGAGAGACGTAAAAGACAACTCTTTTTCTTCTAGTTTTGTGTTATTTATTAACAGTATACCTCATTTGACTTTGGTTGCACAAAAGCTCTGTCAACTAAGTTAATAGTAAATGTCACTTCCTAGTTAGCATGACATGAAAGTCTGGCATACGGAATGATTATTTTAAATGTCTTGCATTCACAAAATAAAACACGTACTTGTAAATTTTTTAGTTAGTCTTTTAAGACGACTATCAAAGAGCAAAACCGTAATTTGTTACCTTGTTTAAATAATTTTCTCTTAACACAGTATGGTTTGATATGATAACTGAATTGATTTATAATACAGAATGAAAGACAGATTAACATATTTTAAACAGATCAATGAAATATTGACAGGCCTGGAACATAAGTGATTTTGATTTGTGAATTCTCCAGTCACTTTTTTCTTTGGCAGAAAAGTCACACTTGCACCATTTCTAGGAGTTGTTCTGTTAATGGCAAAATGTTTAAACTTATAATTCAAAATTTGCAAATTAGAAATTAGGAACCTGGAACAAGAGGCAGCTTTTGAACTCCAGGTTTGTTAAACAAAAATGCCTTAGCTTTTTGGCTGGGAAACTCCTCTTTTAAGCACAGCAAAATTATGAATTTTTATCTTCTTAATACCTTCTTGGCTTAAAGTGACACAGTCTAAAAAGATTTTATGAATACAGGTTTCGGGGGGGGGGGGGGGTGGGTTTGTTATTATCACTAACATACATCTTACGGAGACTTTATGAGTTCCTGTGCATCCTCCAAATATTGACACTACTGGGGCTGGATGGAAAGTTCAGACCAAATCTTGAACCTCCTCTTGTTGGTTCTACAGACTGTCTGGAGTCCAAAGGTTATGAACTGCTTGTAAACTATCTCCAGAATAAAAGCCTGTGTGCCAGGACATCAGTGCGGGTATTGTGTCCTCTATTCTTTTCCTAATTTGCAGTTTCTCCCCACCCTGCCCCCGTGGATTGTCAATGGCCTGAATTGTTTCAGTCTGTTTAATTCAGCAAGGCTGTGCTAATCGGTGTCGCCTGAAAGCCTGTCCTGAGACCCCGAGACTTCAGAGATGTTAATTCGCTTAGTATCACAAAATTAAAAAGGAAAAAAGAAAAAAAAGAAAAAAATAAAAATAAGAAAACAAAATCCACCAGAGTAGTTCTACATTGTCCACTTAAGCAGCACAGACATTAAACCCTTGGATTCTGCAACAGTCAGTACACAACTTTTAACAGAACAGTTTTTAATACACATCAATTTAACAGAACTATTTTCTTTAATGTTAAGCATTCAAATTGCTCTGTAAAAGGTTGACCCAGTAACTAAAAGTCAACAGAAATCTTCCTGTGAACCCAAATTTAAAAAGTTTGCTTTGCTTAGCTGTGCAAGATGTGCATGTTAAATTAAATAAGACCATTTATGTCCTTAAACCTGAGGCAGTAACAACACTGAACCTACAGCTTTCCCAGAGTGGATGTGGACCTGTCCTGAACATACCTGGAGGAGAATCTGAGAGCTTGAGTTACTGCTGTGGCTCAGTGGGAGAACACAGTACTAAGGAGAGGAATCCCAGGAGCCACCAAGTTCAGCCAGGAGCATCCTGAGTTTAGTTCAATGACTTGTGCATTTTTGCAAAGTGGAGGATAGGGCATAGTCCAACCCAATAAACCGAATTACCCTATCTGTTCTCTGGCTATCCTTTGAGGATCCATGCTTAACCTCTCAGGCATCTGTGTAAAATAGTACATTTCTTCAATGTTATTAAAAAAATTTGTTCTAAATGAATGTTTCTGCCTAGACCCATTTCCAAAGAAATACTTTTGCTAGAGAGGCGGGGAGCAACCACTTACAGCTTTCCACAGGCAAACACTGTATGTATTTTTACTCCCAACTGTGATAAATTTACCTTGGGTTTAGTTTATTAAGAAAACTTCATCAGGGAAATGCAATTTTTCCTCACTGTCTAAACAGATAGTACTTATCTCCTTTGTCTAGGTGTTTTTCAGACATGAGATTATTGTTAATAATGATTATTAGTAATATTAATAATCATTATTAATAAAAACATTTTTAAAAGCCACACATTCTTTTCCACTCCATCAGTGTATGGTTTTTAGTTGGCAACAGAATATGTGCTATCAGTAGTTTATCACAATGATTAAAAGTCCATTGAAGGAAACATACATGAGTCTTTAATTATTAATTGATCCTCAGTGATCAACTTTAACTTGTTGCTTTATTCAGAAGAAATAATGATTAATTAATTGATTGATTTTTTTTTTTGTAAAATAACCTTTATCAAAAATTTGGTTTTGTATCAGGATTTTTTAATGCTTTTGTGGCCTATGCCTCATGAATATTATCTAAATACTCTTCACAGCCAGCAGTAATCTTAATGATAAATCATTTTGCAATGTTTCAAATGTTCTTAACTCTTAGTGAGATAATTCCAAATTCAGTGTGTTAAATATTTTCAAGAAATAGGCTTGCTGACTTTTAATCTGCAGGTCTGTTTTGTACCACATGCAGTTTCCAGGTAATCGGTATCTCTTGTGCTGCGTAACCCGTCTTGCATGCGCGGCTATCTAATCTTGCAGCAGGTGAGAAGCTGTAATTTGTGGGGCTTCTTATCAAAATGCAGAAAACTGATGTGGAAAGAATGGCAACCAAGCTGTATTTTGCCCTCACGGTATTAATTTTGTTTCAAAAAAACCACGATGTCACTGAATGAATAATCTCCAGAGCTGTTAAAACATAGCAGGTTGCATGGCTCTAAGGCAAGCCCTGCAGAGTCGAGCTGTGTGGGGCACCAGTGCCCTTCACTCCCCAGAAGCCCAGCATTCCCCATGCTCACCAGGATCCGACTGTCCAGTGATGCAAGAGTTTGCTAATTAAACAGTTCACAGAGGTGTTTGGGGCAGAACCTGTGGACATTTAACCAATTCAACAATTTATTGCTGTAATTGAAGGAGTTAGCTGGTGTTTATTAACTAGCCTTCCTGTCATGTTCCAATGGCTGGACTAACCCTTGGTCCCTGATTTGTTTTCAAGTATCCCACCGGTGGTGTTGGCGCTGCAGTGTCACTCTTCAGGCTGCCACTTCAAGGCCACAACTTCACTTATCAGCCTTTTGCAAATCCAGACACATTACTGGACTTTTTTCCTTGCTAGAGCAAGTGTTTTATTACAAAGTACTGTCACTTTAGAGAAAAACCAAGATTTTATTCTAGACAAAAAATAAGTTTCGGTTATTAAGAAATTTCAGCAAACCACTTCTGGCTTGAAAACGGTTCTGGCTTTGTAATTTCAGGATAGCACTAGTTTATTTTCCTTTTATGTTTATGGTCACCTCTGCCATCTCTATCATTAAAGTGGGTTTGGGGCTGGGATAAAGGCGTCATTGCAGTGGCGTGCAGCAGGGCTTCCAGTCAAACCGCTGAGGCACGCGCAGTTTGGGACACAAATCTATTCAGGGGAACAATGAGTCCTGATGGTGGTAACAGGCTGCTTCTCCCCCTTACCCATGAAAGCTTCTATAACTAGAACTAATTGGCCGTTCCTAAAGTGCAATTAGCAGGGATATTAATCCAGGCCTGACAGGTGTGAAAATGTGTTTCTTTGAGTGCATTCAATAGACACCCTATCTGATCACCCGTAGGAGGGGTCTGAAGCAATTGTATCTGAAAACTTGCATGCCTTTAGTTTGTTGGAACTGAACAGCCCACTTTTAATAATCACATTTGAGTCAGATGACATTAACTGGACAGAAATGGATGGGAGGAAGTTCACTTAATACTGACATAATAGTTGGTATCACTTCCATCATCATGACTGCTTTCACCTTCATTTGCATACATGAAAAAAAGGGAAGTCTTTAAAAAAATATATTTTAATGAGAAAGGGCTGAATTATTTTGCATTAAAGATTATTAGGTGTAATCCCTTGGTTTGCCTCTGGTGCAGTTTGATAATCTCCATTTGCAATGTTTGCTGCTTTCCTTATTTAGTTGTTCTTCATCCCAATAGGCACAGCATAGAGCAGAGACTTTAAAAGGCTTTGCCAACAAGGGTGGCATTATCATCAACTCTGCAGCTTTTAAATAGTAATAATGTAACTGTTTAACTCCAATTGGAGATGGAGTTTCAGGACTCAGGATGGATACAGTACTACTAGTTCAGCTTTGCTACAGCTGGTGTACAAGGGCACAGCTCAGTGGACATGTCCAAAGATCCTTAATTTAACCAGCAGACTTATTGTGGGATGCTGAAAGGGTTCCAGCTGAATCTGCAGATGGCTGCTTATGCTAGTGGGCTTCAGGCTTGGAACTAAATGAGGAAATTTGTATTTCCCGTTTTAATTAAAAGGGGTATTCACAATCTAAGACTAAAAGACAAAAGCCTACCCCAAAGACACGCATCTGTTTTACATAAGATGAATGCGCTATAAGAGTGAGAAATTGCTTGAAGATGGTCTTGATACTGAAAATAGTGTGAGTTCATGGGCATGCACATGCATGTATACTGCTCACTCAGCTAGAATTTTTTCCAAAGATGGAAAATTTGTTATGTATGGTCTGTCCTGAAAAAAATATCTGTATATTGTTTTACTAATTCACCCTTCTGAAAATATCTGAATGTCTAGACCACTGTGATATTTCTTAGAAATACCTTAGAACATGTGTTAGAAAAGATAAGTCTAGGTCTTCTCAGTCACTCAGCACAGTCTTCTGATAGAAAAGGCAACTTCATAAAAACTATTGTTCTACTAAGGTATGAGACCCATCTTACTAAGGCTGGCTTTTTTTTTTTTTTTTTTTTGCCTCACTGCTGTGATGGAAAAGCCCCTCTTAGACTAAACAACTTGTCTGAATTTGCTTGGGAGAGTTTTGTTCTTCAGGAAAATCCTTAGCTGAAAAATCTCAAGAAATAGCTCCTTGCTGTTTACTTCACAACACGCTGAGCACAACCACATCCTTTCCTAACCTTTGCAAAACCAGAAAGCAAGAAAGATCATGCTTGCATAATGAAACAAGGTTCAGCAGCCTTCAGGAGTATAAGCAGTGATTGAGGTAGCCTTGGAAACTGTGTGAATATGTTCCTGAACCTGAATTTGTGTGCCTTTCTGAGCTGTAAAACATATTAATTTAGTTGTTAATGTATCTGCATTGCACTCTTGATGCTGCAATACCCCTCAAGACACAATTTTCCACAGCCAGTGGGGTTTAGAGCTGTCTCTGCAGGCTTTGCAACAGAGCATGCTGCATGGTTAGACATGCTCTCTAGCATCTTTTCTAAGAAAGGCACTGCATTTTCTAACCTAATGCAATCAAAATGGATCTTGATTCAACACAGATAACCAGCATAGGAAACAACACTGTTTCTGGAGCAACATTCCTTGGTTTTGACATTCCTTTGGAGCCCATTGCCCTTCTTCCTGGTTTAGGAGGGCAAAGGAGTCTTTTTCTTGATTACCTTAAATAGTGTAAACATCCAAGGGGAAGGAGGGTCTTGTGACTGAGACAAAGGGCTGTGATTCAGGACTCATGGGTTCAGCTCCTATTCTTGCTGTCTGCTTTCAGTTAAACCTTGGGGAAGTCATTAGATCTCTTCCTCTTATACAAAATCCCGGACTCCTTCTGTCTTTCCCATTGAGCTGAGAGGTTCTTGTCACCAGCTGCACATTTGTATGCCTTCTTCACCATTGTTATCTTCTAATGCAAACTAGAGAGCCTGCCTTCTCATATTTGGGGAGAAAAGTTGAGGTGTTAGAGTTTTGGGGGCTGTTGTTAGAATGGTGAACATGATCCTATGCCCAAATCTGCTACCAGAACGCCCATTGCCTTTTCATCTCCCACCCTAATTCTCTCTCCTCACAACAGCTCCATTTCTCCCCTGTTCCTCCTGAAGCACTGAGAAGTGGAGAGGAAAAGAAGAGATAGCTTTCCCCCTCCCGACTGTGAAACCAAAATGTATTATTATCTGTCTTCTCTTAACCAGACGTGGCAACAGGATTACTCAAATTCATGTCGTCTGAATACGAGTTACACCTCTTTGCAAGTTGATGACTAAAATTATTGGAATTACCCAGAGTTAAAAGGTTTGTTATAGCAGGAAATTGGAAAATCTCTTGGTGTTGGCACCATTGTTTGTCATGGAAGCGTTAAGTCCTGCTGCTTCATGTCTTCCACCCTTTTTATAGACAAGAAGGGTACACAATGAAGAGGTTTGTTCATACTTGCTGAAATTCAAATGGTTTGGACAGTTACTTTCTTTATACCTCAGTTATATTTTCCTTCCTATTCACAGTTTTCATTAGCAAGTTATTTTGTGGTTACCCAGAGTGGCGCTTAGTAATTGCATGGAGATATTGCTCTCTCAGATTTCTAAACTGCAATAATGCAGTAAACCCTTCTTTTGCTCAAGAAATACCTGAGGAAAAAATGCAGTGATTAAAAGAATGCCTAAATAACAACTGATATGGTATTTATTGATGGAAAATTGCAGCTCTTAGCTTGTTTGGCTGTTAAGAAACAAGAGAATGAATAATAGCTACCAGTGTCCCCAAGTTTGAAAAGTCAGAGGAAATGGCAGCAAAAAAAAGCAAATGAAGATGGATGGAATCCCAGGAGGATGAAGGGAGATTGAAGGGAGTCCTCCACACTGGACAGGGCTGAGCGGCTGACTCCTGGGTCACCTCAGCTGTTGCTTTTCGGAGTGGTGTTTTGAAAAGCGCTGCTCAGGAGAAGTGCTTCCTGGCCGCCACTACCACACACCACTTGCAGATGCTGCCTGTGGGTCAGTGAGAGGTCACCTCCAGTTAACTCAACACCCTCAGTGAGGAGAAAGCTCTTGGGGATAAATTTTCATACTATCGCTGTCTAACCAGCACTGAGAGAACTTGCAGATGCTTAACTTGTTCTTTTGCCTTGTCCTGGAGTACTTTTCATGGCATTATTAGCACTGCCAACCATTACCTGTCCACTTGTCCAGTACAGCAGGTTCAGCAGCATCAGTTTCTACAGCCTGGTGGTTGGGTTTTCTACTGACAGGTCCCCCTTCCTGTGCTGTGCTGTGGCCAGGGCCAAACTGCAGGGCCTCACCAGCACCTTGGCGAAGCTGCCAAGGACCAACTTCAGGGTCTGCAGAGGGAACAGCATCCCATGCATACTTGGGTGCCCCAAGAGCATCCAAAAGCACATGCAGGTGCCTCCCAGGCTTGCCATGTGTGACAGGATGTGGCTCCTGGTCCCACAGAACGTAAACCAGGGCATTCACTGCTCCATGGCTCAGTGCCAAAGGGAAGGTGCACCTCTGCTTGTAGTTTGAACATTGTCAGTGATGACATCAAGGGAGACATCAGGAGGGGACGGGCTGAATGTGAAGGTGGGTGGTGTTTGCTTATGAAATGTAAAGTCCAGTTATGTTAAGTAACCTGCCTCAAGTCCTGTAGCTCCAGAAGCAGAGCAGTTGCATTTAAATAATTGTGTTCTGAAAAAGATCAAAGGTGGAAATAAATGGCACAAGTCGTGCAGGAGTCCATTTTACATATATGCATAGAGATACATGAGAAATCAGTGTATTTTACATTGCTCCCACATTTTTACTTCTGACAGCAGTTACAGAGCCCTGCTCACAGGTGAATCTGTGCAGGCACTCCTGAGTTGTTATTTCCCTGGTGGGGGTACTCTCAAGTATCCATGCAGATGCAAAAGTCTGGAAAAGGTAAAATGCTGAGGCAAGAGGATTGAAGTCTGAAAAACCTCTTCAGGTTTCAGATGTTCTGCTCTTGTCCATAAAAGAATTTAGTAGGCATATATTTTATGTGTGTGGGTACATCAGCAGATGCATTAAAATACATATGTCTGTTTTCAATAAAAGTGTTCCATGATCTAAACATCTTCCAGATAACATCTTAAAAATCTTAGGCTTCACATTTTCTCAGACAGGCTTGTTCAGGGAAACGAAAGAGAGTGCTTGACAAGATTATGGTGTTGCTTCTATACATTTCCTTTATTCTTGTGGCTAAAAGGAAATTACAATGTGTTGTTAAGTCAAAGCGTGGTCTGTGGAGCTGAACCAAAAAACTTTTAAATGGACTAAAATTCCCCTTCTGATAAAAGGGAAAACTACACAGCAGAGAGACAGGATATCTTTAATTTAAATAGTGGGTTTAGGTATATTAATTTGAGTTCAAAGCATCTTTCAAAGGGTATGATGCCCACATTTTTAATTTTACCTAATACCGAGCATCTGGTGTGGACTGGTTTGTGGTACTGAGAGCAAAAGGAAATACATTACTCATAGATGAAAGGAGTGAGGGGGAATCACTGTCCTGACTAAAAATAGCCTTTTTTCCACCAGTTAATATCAGCTGGAAGTTTTATTAAATAGTAATTGTCTAGAAAAAGACAATAATTGAGTGTGACTGTTTCCTTTCAGGGGCCAGGCCCAGGTGGTGAAAGTTAAGTATTGTCCTTCAGATAAGGCCCTGAAAGCAGTTTTCCTGAATGTCCACTGAGCCCTTCTGCAAAATGTCCTTTCTGGGTGCTGAGCTGCAGACAGACAAAATCCAGGCCTTTTTGCAGGGCAGCAGCAGTTTTCAGGGATGTAGCACCAGAGGATTTTATGGCTGCATTGCAAATACAAAGCTGGCTCACCTCTTTGGCTGGAACTCTAACCCAGAGGCGCAGAGATCACAAGAGACAAATGTCTTGAATTAAGAAATGGGGTTGACATCTATAAAAGTCAAAGCACATCTAGTAGGCAACATGTGTAATAAGACTATAACATTATATCTAATAGGAAGATTGGAAAGCTGTCTGAAAAAATGCAGCTTCTGTTCAGATCTGCACGTTCAAAAACAAAATACACCAGATTAATGTTTTTGGGTTTTTTTTTTGTTCCTGCACCTCCCCCTTTATTTACTGTTCTGAATCCCTATTTTCCTAAAAATCAGTCTGGGTTTTTTTTCAGTACAAGGTTAGTGACAATTCTGCCTATCTTTATTTGAGTCTATAGTGAAAAAAATGTGTATTTCTGTGAGGTTAACAATATTCCCCTCTTTATTTCTGTAAGGTTGTTTTCTTTGAATGACCCTTTTATGCATCATAATGTTAACACTTACCATTTGTCTGGGGCTTTACGTATCATGAATATCCAAACATTATTTAATTAACCATTGCAAGTGTCCAGTGAGTCAGAGAACCATGAGATAGGGCCAGAGAGGAAGTGCTTTTTCTGCCCTCCAAAAGTTTGCAAATTATTCTGAGTTGAATGGACTCAAAATTTGGGGGGGGTTTCCATGGAGGAAAAGTGGAGGACGAGAGAGAGCGTGAGAGACACAGTGGTTTGCTGCAAAATGGCCAAAAGTTCCAGAGTGCTCCCTGGGGAAGGGGCAAGCTATCATTTCAGCCCTTTGTCCTGCATGGTGAAGTTTTGGAACTTTAGCCTTATGCTTCCACATGCTGAATTAGAACTGTAATGGTTGAGCCAGAGTCAGGCCAGCTCTTCTGGGTGGTCTGGAGACAAGCACTCAGAAAGAAGGTCACCGTGGCCTTCTAGTGAGAGCAGCTCCTGAAAGCTTTGCTGGCTGTAGTTTAGACCGCCTTTTCTTTTCCGTTCCATGTAAGTGGTCTCACTGTGAGTTGAGGCTGAGCTCTTATCCAGAGAGCAACATCACTTACTCAGAAAGTAGCGCATATGTTCCACCAGGAAGCCTGGGTTTTGGCCATTCAGCATTTCCCAGGGGAAGCTGACCCCTTGGGTCGGTAAGGGAGTTGCTTCAAAGACCACAGAAATTGGTACCATATTCAATTTGAGGATTCAGACATCTTGACTCTAGGGTTGAAACCACTGGACATTTTTTCTGAAATAGATAGGAATATTTGCATTTTTATATAGGGAAACTGAGGCATGGAAAGGGTCTGAGGTTTGCCAGAAGCCACATGCTAGGCCTGTGGAAGAGCTAAGAACAGAACCCAGGTTTCCTGATACCAGCACAAATGATTCAGCCACAGCACACGGTGAGGGCAAGAGAGGAAGGAGTAAAGAGATAAGAAATTAATTTCTTCTGAAAGTGAAATTTCTTGCTTCAGGTAGTGTTTTCCATTATACCCAGATCATTGCCACATCCCTAAAATCTGATATTTCTTTACCATTTGGGTTTAACAGTGAATATTGCATTGGCACCTACCCCTGGAAACTCCTGGCCTTCGCCTAACCGCAGATTGGTGGGCTAAAATGAGAGACTGCCCATTGAGAATATAATCCTGGTCTGCAGGGGGCACAGAGATTTCTTCACCTCTGGGAAGCAGCCAGTGGTTTACAGTTACCAGTGCCTGAAGCTCCATATTTAGGTACAGCACGCCACGCTGGACGTAACATGAACCTTAAAGACGGGGACAGGGGCCTTTAGCTGATGAGTAGAGTGATGACTTTGCTTGTGGCAGTTTTAAATATGTAGAAAATACGTGTGAAATTTTAAAGGGTATGTTACTCATAAGTTCAGGAAAGCAGATATTTTCATGTCTTCCTTCATTTAAAATATAATGGAAACCAAATATAATTCTGTTCACATTTATCAATGTGTTTTAACAGGAAAAAAATGGGGTCAATAAGTCCTCTGAAAAGAGGCTAAAATGACGGAAGATAGAGTTCATCACTTCCATATTTTGAGCCTGTGACTTCCAAAATCAAAGGCTTGGTAATCCTAATGGATTGACTTCCAAATTTCCTTGGATTTGTATTGCTGGACTTGTCTCTCTCCAGGGCTTAGCTGGATCCCTGCAGATAGATTTTTAGGTTTATATGGTGTAATTCCACTTAGTCCAGCTGTAAACTTGCGGTGGCTGAATTAATACATTATAAAGGGAAAAAAAAATGGAAAAAGAAAACAGTATACCTACAAACCCCCTGGCTTGTATATCAAATCCTGAGGGGGAAAAACTGGGCATTTCAATTAGTTGGTTGTGTGGCCTGATTGAAGAACAGCCCTATGGCTAACAAAGCTTTGTCTGTAGTATCAGCTTGCTCCTCATCCACCAGGACAAATAGAGTGGTTGGTCATTAACGGGCTAGCCATCGGGTAGGGGTTTTGTTCTTAAATGGGGGCTTTGTCTTATCCCTGCTGTTTAAGCCCTCTCCAAGCACTCCTCACCTGTCATATCTGTCATACATTTAATTCATCACGCTCTCTGGTCAAAAGCTACACTGATAGTATCAAAAGAAGAGGAGGGGGCTTCTTATAACTTTAGCGATCAAAGGAGATTACAAAGCAAATAAGATTTTAATGAAGACGGCAGGTTTGGGAAGGAGAATTTACTGCACTGCGAATCGCTAACACATAAATGTTCGTTTTATCTGTATAGTATTTGTGAGTGGAATCCCAAGCTATTACAGAAGGAAGGATGGATACATGTGTTGGTTCATGGTTTTAATTAAAAACACAGAGGGAGGAGATGTGGGGAGGAAAAAAGAGCTCTTTTATTTCTCTTTAAAGGTCAAATTTTTATTCTGCAAATATGATAAACAGACTGTGTTTAAACACAAGTTTGTTTTAATGGTGACAAATGCATCAAGCAATTTGCCACTGAACTGATATTGTCAGGCCAATGCCCTTTGTTATTTGACCTGAGTTTCAAAATGTCAGTCACAATAATGAAATACACTTAGCCTCACTGTATCTACTAAAGAGGTAAAGCAGGCAGGCAGTTTCCAGTCATAGTCACAGAAATCCACATGTTCCTGGGATCATACATGCTGGGGGCCAGAGCTGCAGAAATGCACCTTTTGCGTCAGCGGGTGTTTTACAGGAAGGCAGCCCTGTGCCAGTGGCGTGGGGAAAACCACCTGCCTTCCCTTACAGGGAAGCCTTCCCTTACTAGCACATACTACCCTGTGGCACTTTGTCATGGAATGAGAGCCTAAAGCATTCACATCTTAATTCAGAATATTCTGAATTGGATGGGACCCGCAAGGATCATCTCTTCAGTGAATGGCCTATATAAGGATCAAACCCAAATCTTTGGCATTATTAGTGCCATGCTCTAACCAACTGAGCTACTCTCAGTGGCTCATTCACTATTACCTTCTATTAAACTTGCAGTCTTTCCACAGAGGATTTTTCCCATTTGGGACTCTCAGTCCAGAGTACATGCTCTATTTTCTGATAAGGTGGAAACAACTGATGGGGAATTATCTGTTGCAATTCCTAATGCTGCTAGTGTACAGTACACAAATTCTGCACGGCCAGTCACCTGGAGATTCAGTTAGCAGTAAAGATACTCCATTGGAAACATGGAGCAGAACATCTTGACACATAAAAGAGAACCAGGGGATCAGGCTCAGGATTTATGAAAGGCAGGTGCTGTTTGACTAACCTGGTCTCCTTATGGCCAGATGACCCACTTAGGGGTTGAGGGAAAGGCTGTGGATGTTGTCTACTGGGACTTCAGAAAAGCCTTTGATAGTCTCCCACAGCAGTCTTCTGGCTGTTCATGGCATGGACAGGGACACTCCTCATTGGGTAAAAACCTGTCTGGATAACCAGGCCTAGAAAGTGATGGTGAATGGAGTTACATCCAGCTGGTCACCAGTGGTGTTCCCCAGGGTTCAGTACTGGGGCCAGATTTGTTTCCTGTCTTTTTCAACTGCCTGGACAAGGGGTTTAACTTCACCCTCAGTCAGTTCACAGACAACACCACATTGGGCAGGAGTGCTGATCTGCTGGAGGGTAGGATGGCTCTAGAGGGGGATCTGAACAGGATAGGCTGGATCAATGGGCCAAGGCCAATTGTATGAGGTCCAACAAGGTGAAATTCTGGCTCCTGCAGCTGGTTTACAAGAACTTCATTGTAGCACTGCAGGCTGGGGGAAGAGAGTCTGGGAAGCTGCCCAGCAGAAAAGGATCTGAAGTTGCCAATAGACAGTGACTGAACATGAGCCAGCCTGTGCTCAAGTGGACAAGAAACCCAGTGGCATCCTGGCTTGGATCAGCAACAGTGTGGTCAGCAGGACCTGGCCAGTGACCAGGACCCTGTACTAGGCACTGGTGAAGTTGTACCTTAAACAGGTCCAGCTCTGCACCCTTCACTACAAGAAAGACATTGAGGTCCCAGAGGGAGCCCAGAGAAAGGCAGCAAAACTGGTGAAGGATCTGGAGCAAAAGTCTTATGAGGAGCAGCTGAGGGAGCTGGAGTGGTTTAGCCTGGAGAAAAGGAGGCTCAGTGAGGACTTTGTTGTTCTCTATGAAAAGAGGAAACAGCCTCTGGCATGAAGAGCAGTTCTGATTGGGTATTTCTTCACTGAAAGGGTTGTCAAGCAGTGAAACAGGCTGCCCAGAGAAGTGGTGGAGCAACCATCCTAGGAGGAGGTATTTAAAAGTCATGCAGCTGTGGCATTTAGAAACATGGCTTAGCAGAGGACTTGGTGGTGCTGGACTCATGGTTGGAATGATCATTAAGGTCTGTATGATCTTAACGGGTCTTTTTTTGTATCTGAAACAATTATATGAATTTATAAAGTTGTGCTTTGGGCACTGGCTAGCATCTGTGCAGTGTACAGAGCCAAACCTGTCCTCTTAGCAGCAGAACTAAGCAGCTTTACTTTGCAGTTTTTCTTTGTGATGAGAAGAAAGCCTTTGCAATTGCTGAAGCCTTTGATAAAAGAAGGGGTAGTTGGTATTATTAGCACGGATGTTAACATCTTTACTTCAAAGACAGGGGGGAAGTGGCTGCCTAGCTTTCTTTAAATTGAATTAAAAACGTGGGGTCCAGGAAGGAGCTCACAAAACCATGTCTGAACTTGTCAGCCTTTACAGGTTTAGGTGGAAAACTCCAGTTCTCACTTTCCGCTGAGTAATACTGAGAGCTCATTATTTGTGTGGTTTTCAACCTGGCTATGAATTATGAATGATTTACTTAAGCAGTGATAAACTATGGGTCTGCCCTTAAGCTAAGAGGAGGTCCTTACAGCTGAGGTGTTTTACATTCAGCAAGGAGATGGTCCTCAGCACCCTTCTGATACTGGGAGTTAATATCTTGTATTTTCATCTGAAGGCTAGTATCCATCCCTTAAGTTGCTTTTCTGCTGCCCACAGGATCTCCTGGCGTGCAAGGCCCAATGAACTGGTTTTACTGAAAGAGAGATGAAAATTCACATGTGATCTGTCATCTGGTGGCATGAATTAGCTGAAGTCAGACCCAGATTTTTTTGCAAGCGAAGATGGGATACAGCCACTACTGTAGTTCAGAAACTCTGCTTGAATCTTGCTTTGAGTAAGCATGTCAGCAAGTAGCTTCTAAACTGATTTGTTTTAAACGACAGCAACAAGAACTGTGAGTGAATAGGGCCTGTATTTATCTGATACTGTGATGAGACAGTACAGCAGAGGCAGCTGCAGCAGGGCTCTTCCAGTGCTCACACCAGCTCAGCGTTGTTGAGTGGTTGTTAGTGCCACTGGGAGTCAATCTGCAAGTCTCTACCCTGTAAACAGGGTTGACACATGTGGCAGACACAAACATTTGCATTTACTGTTTAAGGACCTCCATGCTTTTATTTATCTGGAAACTGTGGGTTTTTTTTCCTTTTCTTTCCTGTCTCCTTGCCCTAAGTTAAGGTGGCAGAGGCTAACTTAAAACATAGCCTTTCCTTTCACAAATTAGAAATTCTGAGAAGCTGCTCAAGTTACTTGAGGTATAGACCAACCACCTCTACGAACATGTTCTGGTTATAGATCTTAATAGGTTTTTGCAAGACCAAAGTACTCAGGTAAAGAAGTGTTTTTTAAAATAACGTAAGTCCATGTGACAGCATATGAAAGTCAAACAACAGAGGAATTCATGAGTTATTGTTACAAAACTAACCTTTCAAACCAGCTCCTAAAATGCTCTGTGGTTGGAGTTTCACTTATGGAATTTACTTTAAAGCCACTTTCTCCAAGTTTAAATCTGTCTACAGAAAACTTCAAAAACATTTTGTTGCTGTTATTAGGAAAAGAGAGGAAGAAAAATAGCATGCTCTTTTTTAATGTGTTAAAGCAAATGCTTTTAAAATGTATCACCCCATACCTGACTGGAATTAAAAAAAAAAAAGAAAACCTTCAGAAACTGGGCAATGGTTTTCTTCGACAGCACAAAAGCCACCATGCCAACATTTAGAACTGCAACACATCAACCGCTCTTATAGCTCATACTTTATTCTCTGCATCAAAGCTCTGGTGGGGGGGAGTAAAAACAGAGAGTGAGAGAGCGAAAGAGTCAAGCTCTTCAGAGCCTCTAATGACGCGTGCCAAACACGTGGAAGGTAAATCCCCTAATTCAGTCTATTCTTTCAGCATTCCCTGGCGGGCAGCCAAGCTAAATATTTCTGCTGGATAAAAAATGCACCCTTCTATGCGGCACTTTCTTAACAGGATGGCTCTCCAGCTTTAGCAGAGGGGGCTTCTCTGGGGGAAAGCCAACATGTGTGTTCTCTTATCTATTTATTTATTTTATTAAAAAGGGGCTTTATGGGCTGTGATTGGATTAACTTAGTCAACCCTGGAGGAAGAGGAAAAACAAATTGGGAAGCTGGTTTAGCACCCCCACCTTTTTGTCATCTTCTTTTGGGATTTCCTGGCTGGCTGCCACCTTGAGCCTGTTGAATGTTCTTTAGATCAATCAATTAAAAAGGCTTTAATATTTGGGTGATTGGAACGCAACATATGGGCTGCTGGTGCGGATGTCATGTGGTGCGTGGAGTTAATTGAAATGATTAATAGAGGTGTTAGTTTCTTCAAGACTAATTGAAGAAAGAATATAATTGGAAGCATAGACTAACCATTATTGTTGACTTTTTTTAACATATTGTGTCCCTTAAACACTTGTACATGTTTATAAACATGCAGATGGACTTTGTTTAGATGTCTTCAGTGTGGTGATTTGCAAAATCACATCAACCCTATAAAATTTGAATTTATTTTTATGTAAATCAATCACAAAAAATATTTCTCTGTGCCTTGCCTGTTTTCTGTAACCAATATGTACACTGAATTTCTGGTACCTGTTTGTCTTTACTTCCTTGGCAGACTTAAACCAATTGATTTATCCTCATCATTATCTGTAGGAGTCAGAGCACCCATCTACAGAAACTGATCAGGAGCCTCTGAAGGTCTGTTAGTACCCTCTTCTCTCTGTACAGTGAGTTGTGATAGCACAGTGTAAATGCGCCAGGTATTTCAAGGAATAGCATCACTACTGCCCAACACCTTGTCAGCTTGACCATATTTCAAAGGAATAAGTATATAAAGGACTGTCAGCAGCCTGGATCTGACAATCAGAAAGAAATGTCAAATTAGAGAAATTCAGAAGTGAGATCAGATTTTTTGGCCTCTCCACCTTCTTTAAGAATAATATTTTTTTCAGGAGTAGTAGCCTGGGAATTTTTATTAAAATTTCTAAGCTATTGTTAAGTACAAAATGAAAGCGATGAACTGGCTGCAGAGGACATCTGGCAGCAAGGAGAGGGTATGAAGGATGCATCTCTGAAACTCATCCTGCTGCACAGGCTGGCTCTCAGGGTAGAAATGGGGAAACAGAAAACATGACAATCTCTAGTCTATAGTCAGTAAGCACGGGCTGGCTGCCCGAGCACTGCGCGAGGAGGAGCAGCATCGCGTCCTGCTTGCTGCTGGGCTGTGGTTACAAGTGCCGTAGCAAACTTTCAGATGGGGATTTCTTAAAACTGAAGACAATGGCTTAAATGACTTATTAATCTGCTGGAGGGCTAGTGTTCACTTGTGGAAGGAGAAAATCAGGCAAGATGGCAATGAATTGTTGATCTAAAAGGTAAGTCAGTTTGGATTTAGGACAGATAAACTACATTTGGAAGTGCATTTTTTCCACACCAGCTTTCTTTTTGCCTGCTTTTTGTAATAGGGGAAACATTTCTACATAATTTTAATGTTCTGGAAAAGAACTGTCTTCCTGGAAGGGACATACATATTTTCCCTATTTGTTTTCCTTTGCACATGTGGTGCAGCTTATGCATTTGTGTATCTTCTTCAGTAGTCAGAAAGTTTATTCTGTAGCTCAGAATAAACTGAGCAGAGAAGTGATAGATAAGTTTAGAGGGGGTTTGTTGTTGGCTTAGAAAAAAAAGAGTATAGGATGGTTTTAATATTTTAGAGTCTTCCCACACAGATTTCCAGTGATGCTTTGAAGGCAACTGTGTGTCTGCAAAGACTTTGAGCCTCCCCGGAAGATGTGGCCTGTCTTGCGTACAGATCTGAGCAAAGCGTTTGTAGAAAGGAAGTGGCTGTCCTGTACTGGGGGCTGAGAGGAAGGGAAGACATTAGGTCTGATTGCAAGCTTCCCTTACTCCCCGTTGCCTGATTTGTGTGTATGTAGCCCTAATCATTTTAAATGAGAGGGATATGCTGAGACAGACTGGTGCAAATTTATTCTTTCCTAAGAAAATTTCTACTATTATTATTTGGTGAGAGATTAGTCATTTAAGGATCTGGTTTTATTACAGCAAGCTACTGCAATTACACAGTCACTTGTTTACTTTTCTAATCTTAACAGTGATGAAAAATAGGAGTCTCAGCATTCTACTGCCTACATTGCCCATTAGGATTTAGCACAAGAAAAGGAGAAAATTGTGTAAACTTACTGGAATAGGAGCATCTTCTCTGTCTCTATCAAACCATGCCATGTTGTATAAGTAATAAGACTCTAGTGCATTGGCCTGGATCACTGAAAGAGGAACAGCAGACCAAGGAAAAAGGGTGTAAATCTATGTACGTGCTTTGTATGCAGCTTGCAACATTCTCATTCTCATACAAAGGAGAGTTTTCAAAATGTGCCCCTAAAATAAATCTCAGGGAAGTATATCTAGTACCCTGCTAGCATCACCTATTGCTAAGACAGACAACTTGCATTAGGAGATCTCACTTTAAGGTTTTCATAAATCTACCAAATTCTTAACATGTGCCTCAGGTGTTTCTTGCATTTTCTTTTCTTATGGATGCATTTTCCCCCAAAATATATTCTGTCATTTCCAAGAATTTGGCTATGATAAAAACTGTAGTGGTAACATGAGGAGTGTGAAGACTTTTCTCTTGAAAATTAATCTCCACCATGACAGGCCCCCATTTTTTGGAGCAAAGTTTGAATGACAGGTTTAGTGTCTTGGGGAACAGCAGTGTATGTGGCAGGGGAGGGTGGTGACTGTCATTGTCTGGGATGCTCAAATGCCATCCTCTCTGCCAGGAGCACTTCCCAGTTCACGGATCTCCACACGTGCTTCATTTGCCTTGGGTGTCTGTCAGAGCAAGACCAGAACAGATTCTGGTAATGCCCCCACCTCTTCCTCTGACTCCCATGCCCAGGAAAATTGCTTTTGAGCTAGAAGCCAGCCTAGAGGATTGGCATAGCAGCCCTCCCAGGAGCTGCAGGAGGGCATCATGGCTCCCTCCAATGGGTAAACGCTCTTGGATCTAGAATGGAACACCAGAACTGAGAACAGAGGAGTGCATGCTCAGCACGTGCTCATTGCAAACCGTCCCGAGGCCAGAGAGTCATCAGAAGGAACTGTTTTTAAAAGCCTACGGACAAGAGCTGAACCTGGAGGGGATTATGAAGGACGAGAGACTATGCCTGGAGATCAGCAGTGTCAGGGAAGAGGGAAACTGAGAGTAAGGTTAGTACAAGACCAGGGGATTTATCTTTATGGGTTATTGTAGACGAAGACGAGCAAGCTCGGTGTTAAAAGCGGGCGGGATGTAAGCCAGCTCTGATCCAAAAGCTGCCTGACTGCATTAGCACAGTGCTAAGCCCAAGCTAATATATCCGGCTTCTCACCAGGGCTTATTAGCTCGGGCTCAGTGCCATACTAACATAGTCACAGGAGTTCCAGTTGGCCTGACACCATGTCTGCTCAACGCGTGAACTGAGCTCAGGGCTACGTGCCTGCACAGGAGCACCAGGAGGTGCCTGCAGACTTGAGTGCACCACACTGATGAGGAGGCTGTGCAGGCCAGGCCTGCGGGTCAGCAGAAAGGGGCACATGGAGATGGAGAGCATGTCATGTTTGCCTAAAGTAGGACAGGAGAGAAGTGCAGTGCAGATGAGGAACCAGGAGGGACTGAAACTAGCTTGATGAGAAGACTTGGCGCACAGGAGCCTGGGTGTGGGAGTAGTAGATGTGAGTGACTGGAAAGGGAAACTACAAGAGGGGTCAGGAGGAACAAGCTGAGGACTTGCTGGGCAAGGAAACCAATCAGAAGGCTGAGTTGAGCACTGGAAGAGGAAGAACAAGCTCCATACCACACCTGGCATGAAATCAAGATACCTGAAAGCAGTCATTCCTCTGCTGCCAGCCTATCACCTGATGAAACCCATCAGCAGAAGTGTCCTACCCCTTACCGTGCTTGTGCCGACCTTGCCAAAAACAACCATATGGTTGCTCTGAGCCAGGTCTGCCAGGGTTCCTGCAGAGGTCTGCCTGTGACAGATAGAACACCCCAGCTCTGTTCTTGATCTGTGCAGGCATCATAGTAGGCCAGGTCATGAGATCTCTGCTTTTTCTATCTGCAGTTTCAAAAATCATCAGAAAAACTGTATAAAAATTGCTAAAAAATTACTAAAATTCCAAATTCAAGTTCTCTAGAGTTTAAGGTTGTTTGCCTAACTCAAATTTGATCCTCTTATGCATTATGATACAGACCTTAATTACTCATTTAATTACTGTTAACTGGCTACTTGCCTCATTCAGGCATCAGACAAGCTTGCTAGGGGAGATGAATTAGGGGGTGGTGTAACAAAATGTTATCTTTAAGACACCTCTTCCCGCAATCTCATTTGCTGCTGCATAAGGAAGTAAGATGGCCGTGGTAGGAACAAATGCTGCTCCCCTCAGAGACGGTGAGCTCTGCTCTGAAGAACTATGTATTATTCCTACCTGTGATTCAGAATAAGATTAAGGCCAATTCACCTCAGCAAAGCCTTTTGCTGGTGGGCAGTAATTTTGACATCTTCCTGAGTGCCTGATATGAAGTCCTGCAAAATACAGAGGCATCACAGATGCCAGAAACAGAAATGCTTTGAACATATAAAATAATGCACTGTGCTGAGTAAATCAGCTGCTCTGCATCCCAAAAGTAATGTATGCTATTGATGTTAATGTCATTGTGTCTCCATACCCCTTCTGCAGACCGAGAATAGCAATAATACCTTCATCAACATATGGGGGAGGTATTGTGAAAATCAGATTAGTCATTATTTGATGGTTGTGAAGCGTTCAAGTGCTGCTGTTCTGATGAGCAAAGTGGAAAAATACAAGACAAAATTGGTTGTCTTCATTTGAATGGTCTATGGTTAAAGTAAGGCACTGGGCCTTTCAAGGAGAAAGGAGAGAGAAAAAAAGTCTGGAAAAATGGCTCTTGTATCAGCATTCTTCTTTCTAAACAGTGAATGAGGTGGAGAAAAAGATAGTTCATCCTATGCCAAGACTGCAGAACTGAGTTTTTGTACACAATCTTAGATCTCCTGGCATCTCCTACCAATTGAAAGAATGCCTGAGTTTGCACCATAATAGGTCTCCCTTTACTGACATTTTGGAGTGTTTGTCTCATTGCAGAGCTTGGGTTTTATGTGTGTCTGTTGTCTTGCAAATCTGATGGTTGGCTGTAGGTTTTTACAGAACTTTGACTCAGCTTCAGGGAAGGAGGAATGAAGAAGCAGAAGAGTGAACTTCTGGAAGCTGAAACCCTCCTTTCCCTGGGTTTGAGCAATCTGTGCTGTTATGAAACCTTTTGAAATCTTATTTGCTGATGTCTTTCTGACCCCCCAAATTATTCTTGTGTAAATGTTGACACCCAGCAGAGATGAAATCATTGACTTGGGTGAACATAACTAGCTTATCAGAAACTGCACAATTCCAACAATATACTACCAACACCAGCCCTTTTTTTTTATTTCTTTTTGTCTTTTTTTTTTTTTAATTGTTTGTGGTTAGTTGGCAGATGGTACTGTGAATCAGACTGTACGTAGGGAACAGAATGCTTTTTTCAGTTCACATGAACCCAAGTCCCTGTCACATATCAAACTGGTTTTATTTTCAGGTCTTCTGTGTGCTTATGATTTTTATATATTTACTCATTTAATGTTTATAGTTTTAATTACAAACTCACGGAGTGTATAAGCGGAACAAGAACTAGATATGTTTTCCAATGGAATTCAGGCTGTCTGTAAATTTTCTCTGTGTGTTGTACCCATAACTCACTGAAATCAAAGAACATCAAAGTTTCTCCACTGACCACCTGAAATCAGTTAGTCCTCAATTGGTTCTTTTTATGCTTCTGACACTAAAGTTATGTGATTTGCTTGCTGAAGGAAAGTGATTTAAAAGTGGACAGACAAACCATCAGAAAAATGTTGAGGCTTTGGTCTCCTGTATAATGCTATCAGACACCAGGCAGGGCAAAAGGAACAACTGCAATCCGTTTATTCACAGACAACTGTAAAGCCAGAAGATGCACTAAAACTTCATTTTACACCTTGGATGTTTAGGATCACAAAGTAGCTCCATAAAGAAAAATCTTTCTAAGGAGTTTGCTGTGTATAGGAGAAAGGCGATGCCCTCTAGCAAACTGGGAAAAAAAAAATCAAAATAGTCTTGTTTCAAAAGCATTTATTTTGAGTTCTGCTGTTCAGATGTGAGTTTTGGTGTTTTATGTTTTAAATTAAAGGTGTGGCTGAATGTTCATTATCCCTATGATAAAAGCAGTAGAAATAGGTGCAAAATGGCCCTTGTGCAATGCTGTAATTTACCTTTATTTTAAACTGACTTACACATCTTAATACATTATGACAATCAGAATTATCAGGCCACCAGGCGGAGAGGAGTTTGTTTTGTTAATTGCTCTTGTTAAGCCTAATTACAGAACGGGGTGGAGTGGATGTGAGGGGAGGGAGGAATCTGCTAGCAAGAGGAAATTCTAAAATCCTCGGAGCAGTTCTAGGCAGTGTGTGTTGGGGAGCAAGAGTGCGGGTGTGGTGTGCGTGAGCATGCGTGCGTGTGTGTGTGTAAGAGTGTGAGAGCAAATGACAGACTTTCCATATGGACTAAAATCCTGAGATGCATAAGCTGGAGGTGGGGAACCTGTGCTGTGTGGACACATGAAGGTACAGCTGAACTAAAGAACTGTGCTGTAGTTTTTTTATGAACTAATTCCTATTTCTTTGGAGGGGAATGGAGGGGGGGTGTGGGGGAGGAAATGCAGGTTACTTACTTTGCTGTTAATCTTTGAGGTTTGCATTAGATTGGCTGTTAAAATGGTTTGCTGGTATGCTCCACGATTCTTTGATATTACAGGTTGCCACATGGCTGTGAGCTGGTATCCTAAAGCCCTTTGAAATGTTTTCCTTCTTGCCAGTGATTGTAGCAGAGATGTGCCGTGCACAGACTGTGTTATTTGTTTATACTTTCCAATAGAAAGCATACATCCAAAGAGCCCTTCTGCCCTGCATTATTCCAGTTTGTTTATGTGCCCCACATTACGCTGTTGGCGAATTACTGTGCCTGACCTGCATTGTCAGCCCCCTCCATTGCCTCGGGAGCCTCCGGCACAGAAGTTTCTGATAAGGCAGTTTTGAACAAGCCAGACGCCAAGTGAATGATTCTATAACAAATCTGTGCTCTTCTCCGGGGTATGTTACCTGACTTGTTTGCTGCCAAGGTGGTTTTATTGGTTTGGCTACTGGGTGGAGGGAGGAGACTAGAACAGCACACGAGTCACGCTTTTGTTTTGCTTAATTATAATGTACACTTTTAATAAAACCTTTTAGTGCCGCGAATTAAATGCCATTGCAATCCTGCACAAGAAGAAAAATGCTACTGCTGTTGTAGCTGACAGCTGGGTGGTTAGATGGCCAGCGTGAGTCTGAGGCTCAGAAGCCTTTTCTTCGCTGGCTAGAGATACTGCTGAGTAAATGTGTTTACTTTTTCCTTAGTATTTATACTAGTTAATGTGTCGCACTAGATAAATCTACTTCCTGAGTCCATCTTTCAGCTTGCTCTCTTCCCTCCCAATTGACAAATGGTTTGAGTTTGACACCGTTTTATCAGTTGAGCCCCTGCTGGGTGCTGCATGCCTGCTTGTTTCTGCTTTATCGTGAAAAGTGAATTATCTGCAATATTTTGCTACCATCTAACTAGCAGTTGGCAGGCTTTCCTGTATGAACTGATTTAGATTTCAGCAAGGGGAGGCTGTTGTCTTTCTCTGCAAAGCCCTGTTGTTGCTCTCCAGGAAAACAAAAGATCCCGGAGCTTTCTGCACCACAATCTGCTGCTGTCCCACTTTCAAGGAGGTGTTTTGTTTGTTGCGGCAGCTTCCTATCTTAAAATGATAAATTGAGCGGACATGTGTGCTGTTTTAAACCGCTGTCTCCAGGGCTTTGTGTTCACTTAGGATAAAATACATTATTTTGTGGTAGGCTCTGGTGTGATTTAAACTTGGTTTAAAGATTACAGAGCAAAAGGGAAAGCATCAACATCTTCAGCAGTGGTAGTTTGACGAGGAATAGCTGTCAGAAGAAGAACTCTACTGACTTAACCTCAAGTGGGTTGCAAATGCATTAGGGATTCATTAATATTAATAGTAGAATAGACATTTCCTGCTTTCATTTGACATCTTCCCAGCTCTTTCTTTCTTTTTTTTTTTTTTTTAAGAGCAACTTGAAGTGTAGTTTTAACACTTATTCAAGTTACTACAAGGATGATAAGCTAAAGTTAAACAGAAGGAGACCTCTGAGTGTGTGGGGTTGGTCTCTGGGAGTCCTGGAATTTGGTGCTGTGCTTTAGAGAAAGATTGTGGTAAACTCTCGGGTGAAACTTTCAGGGCAGTTTGCAAAGTGGGGTCCGTTAGGTGTGACTGCAACCAGAATAAACTGTTGTCACAAGAAATTGTTCTATGAGGGTGACAGGAAGGTCACTTTCAAAATGACATGTAAAGGGTAATAACTGCGTAGATTTCTAAGGTGGGCACAGTAGTGGCTTGTTCATAAAGTTCAGAGGTGAAAAAAAATCCAAACCCTTCTTGGGTCTCCAAATACTCTGTGAGGTTGGCTGAACAGTTCAGTTTGAAAAATAAATAGATCCAAAGTAATTTTTCCTTGTTCTCAGTCTTCTAAATCCTGAGATGCACATTTTCATGCTTCTGCCCTGTCACCAGCAGAATTCCAGGATTTATTCAATGGGAAAAAAAAAAATAGAAATTTGAAAAAACCACTCAATATCCTTGAGACATTAAATAAACACAAGAATTTTGTTAGGACCAGGAGGAAACTTGTAATTGCAATGATCATTTTTCAGCATCCTGCATATCACAATTTCACCCACTGAGCCCTTTAAGTAAGAGAACTTGTGGCAGTGGAATGAGGCAGGGGCTTGGTTTTTTATAGAAAACACAGCTAGGAGTCCCAGTTCATAAAATATCAAAAGAAAACAGGTAAGTCCCCACAAAGCACCTAGTCTGGCAAGTCTACTGATGCAGCAGCTACAAATGCAGAAGTGCACATGAGTTTGGCAGCTCTTACTGATAGGGCAATTTGAATTGTCAGTGTGCGTCTGCTCTACTTGTTGAGCCTAATGAAAAGTACAGTTTAATCACTGGTGTGCCAAATTGACCATGATTAGCTGTTATTGCAGATTAGTGCATTGTCTGGGGCTCCAGAATTATTGATCCGGGTGCTGTGCTCTGGTGTTTTCTGTGCCCTCTATCGTAACCTCTTCTTAATGCTTAGGGCAGAGAAGCAGGAAAGGAGAGTAGGAGGGAAGAAGTCCAGATGGGAAGAAAACAGGTCCTGAAAAGACCACATAGGAACTAGGTCAGGTACTCTGGAGATTAAAGAAGCATGCTTCATCCCTGGACGCAGGAGGCAGGGACAAGTAGCATACAATTACGAGGAATTAGAACGGCAACAAGTAGTGCAGATTTATCAGCTTTAATTGTCTATTGTCAGGACAGAGCCCTTCTTGTAGATCAGGCGCTGCCAATGCTTTAATACCTCTAATGGACTCTCTATTGTGGGATTATCTCTCCTAAGGACAATGTATTTCTTAAAACTAGTTGTTTTGGGAGAGGGAGAAAAAAAAAATAAGAAGAAAAAAAAAGAAGAAGTAGCTGCAGCCCTCAGTTGTTTTGGTTTTTTTTTTTTTTCCCCTCTCTGGTTTGTCACATTTGCAGGAAGTAGCTGAGAGCCCAGTGTTGCTCTTCTGTCAGCAGCACTATTCCTTCAGGGGAACTGATAGATACCTATTGAACATTAACCCCCTTTGCTCCACCTTCCCCAACGAGCTCCTCCAGAAACAATAGCTGGTTGATAAAGAGCAGATAAGCAAGGACACCCGGCTTAAGAATCTCTCTGCTATCTTTATTTTAAAAGCTTTCCTGGGTTTTGCAAAGTAAACATTACAACATTTAAAGAAGGATAAGGTGTCAACTATTTAATGAGAAGTTGTGTTTAATAGCAGAGGAATTCTTCCCTCCCCCAGCCAACACACAGGTATGAAAAGACTGTTATTTCACCAACCTGAGGTAGGAAACGTGGAGAAATGACAACTGTATTCTTAGAAACTTAAAAAGTGATCTTACAGACCAACCCTTCCAGATTCCCCAATCAACTCTAAACATACAGTCACTATTTTGAATCCTTTGGTCCTCAATGCACGGTAGTCAAATCACTGGATCTGTGATAATCTGTGGGTAAATATTTTCATTTCCACCACATGCACTTTGTCATGGTGTGTAGCTGTTGTTTTTGTTAATCTGTTTTGAAATGTGCTCTGTGGCCAGCTCTTTGTCTGAGAAAAGTGGCATAGTTCCACCCATGGATCTTGCCCTCCTTCTGCTGCGTTCATCAGCTCCAGGAGATTGGGCAGCCCAGAGTGTCTGACATGAAAACTGAGCTGTGCAGGAGCAGAGCCTGAAGCTTCACCATTGCTCATATCAATGTGTCTTACCAGGCAGGTTGAGAAGAGAATACCCCAAAAAGTATCAGGACTGCCAAGTTGGGAAGAGACATGAAAGCTGAAATAGGACAATTAATTCTGAGGGGACTCCATTGTTTCAGCTTGTAGTGAGTTTGTTATGGGGCTGATGTCTGAAGTATTTACAGGAGTGAGCCTTCTAATGTATGCATACCATTTCATTCCTCCTCCATGATAATCTGGAAATCAGCCTGTTGTAAATGAAAATTTTCCAAAGCACGCTCTTTTTTCAGTCCTCTTGTCACCAGTAAGATTGGGAAGAGTTAAAGTAGTTGGAATGGGTGGCCAGCTGTCATTCATTTTTCCTCAGACTCAGTTAAAATGGACAGAGTATTCAAAACTCCAGGGTTGGAAAGTGAAAGGTTGAATTTGTACTCAGATTTTCTTGTCCACTATAAACTTGTGTTGGTAGAAACATGCAAAGACAAAAAGAAGTGTTCTTATATAGGCTCTTGGCTGTCACCCCTACCTCTCCCAAGACCACCATTGCTCAAATGTGTGATGAGAAGGCTGATGGTAGCCGAGAACATCTGTAGTCCACCTTTCTCACAAAGCCTTCTTGCCCTCCTGATAGCAGGCCCAGAGAGCTTCACCTTCTTTGTCCCAAATTCAAGCCCCAACAAGAGGAAAAGGCTGAAGCTTAGTTTTCGATTCTGTGTGCTGTGAGAATGTTTTTATTCCATTGGAGAATAATTGGTTTTGCTTATTCATACGTCATCTGAGCAGTATTTTAATAAGGCCTAGTGGGAAACAAAAAGGGACATGGTATTTTAGTTTGACTCCTTTTTTCTCTTTTTAAGGAAAATTTCTTGAGAGGATAAAACAACAGAAACCAAAAGTGATGTTAAGGCTTGCACTAGGCAGTAGTTGAGAGTGCAACCAAAAGAGCTGCTCTTGGTATTGCACAGCTGAGACAAAAATAAACGTTTGGCATTTGGAAGTGCTACGAGGCAATGACCAGGGTGCTCTGTAATTAAAGGCAGTCCCTGAAAGCTGCATGTGTTAATTCAAAAGCCTCCTGGCTATAGCACACACCACCCCAAAAGCCCTTGCAAAAAGCTTCTTGTAGATTCAAGTGCAATTTTAATTTCTCTCCTTGTAGGCAAGACCAGCTGAAGTTGTCTAGGGCATACAAAGCCTCTGAGATCGTATCTGAAGCCCATAGGCAGGTTTTGCAAAGGTCAGGCCAGTCTGAAGAGAAGACTGGCTTCTCTTTTACAACAAAGTGTAACTTTTCCACTTACACAGTCACTAAAGTGTGCTGGGTATCTTTTCCCTTGAATCTGACAGCAACCATGTTTTCAAAAATGTGGCCCCAAAACATGAGTGCATATCAGAACTTGAAAGCAAGTTCTTCTTAGAGTTTGATTTCTCAGTTGACTTTTAAAAGATGTGCAGTCGTGCAACTACATCATGTACCTTCTCCAATAATGACCACAACTGGTCCCCAAATGTTTACCAGCACAAGGATGCCTACATGCAGGAAGTGGGAAATGGGGGTGGGTCTGCTAGTTACTCTTGATGTGGTCAATCTGCCACTGACCTTGTTTGGGGAAGGGGAGGATGTGAAAATGAGACTCTCCTTTAATCTCTTGTGTGCATTTTATCTCCCCTCCAACTTTTTAAAGAAATTTCATCTATTAGAGCCAGCTCCTTTCCCTCCTTCTTCCCCTTACAATTACAGCAGGCGCAGGGAGAACAGCAGCAGTGGCAGCTGAGGCTGAGTTGCACAGGCTTGTTGTTGAGCTGAAGTGGTGATAGCATCAAAGGAAATGGATGGGGATTTCTGAGATCAGAGCTGTTAGGGCCATTCATGATTTGTTGCTAGGCTGAAAGCTGCTGCAGAGAGAGCTGCCTGAGAAATGCTGATTAATACAGTAATTGAGGTTTTCTATGAGCGAGAAGGAAAAAAATAAAATATGACTAAAATGTTCTTTTTGAAATGAACAACATTTTGAGATTGCACATTTCAGACAATAGCAGCTACTGGTACAAATGATTTCTATAAAAGAGCAGAAAACTTCTGGTTGAACACGGCGTCTTTTTATGTTTCTCTCTTAAGGAGGAAGGTCAGAAGGTCAGTCTATATATTTCTTTAATGGCAGAGTTTCCTCTGTGATTCTTACTTTAGTACACATTCTTAACAATTTGTTTCTGTCTCTTTTTCTTGATAAACTTAGTTTTATTCCAGATCAGGCACTGTTAGGTGGGATCTGCTCCTCAGCAAAACCACTTCTCCTGCAGTAAGGTAGTTCTGAGCTCAGCTTCACTGAGACACCTGGAGCTAATTTCGGGATAGCCTCAGAGCGTGCCACAGAGTTATTTGAAGTCCATAGGCTTCATAGGCTGTACTCACCTCCTCAGGCTCCAGGGATAGAGCCACACTGACCTGGGATATTGGCATCCTCCTGATGAATATTTCACTTCATCTGATGTAATCTAATCTAATCTCTGCTTCCTCTTGTTTTCCAGCCCAAAAGCATTCTCAGTTCCTTGAAAAGCAGATTTGCTTTTTCCCCCTGCTCTCCTTCACATTATGAAGATCAGTCCCTGAAGGAAACACATCAACCCTTTCTTCTTGTCTCCCCCTCCCCCCGCCTTTTTTTTTTTTATTTTTTTCTTATTTTTTTGTTTTTCTTGCAAGCTAACAGGGAAGTGAAAAGCTCTGAAACAGCTGCCTCTCGGAGTGAGACTATTTTTCGGTAAAATAATCACCTTCAGTATGACTACATTGTTTTTCTGTTCTATGCAGTGTGACTCAGCATCACTTAATTAACCTAATCAAGTAGGCCGGATTTCTCTCCTTTAATGAATGGTTCTTCCTACTTCAGAGCCTTCCTAGACCTCATTTTGGATGTGCCTCGGTTTTACAGGGTATATCCAATTACATATATATCCTTCAGCCCCAGTGCTCGGGCCACCTCTCCTGTGGAATTACGCTGTGGTGGCAGTTAAGCCAGGACACTCACTTGCGACCAGTTGCCCTACTTAGGTCTGCTGCCACGAGCCCTGTCGCGTTAGCGCACACGGAAGGTCTTTACACAGATATGCTATTCTCAGCATCACAGGCCCAAAATGGCAAGTAATCCTTTCCACACGTCTTTTTATCGGTGGGAGGAGGAACAGGTTAGGGGAAAGGGGTTTGTGTACGCCTGACAGGGAAGACAGACAGGCACCCGATTGCATAAACCTGCTTTCCGCCCCCCCTTCTCCCTTTTTCCTGTGAAGAAATACGTAACACCGAGATCACCCTAGAATATAAGTGCATGTACGTTTAGAAGAAGAATGTGAAACTAGCTGCTACGTAAAGTGCCAGGGAAGTGATGAGAAATATGCTTGCAGACGCGTGAGAAGAAGGAAAAGTAGTAGAGTTGCCTCACAGTGAAGCAGTTAGCATTTGCACTGGGCTGTGAACGGCTATAAATGGAATTGTGCATCACCGTTCCTCTGAGCCCGAGGACGCCTTGCTGAAGAGACGGGACCACTGAAGGAAGTAAGGCATCTGGTTGTTTTGTAATGAGAAGCAGGAATGCTCTTAATAATAAACAAACAGGACATTGTATGCCATCATCACAGGATGTCCTTCCTTCAGCCAGCATGCTGACTTGGATTGGAGGAAAAAAAAATTGGGTGCCGGGATCTGCTGATTGCTCCTTCCATCAGTAGTGTGTTCCTGGATGGCCGCTCACACATTGCCCCGTGCAAGATCCGTGCTCGTTTTCTTACCGCGCTGCGAAAGGGGCATCGCGTTTGGAACGCTGCGTGCCGTGTCCGGCTGCTGTGAGCTTCCCTGCTGTTACCAAGGGAAAGGGGGAAGGTTTTGTTTAAGGGAAGAAACAGAAATGTTCTTCCCAGTTCCTCTTACAGGCACTGATTACAGACTGGGGAAAGGGATAAAATCAAAACTCTCAAACTCCCAAATTTGTCACCTCGAGTAAAGTACTGTGATTGTTGAGGTTTGGGAGCAAGCACTTTGAATCGAGTTTTAATCAGTAAACTAGTAAATTCATTTTAGTTGGTATTTTTTATGAAGCTCTATCAAGTCAAACTGCGCGAGAACGAAAGCGGGCACGTGCTAAACTCCGGAGCTTAAAAATAGCACGGAAAACAGATTTCTAGTAAAAGCTGCCTCAGGTGCGCTCTCCGCGAAGCGCCGCGGTGCCCGCCCACCCGGCGGATCCAGGCGGCGGGGCAGCGCCGCGGCTCTCCCAGCTGACGCACGGGGCAGAAAGGAAGGGGGAAAAAAATAAAATAATAACAGTGATGTAAAAAACCCAACGCGGGTGGGCTGGGCGGGGCAGGGTCCGCAGGTAGGGCCCCACCTCCCGCGCTGTGAGAGGGGCCGGCGGAGGGAGGGAGGGGCCGGTGCGTGTGCGCGGGCGGGCGAGCGGCGGGCGGGCCGGGGCGAGCGGAGCGCGCGGCTGTGGCAGGCGGCCCCCCAGCGTTCCCCAGCGGCAAGAGCAGCAGCACCTGTGACAGCCGGGGGAGGGAGGAGCGGGAGGGGAGCGGCGGCTGGAGGTGTGAGTCAGTCTCCCGGGGACCCGGCCGCTGGAAGGAAGGAGAAATGTTTACTCTGTAGAAATGAGCCAGGTTTGCCGCCGCCGGTGGGCTTCGGTGTGGAAACGCGCGCGGACTCTGCCCCGGTAAGGAGCGCGATGCCGTCCCCTCTTTCACCCCCGCCTCCACCTCCCCGGCTCTTGCTTCTCGTCCGTCCCGGCGCCCGCGGGACGGAGCAAAAGTTTCCTCGTCGCCTCTCCCGGATCGGGAGCGCTCCTCTGATCGGCGTTAACCCTTTCGCTCCGCCGCGCAGCTGTCACACCCCCGGCCCCAGTTTCGCTGTTCGTTCCCTCTCCCCCTTCAACGCCGAGGGTCCGGCACTGTCGCACTGCTCGCCTCGACCGCGGTCAGGACGGGGCACGGGGCTGGTCCGGAGGCGGCGGCGGCCGCGGGGGAGCTGTGTATTGTCGCGACCCCCGCCTCAGCCTCTTCGGGCTGCGCCTCCCGGGAGGGCCGGTCCCGGGGGGCGCCGGGGGTCTCCCCCGAACCCACAGTCAGTCAGCACTTAACCTCTTTCTCGGAAGATCGTGCTCTTTCAGTCTTCGTGTTTCTTTTTTCCCGGAGGAGGGGTGTGAATTTCATAGTAGCTGCGTATCCAAAAAGGAAAAATGAAGGGATTTTACGCGGTATCGAGTGTCATTCTCAGCTACCGGTGTAGGCACAGATTTTGGTTCCTCTTGAACCTTATGGAAAGAGCCTGACACTAATACATGTTCGAGGATAGGTTTGGTAACAGTGCTTCTGTCCTGAACAGAGGGGCTGAAGGACTTGCTGGAACTGTCTTGCTGCGCTCATATCCACTGCTTTGGGATACTAATTCTAGGAGGTACCATCATAATCAAAAGGGATAGAATAACTTTTTAAAATATTACTTATTTTATTTATTTCCCCTGCTCCTTTTCTGGTTTGACCCCCAGGAACATGTTGCAGTGCCTTGTGCAGGGCTGCTGCTGCTACAGTGATGCTGGCAGGATGTCGGCTTTCTCAGCCTTCCATGCCAAAGGATAAGGGGACGTCAGGAGGAGGCGGGGGGGCCAGGTTGTTTTGAAAGTTGTTTGTGTGTTGAAAGCCGGTGGGAAAGTTCAGGCTTCCCCATTTGGAAGAGGCAAGGCTGGGTTCCGCTCTTCCAACATGCGCTTTCCATTTTTAGCTTCATTCAGACGCAGACAGCAGTTCCTTTCCTCTTCCTCTCCTTGTTTGTGTGACACTTTTCCGAAGCAGCTTTTCCACAGGCGACTAAGTGGTCTCACGGCCATGACCCCACATTTTCTTCAGCACGGAATATTATTTTCTCTCTGAAGCTTTAAGGAAAGGGTCTCAAAAAGGTAAAGTTGTTGTCACAGCCTAGGGATTTTCTCCTCTTTGTTTTGTTCCCTCATTACTACAGAGGCTGGCATTTTAAAGTGCTGCTTCAGTCAGAGCAGCTTCGTTTACACTGCTTTTTGGCTATTACTCAACTGTACCAACTATCCTGCATACACTTTCAAAGTGTCACAGACTACTGAATTAGTCACACTGTATCAACGGAAACCACAACACCGAAGGACAATGAGGATTAAAGGCTGTTTTCTTTTTTTCCAGGCTGCTACACAGTGTAGCTCGGACGCTGTGAGTTTCAAGAATTTGGTGAAAGGGAGAGAGTGGACAATGAAAATGGACATGGAGGATGCTGACATGACTCTGTGGACAGAGGCTGATTTTGAAGAGAAGTGCACATATATTGTAAATGATCACCCGCTGGATCCCAGTGCCGATGGAGGCACCCTAACTCAGGCAGAGGCTTCCTTGCCAAGGAACTTGACTTTCAAATACGCATCTAACTGCAAAGAGGTAAGCGGCAGTGCTCTGGGGAAGGTTGGAGTCAGACAAGCCAAATCACAGCGCTTTGGAAAGCGTGTGCTCACCCTGTCTTTGATTCTTTAGCATACACACACACCCTACCAACAACAACAACAAATGCTGCCCGCTGGCTTTTAATATGCGACCCTAATAACTCTTTTAAGAAACTGTGTGCTGGTCATCTGTTGTGTAATATTTACACTGAAAATTGCAGACAACCTATCCCTGAAACTGGTTCTGTACCAATTCACAAACAGTTAAATTTTCACACAATTTGAACAGCATCTGAATAAGCATATTTAAACTGTGGGGTAGTTCTTTGTGCCAATTTCTAGGCTGCTGTTTGCCAGGACCATTCATTGCCTCTGGCTCAGAGATTAAAGTGCCTCGGTTGTCCAATAAATAGCTTTAAAAAAGTAAAGGAAAAAAAAAAACACAACAAATTCCTGGAAATGTGTTTAATTATTTCTTTTTGTTTTCCCTTTGGTTATGAAATTGCTTTATTCTTTTCGTGAGCTTGTTGTAGTCCCAACTTCCTAAATTCTTAAAAACTCTGGCATGTCGGTTAAGGAAGTAATGGTAGAACTGTAGCAAGTTTGACAGAAGGGTGGCCGTAGCTTAAATTAACTTTTGTTTATCTGGGACAGTATCTTCACCGGTAGCTAGCCATGCGAGTCTGTCCTATCCTTGTCCCTGGAGTGGGTACATTCTTTGTTGTTGTTTCAGAAGGGCTGGAAAGAAACAAGCCTGGATGAGCAATTTGGTTTTGTGTTTACTCCTTCGTATAGAGTAGCTATTATAGCTAGGTGTGATGTTCGGTAGCGTAACAACCCAGGGGACAACCCTTCATTTCTCCCTGTGCTGAGACTTGTGGTATAGCAACTATTACCTGTGCTTCTGCTTTGGCTAAACATACTGACCACAGAGCTGAAAAGGAGAGGTACAGTCATCTGTGCCTATCAAATATTTCCTTCCAGAGCAGGTACTCGTTTAATCCTGTGTACAGAAATAGGGCCGGACCCCCAACTGAAGGGTGCTGACACCATGGAATTTAGCTTGGCAGTGCCTAATAGAGTGCCAAGTATGTTTGGTAAGAGGTTAAAGCTAAATTCACCTTAAAATCCCTCTTCCCATCTGCCCTGCCCTGCCCTGCAGAACTTTGGCAGAGAAAGGTCATGCTCCAGAAAAGAAGTGTTAAACCTGGTTTTGTGTTATTGCATTGTTAGATAGGTTTTAGTTTGGCGTGAAGAGGGAAATAAAGCTGAGACTCTGCCATAGGATACAGGAGGATTTCTTGATTGAAGGATGAGCTTGCAGTGTGACAGCTCGGGTCGGTCCTTGGCCGCCGGCTGATGACTGATTGGCTGCTGAGGCTGCTTGCTCTCTCTGGCCCTGTCGAGTCCTGCTGCTGTGGCTGGAGACATCCAAAGAGCTTTCAAAATTCCCAACACCGTGTTTGGAAACACCAAGGTGTAATTTCCTTATTCCCTGGCTCAGGTCAGTGAATCAGGAGGCTTGCTGCCATCTCTGTATAAGAGGTGGGGGGGGAGAGAGAAGTTGTTGAAAGATTGCTGGTTCTTTCTTGTAAAATGTGACCCATGCAGCTCCCTGTTAGTGGGAGTCGGAATATAGGACATCCTCCTTTTGTTCTCCAAAGCTCCCCCCGGTCTTTCATTTGTGCTGAATTGCACCTACCCTAAGGAGCTATAGGAGCTTTTAAACCATGACTATCTTTAAGGCAGCTCTGAAAGGAAGGGCCTTTTTGATGTGCTCTTTTGCCCACCTTCTGGGAAGCTACTCTACCTTCTGTGAAGGCTACTCTCTCATTTGCTACTTATCCGCGGGGTGAAGTAGTTGTAAATGGCATAATCCGCTTGTGTGCTAGTAACTTCTGACATGAAACACTGCATTTCTTTTCTGTCTGCCTTCCAAATTCGATTTTGTTTAGTGGGGTCAGGACTGGGTACATGTGTTGCTTTTGCGTGTTGGTGTTTGTGGGTCAGTGAGGGAGCCTGATTCTGGTTTTGACCTCATGGAAAACCACTAGAGTCCTGACAGCTTGGGAGAGTGGGGTTTTTTTCACTTAGAAAAGGATGAGGTAAGACTTTGGGGGATGCATGTGTGCGTGTTTGCCAGTGGGTTTCAGATGTGAGCTGTCTTCATTGTTAACTTTGGGGAGAGCTGTGGCTTCATCTGGTTGAGAGTTTTAAATGCTGAGTCAGTTTATTGTCAAAAAAGCATAAATAATATATCTCTTGTGAAATGCTGATACTGTCATGATTAGATCATAAAATCCTAGTGCTGTCACGATTAGTATTGTATCTCCAGCTGGAGCAGGAAAAGTACTGCGTGCCTGCTTAGGAGGGAGGAATTACGGCCGCTGCTATTTGGGGAGGGCTGCTTTTTCTGTATCTTCTCCTTTCATGCTTTGTGGAGCTCCTCTTTAAAGGTTTATGCAATTTGCAAGGGAGTCCATGACACGTCATCATACTCTTGTTTATTCTTGGATCTTGATCAGGGACTTTTCTGAAGAACATATTTTTTGCTGTGAGTTCACAGAATGTGTCAGCATTTTAAAAAATGAATTACTACTGCTTATAACGTTTTAGGCTGTTGGATCTACTTGAAGTAATTTATTTATTTCTATGCGTGAATTATTTATCCTTCCCACCAGTTTTGGCAATTGTCAAAAAATTATGAAATGTGGTGTCAAGCTTATGCTCTAGAAGGCCATATGTGAATGATCTTTTCATGCAGACATTTAAAAATATTTTTTTTCAATAAACTTCTCCTTAGTCTCAGTGCTTAAAGCCCAAACAGCCCTTCTTGATATAAAATGACAGTTACTCTGCTGTCTTGAATATTACTATTATCTCATCCTGGTATGTGAGCTTTGACAGAGAAAAACATATCTCTGCAAACCACCCATTACTGTTGCATATCTCTGATAAGGCCATCTCTTAGAGACAGACACTGAATCAGTGATTTTGGTGAAAGCAGTGATTTTGAGCTGTTAGGAACTGTGCCTCACTGACCTCAGGCACTTGCTCTCCCCTATTGCTTTTATTTGTTTTTTATGTGGTTGCCGAGGAAGCCATCTGAAAGCATTCAGTTTTGTGGCATCACTTTTAGAAAACTGGTCACTGAACAAAGGAGTAAAAAATACGTAACTATAGAACTAGTAGCTAAAAAAAATTAAAATCAGTGTTAATTCGGGACACATGACGGCCTGCCCTATTTGCGTGTGGAGAGTTCTGCTGTTTTAATGAAGCCAATAAGAGTTTGTTCGGTGTTTTGGTTTTTTAAAGCAGCTTAGTGGTCCCATTGCAAAATACTTGCAGAATTAGCAGGAGTCGTTGTTTTACTTCAGTGCCCTCTCCCCAGACAAAGATACAGGAGCGTTGATCGTCCAAAGCGCCATCTCAGATCAGATTTGGGACCGGAGCCCACCAGCCTCATGCCGGGGGGCCGCGGGCAGGCCGGGATGTGCTGAGCGGGCCAGGCGGGCCCCAGGCGTGCCCGGCCCCCGGCGCAGCATTAGGACCCTGGTCAGTTCCAGGGCCGCCGTCCCGGGCTGCTGCCGGCCCCGGGCTGCCCCCGCCGGGCCGCCCCGCCGGCGGCCGCGCTGTCCCCGCCGGCGCGCCCGGGCGCCGCTCGCAGCCGCCCCGCTCGGGCAGCGGGTCCCGGCTGCCGCCGGGCTGCACCTTCCCGCTGGAAATGCTCTTGTACGGAGAGGAGGGACGCGGCGGAACGCTGGGAGCTTTGAAGGGAGAAGGGGTACGCTCCTGTGAAGAGGAACCGGGGGGAAGCAGTCCGTGGCTGCCGTGCGGCGAGGGGCGGGCCTCGCAGGCAGCGCCCGGGCGGCCGCAGAAGGGCTCCGCGCTGGGGAGCGCCCGCGCCGGGCTCCCGGCGGCTCCCGGGAAGGGCTCCCCGCGGGCGGAGCGGCGCGCTGGAGGACACCTGGTGGACACAGCTCCGAAGTGCCGCTCTGGCACAGCCCTCCGGCAGCCCCGGGGCGGCTCACCCCCGGCTCCCGACCCGGAGCTGCGCCGCTGTCCTGCCTGCCAGCCCTCGGCAGCTCCCTGCTTCCCGGCCTCTTCTCAAGCCGTCCCCGCTGAGCTGCGGGGCAGGAGCCGCTTTTGGCTGCGGCAGGGGGGCTGCCGGCAGCCAAAAGCCTTGGCTGCCTTGGCATTGCGGGCACCCTTCTCCTGGAGGGTGCCCCTCATCGACCCCAGCAGCTGAGCTTGAGAGGGAACAGCGGAGTCCGGGAATTGCTGACCTGAGAGCCACCGTCAGCTAAAAGTCATCTGGACAGCTTTGTAGCCTGGTTTAGCAAAACTTCAGTGTTGGCACACACAGATGTGCAGAACCTCTTCTGGCAAATTCTGATGGGTATGGGCTGAGAAATGATCTTCGCTTCTCCCCCAACATAGCTGAACACAAACGCTGTATGTAAGGTGGATATCAAAAAGTATCTGCTGTGTCAGAGACTGTTTCAAGTTGACTGGTTCAAGGAGGGATTTCTAGAGATTCTGAGAATTTCATTAAAGTCGTTTTAATTAAGGCAAAGATATTTTTAAAACCATGAAAAATCTCAAGCTATCATGCAGTAAAACTGGCAGGGTGTGCTTGTAGCTTGGTTGTGAACTTTTCTTGAGAGGGCAGATGGATGTAAATGAAGATATATAGGGAAAATGAGAAGAACATCTGCCTTTTTCAGCTCTTTATGAGACATGTACAAGCAAGACAAAAATAAAACTGAGCCACTGAGCTTGTTTCAGCATATGGTAGGTGTAAGAAAATTTCTGGAAGTCCCTCTTCTCTCTCTTCAGTCCAGATGCACAGATCAATGGAGCATTTAACTACCTCTGCTGTTGATGTTTTAAATTTTTTTTCTTTGTAGTGTGCTGAAAACATATGTTAAAATGCAAACTAGTACAAAAAGCCACCACATACACACAACAATCTGTTTCCAGGTGATTCCTTGAATCCATAGCTGTTATTTGGCCCCTTTATTTTGACATTTAACAGGAAATTATGCTAGGTGTTCATTTTTTACTGGGATTTTTAATCTTGACCAGTACACAGGCAAGGATTTCTGTCTGCCTCTCACATAGTGTAAGAAAATTTAGCATGAGAAAATAAGAAGGCTTAGCTAATTTGTGAAATGCTGCCTCCATACAGTCCAAGGTTTTTACCACTCTTTGCTGAGAAGGACTGTTAAAAGAAATAGAAAAGCTTACTGAAGTGAGCTATCTGTAGGGTCTGACAAGCGCTAATCTCCTTTGGTAAGGACATCAATTCTTCGTGGGGTACAGACAGCAGTAATCCCAGTTCTCAGTCTTTCTCAACTACTTCTGGTGTTCCTGTCTTGTTCTGAAATCCTGGTGAGCAAAAAGACAAGTGGCAAGATGTCTGAAGGGGAGATGTTTAATATATTTTGCCATGAGAGTTTACAATGTATTTGGTTATAATACCAAATTAATGGGCTTTTTACCTTCTTCTTTTCCCCCACTATCTGAGCAGCAGGATCAATCTTGAAAAGGCTTGGGGTTTTTGGTTTACAAAATTATTGGGTTTGTAACATTGTTTGGATACATTAAATTTAAAAAGATTAGTGAGAAACAGAGAGACAAAACCAATAACTCAGCAGTGTTTTGCAAAGGGTTACTCCAAGGCACGTTCTTCTGAATAATGATGAATTGCTTCCTGATTTGTGGTCAGTGACTTTTTTTGGTATAATTACTGTCAAGAAGGAAGCTGAACAACCAGAGTACATTTCTTAGACCCAGCATAGTGGAGCATTTTCTTCAAAATCCTTACACCTTTTTTTACCAAATGCACTTGATACATGTTATCTGATGATAACTGATGATTCATTTTTGTACAAGAAGGTGACCTGTGAGTACATGTCCCAGAGCCATTTCATATTCTGTTTTGTATGTCACTGTATGCTGGTAAGAGAACTGAAGGTGTTTGGGTTTTTTGGGCTTGGTTTTGTTTTGTTTGGTTTGGTTTTTTTGTGTTCTCCTTTTAGCTATCAGGGTGGGTATAGACCAAAGAATGGAAAGGGGTGGAGGGTGGTTTCATTTTGATCTGGAAGAGCAGTCATTCCAGTTCCTAACTTATTAGAAAAGCAAGCTCTGTAGCAGTGAAGTGATTGATAGATATTGCATATTTTTGTTTGCTGAAACTAGACTTTTAGGGGCTGCCTTTGATAGGAGAAATAACTTCTGAAGATATTTGACAGTCTCTACATTTTGCTTACTGTTTCTTCCTGTAAATGTATTTCCAAAAAGCACATTTTTAAGGTGGTATTCATCATTAACTTCCATATGTTTTAGGAAAATGCTATTGAAAATGTTAGTACCTGACAAAACTGTTCATATTGTAACCAACGTGATTGTTCATTTATTTATTTCTGTTTTGCTGACGTATCACAAAAAATTTCTTGCATTGTTTGCTTTACCTTGTTACATTTGCAGGGGGGACAGGGGAGAAGAGGGAGACTAGGGAGACTTCTCGTTTTCTCTTGGCAATGGGCTGATCCTGTGGTGCTCTTCTTGTAGGTCACTGGAGTTATAAGCAAAGAGTACATCCCAAAAGGAACACGCTTTGGACCCCTGGTAGGAGAGATCTATACCAGTGATACGGTTCCCAAGAATGCGAACAGAAAATACTTTTGGCGGGTAAGTAGGAAAAAACAGCCCCATGTTGTTGCAGTAAGCAGATCACTAAATGAGTACGGCTGAGAAGCTGGGTCACTTCCTGCTGTGTGATGCAGGGGACAGCCTCTGTATGTGGCCAGGCACAAACAGGGCCAGTGGGTGCATTAAGCTGAGTAAAAGCCTGGCTGTCTTGGATGTAGGGACTGTGTGGGTGGAGAGAGCAGTGGAGATGCACAGCCCTTCCTGGCTCCGTTTTCCAAAATGTATCTCTGCCGATTCTGTAAAGAAATAGTTCTGCTGCTTGCTGTAAGAGCAGGTTATTTTGCATTTCTTCACAGCGGAAAGTCATTCTGATTTATGCAAGTATCATGTCCTTGATTTTTCCTACCATGAAGAAGCTGTTAAAGTACTGCATAAACGTTCACTCTGGAATTATGATACATCTTCTGACATTTTTTCCTGCGTCTTGTATAGAGCTGCTATAACACAGTGGTGATAGTCTTCAGCATATATCATTCAATTCATACATTTTTCTAGGTCTCCTCAGAATTGTTAAAAGAGCAGCTCGTGGATCTTAGTAAAGGGAAAAGAGATAAACACCAGAGGTGCTTATTTGTACACCATAGTACAAGCTGGAAGAGAGCAGCAGCCAATATGTTTTGGCTTGGGCAGTCTGTGCTGGGGAATATGCTCCAAGTTTATCAGTTGACATAATCCTCATTTTCCTTACAGACACATTCTTAATTGTTAGAGAGCATTCCTTCAGCCCCATCTCATTCCACGGATTTGTTTTGCTGCCTTCTAGCCATGTAGGTTGTGTCTAAATCCGTGGATTTGGGACTGTGTCCAAGCCTCTGTGCTCAGGTGCCTGCCTGCCTTAGTAATATCCCAACCTCATATCCAGGTGAAACCCAGGGCATGCACCAGCATTCCCCACACCCCTTTCTTCCTACCTAATTGAATCATTTTGGTTTTCTCAGATTGTCTTTGTACGATGTAATACAGCATTGCACAGGCAGTTATTTGTGTGAGGTTTTTTACAGAGCAGGCAACTGTTTTCACATGAATAAGGCCACAAATGTTTCTTTTTGCTGAACCTTTTGGAAGCTTGTGTCCAGTCTAGGAAGAGACCAGTCGGCTGACCCTAGCCCCGCCAGTTGTTTGTAAGACAGCAGACACAGGGAAAAGGGGCTGATAACCATCTTGCAGGACTTCATTCCTACATTGCAGTGAGAAAGATGACATCATTCTTATGATGTGATTGTAAGCTTTAATGCGGAGGGATCCTCAGAAATAATATCCTAGGAGCCATCTAAGCATCATTAAATTCCCTGTTATAATCTCTTGATTCGTTCAAGACAGACTGCTGCACTGAAAATTAATTCCTTCCTAGGGGTCTGACACAGGCTCGCATATGCAAAGGAAATTGTGGGAGATAACTTCCCACATGTGATTAAAGGCATCCTGGGCTCGCTGGCAGGAGCGGGAACATCTGCTGGGCGCCCGGGGACGCTGCCCGCGCCAGGGGAGCGGGGCCGCCCGGGCCCGCGTCATTTCTGGGAACCGCGCCGTGACTCAGCACATCTGGGCGCGCCTTCCCCACAATAGGTGGGAGCTGGTGGGTGCCTCTGCCGGGGAGCCGGAGCTGTGGCCCTGACGTGGGAGCGGTGGAGGGCTGGTTTGGGAAGTGGTGGCAGGCGTCAAGCGCCAGAGCCCTGCGTTCCTGGAAGTTTGAGAGCCGGGGTGAACAGAGAAACCCGAAGGCTCCTCTTGATGCAGCACAACTCGCCCGGCTCCCTTCCATTTTCTCATAACAAACACACCGCAAAATCTCTCGCAAGCTGCTTTGATGAGGCCACATGTATTTCCCCCTTCTCAGTTTACAGGAAGTTACTCTTAAAGAAAGTGATTCTGGTGTTTACGGCCCGCTTTAAAGGGCCCGGCCGCCTCCCCTCTCTGCCCGCCGGGCTCCGGGGAGCGCAGGAGGGTCCCGGCCGGCCGGGCCGGGGAGGTGCGAGACACAGTGGTGAGGACGCACGGGCAGGAACACCCTGAGGAGTGTTTTCTCCATGAGATAAGCTCTGTCTCCCCTTTGGAAAAGCATTTCCTGCTCAGCGAGGTGCGTTGCTGGTGCAAGCTACTCCCACTTCAAGGTTTGGCTTTTGCCTGATCATCTGTTTTCAGAAAAACAGGAGCCCCATTTCATCCAGCACAGAGCTAGTTCCCCTTGAGCGTAAGCAGTGTATTTTTACAAATGTTTTTCCTGGATCACATTTGATTTGATTTTAATAATTCTCTTATTCTTACCATTTCAAGAAACAATAGCTTCTGTCAGTGATGGGAACTTCTTTCTCCCAAAACCACTGAGCAGTTTTCAGATTCATGTTTTCTTGCCCCTCTGTGGACAAGTCAGAACATGTCCCTTAGTAGGAAAAGTGACATCTCATGGGCTAATAATCCCTCTCTAGGTCTTCCTTCAGTTATGGCAGGTGAATTTCATCTTTGCCTCACCCAGCCTTCCTACAAAAGGGTTACAGTGCAACTATGAGCAAGTGTTGCTTTAGGACTCTTGGGGGGTGGAGAATGTTTGCATAGTTTAAACCTTTGGGTGGAGGTGGTAGGAAACTACAAGTACAGAGGCCATAGAAAGAGGCCAGAAGAGAAGAGCTCTGACGTAGCACAGCCAGCCAGTCTTATACACAGGTGACTCAAAGCATTAATGCAAGCATGCACTCAGACCTGCAGTCATCAGCATCACCCACTTGTTGATCAGAGCACCAGGAAAAGGACTCTAAGGTAGACTCACACAGAGTACTCTGCATTTCAGATTTTGGGTCTTGTTTTCCCAGGCTAGCAATGACACTGGCTAAGATTAAATGGAAAAGGTGACTGTGGACTTGCTTTTAAATACTTCCTTAACTCAGAGGATGTCACTGTTGGAAAGGCAGGAACACAGCTTGGACTCTTACTTCAGTAATATATGCTCATCTTAAAAAAAAAAGGGAGCTTGGACCTTATCACTTTTCCCCACTGGATTCTGTGCATGCATGTTGTGTATTATATATATATGCTCTCTCTATATATATAATATGTATATATATTCATAAGCACTTCCTCTCTATTCCAGATCTATTCAAGTGGTGAACTTCATCACTTCATTGATGGATTTAATGAGGACAAGAGCAACTGGATGCGTTATGTAAACCCTGGCTACTCTGTTCAGGAGCAGAACTTGGCTGCTTGTCAGAATGGAATGAACATCTACTTCTATACCATCAAGCCCATCCCTGCCAACCAAGAGCTGCTTGTGTGGTATTGCCGAGACTTTGCAGAGAGGCTGCACTATCCCCCCTCCAGAGAGCTGACAATGATGAACCTCAGTAAGTGGATTACAGTATAAACAAGGAATGCTAGTAATGTCTCTTATGCCTATACGATCTAATAATAAGTTGTATAATTACACAGCTGCATCATCTGTTGTGTCACAGGAGGTAGCTTGGAGTGGAAAAGGGGAATTAAAAAACCCAACACAAGAGAATGAGTTCCCTGTGCCTGTTCAAATGTAAAGAGATTCTAAAATCTGAGCAGTTGCTTGTTTACAATCTGAATCTTATCTGGTGAAATTCTGGACAGACAACCTGACCTCTGTCTTCCTAACCATAGCTGTTGGATCACTCTCAGACTTTCCAGTTTCAAATCTCACAGTGTGTTGAGCAAAAGTCTGCTTTGGTAGCATGTACTAAAAGCTGTCCAGTCATGCTCCCAAAGGGCTGCCCTCACTGTACCAGGAAGTGGCAATGTGCCATGACTCTGTCTAGGTGTCTGACAAAATACATGTTTACTGCATAATGCACTTTGAGCCTTGCATCTACACTTATTTATCTTGTGGGAGCAAACCTTCTGTGGTCTTCTCATCTGGTTACTTGTACTTTAAGCTCAGTGTACTTTGTCCCCATTTCTTGACTTTATATTGCAACTTTCATTTTCTGTTCAAAAATAATAGCACTGGTAGCAGAGGGAAGAGGTGTTTCCAGGGGTTTGTGTTCCTCTGTGGTTTCTGATTATTTCCAGCCTTGGTACTTTACTTCTCACTTAATCACTGCCTGACACCTCACCCAGAGCCCCTTCTAGAGAAGGAAAGATTCTTGCTGACTTCTCAGTGGACTCTTAGGCTGCTTCCCCTGCTGCTGCTCTAAGATAGAGCAGAGTATTCTTTTGTCCTTCTGCCAGTGACTACACTGAAACTTGAAGGGAAAACTGGAAGCAGTTTGTTTTGTTTTGTTTTTTATAAAAAGAACTATTTATGGTTATTTGGCAACAAGGAATGGGTTGTAAAATATCAGTGTTACTTTGGGGATCATTAGAACTGTCATCCCATATTATAAATATTATATCACACATTCATATTAATCAAAAGTACATCTATACTCTGTGGGTGTCACCCTTTCACTAGCTTTTTGTCTTTCCCTACAAATTAATAGAAGAAAACTTGTCTCCTAATGACAGAGGGAAGAGAGGGAGGGAATGTCTTATGCAGCTATATTCTCTGTTCAAAAACTATCTCACTGGTTCTGTCATCTTTGCACATCTGTCATTTCATCACTCTCTGTGCAGTTTTATTTCCTGATATAATGAACTGTGGGACCTGCAGGTGAGATGAGACAACAGCATGTAGGGCTCTGGTGGATGAGGAGTTTGCTAAAATCTGCACAGCCACATTTGGCCACTAGCTAGGAGGACACACAAACACAGGATCGGTTTCCTGCATCTGCTGGCACCTTAGGCTTCCTTGCAGTTAATTAATAGCAATTAATGTATTTGTAAAATGTTTCTTACTCTGTCCAGTTACTCTTAATCAGGTCAAAACTAGGGGTGTCTGGACATAGCAGAATAACTGGTTTTAGTAAAAGTAGTAGGCTCAATACAAGGATTTAAAGACATGGGAACTTGATCCACAATTTTGTAGTTCAGCCTTCATATTTGCAGTATTTCCAGATGCTGAGTTTGAAATAGACATTCTTCTCTTTTTTAAGATAATTATATTTAAACCACTTAGAAATTTTATGTTAGCTCCTTCCACCTAAAGAAAATAACAGTTCAGAAAATGAGAAAAACTTTTCACTTTTTTTTTCTTTTCCCCTCATTCTTGTGAGCAACACATTCAGGCCTGAAGCCTGCAGATGGGCCAAAAACCCTACAGGTACCATAAGGATTGAGGTTTTCTAAAGTTAGCCTTTTGAAAAGTGTGGAAGAAAAATCCAAAAGTCTCCCAAAGACTCTTATTTGCCAAAGTCCCTGTAGCAATGGTGCAAGCAGGGGTGGTTTTTCCAGCATTAGTACTGGAACCAGATGAGTTTACCGTGAATGCCAGCAATCTTTAGCTTTCTCCTGCTCCTTTCTCCCAGGCCACTAGTTAAATCTAAAATTAGAGAGCATTGTGCTGCCTCTCCAGCCTCTCTCTCTCCGTCACAAAGGCTGGCCAAGGTACCCGGCACTGCATTCATCCATGAGTAAAGAGCAGAGGGGTTGTCCCCAGTTTGCTCGCATCCTGCAGCTGCTACAGACCAGGCTTTGGCCCAGCAAAACATCTGAACACAGCCTTGTTTGAGGGGACCTCTGCCCCCCCAACCTGTTAAGAAGTCAGGAAAGTCCTCTCCAGCCAAATGGATTGCAAATAATTTGGTGTTTAAAGTGATATGGCTTCCCTCAGAAGAGCAGGGGTGTATCACCACTTCTCACAGCTCTTGGCTGCTGGTTTTGGCACCCACTGAGGAGGAGGGAGGGGAAGTTTGGGTCCGGGTCCTAAGAGGCAGGCTGAATTCAGGGCCTCCTCCATGGGATACATGCTGGTGTGGGCAGGAGGCAGCCAGTGGCCATGGTGTGTGGCACCCAGATCTCTCCCTCCACTGTGTCTTGGGTGTGCAGTGCACACTGATGCCCGTGGGAGGCTTTGGAAGAGTCGTACCTTGGCTGGCTGCCCAGCACAGGAGAGGCCACCTGGGACACACACCTAGAGACCTTACAGTCTTGCCAACTTAAAATATAGGCAGCTGCTATAAGTGCCTCAAGGGTTTGGGGATCACAGTCTTGGAGTTCAGCACCTTAGTTCCTCTTTAAGCACCAGAGCAGGATGGGCCTCTGGGGAAAAATGTATCAGGGAATTTCTCTGGCTTTATTTCCTGTAATTAGTGGCCTCAAAAATGAGAGAACTACCACTTTAGAGAAGAAATGTATTTACACACCCACATGTAACATCTACTTGCATCTGTAACAGCAAACTTTCAAATTACAGGTAACTTCCCCAGCATTAGTTCATTTGTGCCGCAGAAGGAAAGCATCCACATGCAAGACAGCAATTAGGCAGGTACTTAGTTGTGGGTTTAACCCTGTCCTCTGTGTTTTCCTGAATTGGGGCCTTTGACCCAGTCCTTCAGACGCTGGAGCACACACCTACCTTCACAGCCATGATTAGCTCTGAGTGGAGCTATGTAACTTCAAATGGATGTTGAAGTGCCTGCAAAGAGTTGCACAATAGTGGTAGAGGCAAGACTCCACATTATCCCAGTGCTGGAAACTCGAGTGTCATTCCCTTCCTGCCTGTTTTGAGGCCCCTAATGTTTTCTGTCAAAATTTGAGATGTCACCTTCAGATGGTGCCATTGTCCAGTAAGTAGTTTTAAGTATGGTGGCACAAGATTTTTGTATTCTGCTAAAAAGAATTTTTCAGTAATTTGCTAAATGTGCTTAACCTCATTCAACCGCTCCTTCAGATTGTCTTCTGGTCTGTGATACTTTATTTAGCAAACACTGAGAAAATTGGTTTGGTGGTTCCAAAGGGTTTAGAATTTCATTCTTACCTTAACATGGGAGGATTATTTTGGGATGGAGGGGTGGAGAGGGTAATAGTTAAAAAAAAAACCCAAAACCAAACAACAAAAACCCAACAAAATCCAAACAATTGCATTGACTCAGGACATGACAATTTGATAATAATGTTCATATATTGCAATCATATGATGCAACTTCCTGCTGCTCATGTCATGTTTGTCTCCTCAGTCAAGTACGGGCAGGTGACATCTTTTGGTCAAGCTTCAGAAAAAAAGTTCAAGCTGGGGGAAGATAATTTGCATATTTACAAAATATTTCGCAATTTTTTTGTTTCATTAACAGGTTTAACGAGACATTATTTGAAATGTTTTCAGTTCTATGAAGATAGAGTTTTTAATGCTTTTTTCTTAAATGTGATTTATTCTTCTCTTCTTCCTGCTGGCCCTGACGTGCTGGCCGTTAGCTCAGTCCTGTCGCTCGCTTTCCCTTTTGTTTATGGGCAGTTTCACTTTCTGGTTTTTGAAGCTTTTCTGTTTGGGTTGAGAGGAAACATCTGCACTTGCTTAAAAAAATGCCTCCTGGAATGTTCAAAAGGGCTCAGGAAAATGATTTTTAAATGATATGAGAGGCTGTCTTCACAAAATCAGAATTTGGGGGCTGAAGTTGTCTATATACTGAGAATTATTTGAAGGCTCTCAGAAAGATCTTCTCTGAGCAAAAAGTTTTCAAAGGCACGTCACAGTGCCATAGACACATTTAGAAAACAGATGATCAAATTATGTACTTCTAAATGTTGGTCTCTGTTCTCATTTTGAGTGGAAACATTCTTTGTTTTGCCCGGTTCACAACTTCGAGGTTCTCTTCCTACTAGCAAAAGAGGTGCTTAATTTAGATCGAAAATGTGAATTGGCATAATTAAGCTCTACCACTCGAAGTGTTCAGTACCATCTCACTCCTGAAATTACTGTTGAAATTACTGTCTGCTTACAACCGTTTTTCAAGTTTTTAGAAAAGAACAGATCATTGTTTTTATGAAATGTTTCTCAGGCTACAGCTCAGAGCACAAGAACTGAGAGCAAAGTCTGTAGCTCTGCAGCAGTCTGTAGCTGGAACACCCACACTGGAGTCACTTCAGGCAGCTCCTTCACTCAAGTTTTATTAATACCTAAAAGTAACAGGAGTTTTGTGCCTTTTCCTCTTGCATGCACTCACTAATCTCAGATCTGAGCAAATAATCTGTTGACCTCAGTTAGAAATGGATCAGGCTCCTCAAGAGGCACGTCTGAGGTTTTTTTTTCTTTCTTCCCCCCCACTCCCCTCAGATCAGTAACTCTAAAATGCAGCTGCACCATTCTTATTTTGTCATGAATCTCTTTTCTGTGTGTCTCTCTGACCACAGAAACTAGACAGATCTTGGAAGAGTATGTGCCTATATTTACTGTATATGTATGTGTGTGTGTGTGTATGTATGGGGGTGAGGGGGAAAAATGCATTTCAAGAGTGAATGGGAGACATTCTGATTGGTAAAAGCTTTAAGATCACAATAAGTAATACATCTCTTGAACTTTGAAGCATGGCTCCTTTAAGAGCAACAAGAAAGGTTGTAAACCTCTCAATCAGTTTCAGCCCTGGTTTAAATCCACCTTCAGTATAAAACTTAAGAACCTCTCCTTGGCCCCGAACATTACCTTTGCTTATTTTACACAGTGCTGACACACTTGTTTATGTTTTGATCTCTTTGGTGTTCCCAAGTGTCCCTTGTGCTCAGGTAATAAGGGAAAAAGCTAAGAGGGGATTTATGGACCGAAGATAGCTTGCAAACTAAAGAAAGATGTCACAGTTAGACTTGAAAAACAATCTTTGAACATCACAACTTCTGCCTACACATGGAAATTAGTAGGAGGGACAGCTTTACTGGGAAAATTCAATAGTGGAGAAAAGAGCAATTATCTTTAGTTAGTCAATAAGAGAGCATGAGATTGTTGCACAAAGATTGTTACAATCTCTGCATGAGCTTCCTTTCTGTCACTCCTGGGCTTGCTCCTGCACATAAGGCACGTACATCCCCACCCTCATGTTTAACCTTGTGACAGTGGGAGCTGTTTCTCCAGCTGAAGTGGCCCCAGTTTCTCTATCACTTTTCCAGCACCACCAGCATTTCTCCTTCCTCTTCCCCTCCCCCGGGTTTTTTTCTTTGAAAGAGAAAAGTGTCAATTTGAACTTCCTGCTTGACAGACCCCACTGAGAAACTGATATGGACCTGATAAAGTGGTATTTATTTATTTTTCCTGCTGGAAGGCTTCACAAGTCCTGCCTCCCACCGCCTCTGTCCAGTTTTCAATACTGCCTGGCTTTGATACTTCCCAAGGCTGATAGTGTCACCAGGAATGTTTGCTCTGAGACACTGCTGTGGTGAAAGGCAGCAGATAAGAAGATCCAGATAGTATTATCTACAGTGCCATTGTGGAGCTTCTTGAACCTAGTAGGACCTCTATGCTATGCCCAAAAATCTGGTAGACGTTTAGAAAATGAGTTACCAGTCCAGGAGTACAGACAAAATTACCAAAGAATGGAGATGTTTTTAAAGCCAGAAAATACAACATGTTATTACTTTATTTTTGATACAGCTTTGCATTAACCTTTGGACACCAAGAAAAATAATTTGGACCCTATCTGCTTATGTGTGCACATGCTTGCTGTACAACACTTTTAAGTTTTGTCATAAATATTTTAATTGAACTTAACTGTGTTCAATTGCATTTCATTGGAGCTTGAAAATACACAAACATCTCAACCTAAATCTCAAACTAAATTTGCTTGTTACTAGTCTAATGCCATTTCAAAAAGGATACTACTGTAAAGTGGGTTGCTGTAAGTAGGAGCATGCTTTGAAAGCAGCTGTTTTCTTGGATACATTTAATAAATGGCTGCTTCTTTGCCTTATAGGGTAATGTTGCCAAATGATAGATTCCATCAGGGTAGTGAATAGTGAAGCAAAGAATCCGTGTTGAATGTGGCGTGGTCATTGCCTGTTGTCACGTTCCTCACTTGGTTCAGATGATCCTCCAAAAATCAGAAATAACTGTTTCTCACCTCAGATAGTGAAGTAAGAGCAGTCAGTCACAGAAGCAGAAATGTTGCTAAAGGATTGCAGTGTTTTTGAATCACGTACCTACTGGTACTGGCTTGTACCTCCTGATGGAAAGCCTTGCACTAACTAACTATGGTTATGAACTAATTAAGATTCTTGTAGTTTTCCCCCCTATAATAAAATATCTCAGAAGTAATCAAGATTATGTAACAAGGATAAAGGCAGGTTTGTTTTTCTACTGAAGTCATCTTTCAGTGTGCTGTTAAGATTGTATTATGTCCAGAAAGCAAGGTCTTTGAATACAAATAGAGTATGTGCTGAACTGAGATGAATGTATGCTAGCTTCTATTTCCTTCTAAATACATATTTCTTTTCTCTTTTTTTTTAAAGCACATTTCAACTTAAGCTGGAGCCAACCAGTCTTGCTTTCTTTTGCTTTGCTTCAGCATTTTTTTTATAAAATACAGCTGTAAGCAGAGGAGTTTTGCATAGACTGAATGCCACAGAAATCTGCAGTAAATAGTCTGCTTTGTTGTAGATGTTCCTAAGCAGTATATTTAATGAGTAATGATCTGTTTACTGATGGAGAATACCTTCTCTTTGAAGAAGGCTTTCATCCTAGCCAGCCATGGTTTTTTTGGTACTGTAAGTAATTGAACTGGCTGGTGAAGTGACTGCTGCGGTTTGGCAAAACCCGATTTGTCATGCCTTGTTATTTTACTGAGGAACATTTCTGGGAGCTTGTGTTCTGCAGTCCTTCAGTTAAACCTGTACAGTGAACAAATGCTCGTTACCACATTTATTAGAAATACTGCTTAAAGAGACATTAAACAGCAAAGCTAGGCAGGTTTAAGGCAGAAGAAAGGTGAAATCAGCTTGCAGAATGGGGGCTGGCACTCTGCAAATGCATCATCATCCAGGTCTTTATGTACTGGTTGGTATCCCTTAAATTAACAATGCTTTTTATTAAGACTTAATACGAGAAGGCATTTCTTCACACAGCAATTAGTTTTCTGGCAAGTTGAATGATTGCTCATCTCTGAGAGTAGCCGTCCTTCCCACTAAACTTGTAGGGGTTAGATTCTGTTTTGAAAAGAGATAATGCCAGTGATATATCTAAATAATCATTATCTTGTCTTTGTGTTTCAGCACAAACCCACATTAATCCAAAGCAGCACAGCACTGATAAAGATGAGCTTTATCAGAAAAGCGTCCCAAAGAAGGAGCACAGCGTGAAAGAAATCCTGAAAATGGAATCCAATCCTCCTAAAGGAAAAGACTTCTTTCAGACCAACATTTCACCAGTTACTCCAGAAAAAGACTTGGATGATTTACGTAAGAACTATAGCCCAGAGAGGTGTTTCTTCCCTCGAGTTGTCTACCCGATCCGACCTCACATTCCAGAAGACTATTTGAAAGCTTCCTTAGCATACGGCATGGACAGACCCAGCTACATTACTCACTCGCCCATCCAGGCATCTACTACACCAAGTCCTTCTGGGAGGAGTAGTCCAGACCAAAGTTTAAAAAGTTCAAGTCCTCACAGTAGTCCAGGGGTCACAGTTTCACCTCTGGCACCTACTTCCCAAGAGCACAGAGAGCCATACTCTTACTTGAACGGATCATATGGCTCAGAAGGATTGGGGTCTTATCCTGGATATGCACCCCCTGGCCACCTTTCACCTGCCTTTCTACCGTCCTATAACCCCCATTACCCCAAATTCCTGTTACCTCCATTCAATATGAGCTGTAATAACCTGAGCGCTTTGAACAATATCAATGGCATCAACAATTTCAATCTCTTCCCAAGGATGTACCCTCTTTATGGCAACCTGCTCAGCGGAGGTAGCCTTTCCCACCACATGCTCAACCCCACCACGCTCCCCAGCTCATTGCCCAGTGAAGGAGGCCGTCGACTGCTGCAGCCTGATCATCCGAGAGACTTCCTCATACCAGCACCCAACAGTGCCTTCTCTATCACGGGCGCTGCTGCCAGCATGAAGGACAAGCCATGCAGCCCTACCAGTGGGTCCCCCACCGCTGGTACAGCAGCCAGTTCGGAACACATAATGCAACCTAAACCTACCTCAGTGGTGTTGGCTGCCACCGGCGGTGAAGAAGCCATGAATCTCATTAAAAGTAAGAGGAATGTGACCGGTTACAAAACACTCCCATACCCACTGAAAAAGCAGAATGGGAAGATCAAGTACGAATGCAATGTTTGCTCCAAGACCTTTGGCCAGCTGTCCAATCTGAAGGTAGGCAGTGGAGAATAAGACAGGAGCCTTCTTTGAAGGCTCAGATTTCTCCCTGTAGGTTTTCGAGGAAAAGCAGGGTCAGGCCTCCCTCGCTTGTTAGGCTGTTTATGTGTCTGGGCTTAATACAGGGTCCCCCAGCAAGAAAGCGTGGTTGTGTGTTTGAATAGTGACGCCACCTAATTAACTAGATAACATTGTATTTTGGCAATGGCACTCTTCCGCTGACTTTAGGAAACATCTGAAAGCACTTTTGTTGTAGTACTGGAAACTTCAAATTGTTAATTGCTTTGTCTCTCCCTAGGTGCACCTCCGAGTACACAGCGGAGAGAGACCATTTAAATGCCAGACTTGCAATAAGGGCTTCACGCAGCTGGCTCACCTCCAGAAGCACTATCTGGTACACACGGGAGAAAAACCCCATGAGTGTCAGGTATGTAACACAGAGAGAGAGAGATGATTCCTTTTGAGGCCAAAGGGATGGCAGGGCTTTGCACACCCCATGCAGTGTGCAGGGAGGGCTGAGGGACAAACCCTTGACTGCTCATGGCCGGAATCTGCACCACAGCCAGGCCCAGCCCTGGTGCAGCAGCATCTGTGGGACAGCATGATTGCCTGCAGCCTGCTAGAGCAACATCTGCCTGATACAGCCACACTCAGGATGACATTCAGCAATATTTAAATAAAAAAGGTGGGGATTTTTTTCCCCTTGTGAGAAAGTGTGAAGATATAGAAAGCTGCTGCTTCATCCTGCCGTCTCCTCCTAGGTGTCTGTGATTTAAACCATAAAATCACCTCCCACTCATTTGCTGTTTCTCTGCCACCCTCCACATTAGGTTTGTCACAAGCGGTTCAGCAGCACCAGCAATCTCAAAACCCACCTGCGGCTCCACTCTGGAGAGAAGCCTTACCAGTGCAAGCTCTGCCCAGCCAAATTCACCCAGTTTGTGCACCTGAAGCTGCACAAGCGTCTCCACACCCGGGAACGCCCCCATAAATGTGTCCACTGCCACAAGAGCTACATTCACCTCTGCAGCCTCCAGGTCCACCTGAAGGGCAACTGCCCCGTCGCCCCAGCTTCCGGCCTCTCCATGGAGGACCTGAACAGAATCAATGAGGAGATTGAGAAGTTCGACATCAGTGACAATGCTGACAAGCTGGAAGAAGTGGAGGACAATATCGACTTAACATCGATCGTGGAGAAGGATATACTGACCATGCTCAGGAGGGAAATGGAGGGAGCTAATCTGAAAGTCTCTCTACAGAGGAACCTGGGAAATGGGCTTATCTCCTCAGGATGCAACCTTTACGAGTCGTCAGATATGTCAGTTATGAAGTTGCCTCACGGTCACCCACTACCTCTGTTACCTGTAAAGGTCAAGCAAGAAACAATTGAACCAATGGACCCTTAAGACTTTTTGGCAAAGTGATTTTTTTTTTATTTATGACTTGGCAAGTCAGGGTGCCTGTAGCAGTTGCTTGTACATAGTTTCAATGCTGCAAAGCAATCTTGGCTTACAGTAGTTTCCCTACGCTCTCCAGCTGAAAGAAGGAACTCCAAAGTTACTGTTTTCTCAGGGCATAAAAAGGGGCAAAGGACTGTGTATTGCCTCGCCAGTTACTAAGAGACAATCATCTATCCATAATTATTTTTTCAATGATAGTACTTCATAATTTATTATGCAATTAATCATACTAAAAGCAATAATTAGGAAAATGTTTACAATGACTGGAAAAATTCATTGTAATTTTTACTTTAAATGTTTTTATTTTTTGTTTTATGGCCATTCTTTGTAGATTTTTTTTTCTGCACATCTGTTTTAAGAACCTAAGATTAGGGTTTCAGTAAATGTGTTTTATGTACCAATGTCTTTTAAACAAATGTGGTTTTTCGTATTGCCAAAGTTGGACATGTGACATACAGAATCCTAGATCTGTTGGTTTGACAAAAAATGCTGTGTACTTTCATGAGCAAATCACCCCACTGGGAATTGAAAAGGAAAAAAAAACAAAAAACAAAACAAAAACAAACCAACAACCCAGAGTAGCAGCAAGCAGGGAAGAAACTTTTTCTCCTGCCTCTCTGAGGAGAGGAGAAAGATTCTTCTACCTGCAGCTCTCCGTGGAACAGATGTGGCACAGCACACACCAACCTGCCATGGACAATACCACATGTTTTTAGAACACAGCTCCAGCCCCACACATTGTCATGTAACTTTAAGACCAAAGGAATACATGAGCTTAAAGTGGCTTCTCCAAAATAAAATCTCACTTACAGTCTTCTGTTTCCACAAGTAGTTTAAAAGCAAAGACACAAATAATATTCTGCCTAAAAGGGGGGGTTTGGGCAGATTTCTTTCTTCTGATTTTTGTTTTATTTTGGGGTTTTTTGGCCAGAGCCTTCCAGGGATAAAAAAAAAGAAAGATGGTCAGATTCCCTGAGAAAGAAGGGGTTCAGTTTTACTTGTATTTTTCTCTCCCACTTTGCCTGGGTAGAAGTGGGGAACAAAGTCCTTTCCTGGCACATAAATTTTTTTCGTCCTTCCTGTACGACTCAGATTTTTCTCAGTATTTGTGTTTGTACATTTTGTGGTTAATTTAATTAAAGAAGAAAAGGGCATTGCAAAGTTGTTGAACAACAATTACCTCAGTGCTTGTGTCCAGTGGTGCAGACAATGCTGTTTTACTTAAATGCTTTGCTACTTTAGAGAAGAAACCAAAATGTGCACAGGGAAAGATAGAATGCACATCCTTTTATCTTTTTGTTTTGCTAAGCCCAAAGATGATATGGTGACGTTTGAGGTGTAGCAAAGAATACATGTATATTTATAGATATATTTATACCACTATACAATATATGTATATGTATATATATTTATACCACTTAAGTTGTGAGCCAAACCATGTAATAAAACCTATTTTTCATCTAAGTGTGAAAATCAAATGTTATCCCAGTTTTGCAAATAACCAATGACCTCAAAACCAGAAGGTTGTACCAAGGCATTTATCACTTGCAAGTACACACGCACAGCTGAAGGCGAAGGCAGAACTTGCCAACACGTGAATGGCTTCATCATGCATCCATGTGTAGCATCTCAGTGAATTTGGTGGGAATCACCCTGTTAGCAGGCCAGAGCTCCTTCAGTCCCCTGCTCTCCTGGCAGTCTGCACTGGGCGGGAAGGAGGCTGGTGGTCAGTCAACAGACAGCCAGAAAATGCGATGACAAACATGACCTGTGTGTGATGTGGTCCCAAATCACAGTGAGGGCAGGCTGGAAGTCAGGTGGGACAAGGCCCTTGTCTCATCGTGCCCTGCCACTAACGAGTTGCACAGTCAACTCACACGAACATAGTCAGCATTATTACACACCTCCCCTCCGTGTATCCCTTTTTGTCTGGTTACGTTCTTAAAAAAAATTTTAAAAGTCCACCTCAACAATTCAGGATTCGGTGGTCTTTTTTTTTTCCCAGCAAGCTTAATTTTAATGCCTTCTGTTAAAAAACAAACAATCCTGAAATACAAGTCTCTCAACACAGCTTTTGAAGGACTCCAGTTCATTACATTTCCACTCCTGCAAATTGTGAGGCTGACATCTTTTAAATGTAGCAATAGTTCATAAATATAGTACTTAATTGTAGGATAAACCAAAGTATCACTACTCTGTCACTGGACACACACTTTTCCTATTATTGCCTGTAGTGCTTTCTTGTATTTGATACAAAAATTACAAGAATTTATATGCATCAGCTTTAAGAATTGTTACTTCTCTTTACTGTTTTCCCCTCCCCTTAGACGTTTTACATGTGAATGTAGCAACAATCAACAGTGTTTTTGGGGGGTTTTTTTGTCTCTCTTAAGAAAGACTCTGACCAAAGTTAACAGGCTTTTTACTTTGCTAGAACAAGAAACTATCATATGTTTACGTATTGGTTTACATCATTATTTATGTGCAAATTGTCAAATGTAAATTAAATATAAGTGTTCATTGCTTTACTGACGCTTCCCTTGTCTTCAATCTCTCCGCACCAGCTGGGTGCGCAGCCTGGTTGTGGCCCCAGCGCTGGCACACCGAGGGCGATGGTGTCTTCAGCAGTGCTGACTCCTGCCTTTGTGGGTTCTGATTTCCCCTCATAGAAAGCTGCCAACAGCAATGCCAGAGCTGAATACCCTGGCTTCCTTTTGTACAGAGGTTTCCTCAGTTTCAGCCAGTACCATTTTTTTTTTTTAAAAAAAAAAGCCAAGAATTTTCAGTGTTTCAATGGAAATACTTGAATGCTATCTGCCTCAGAGATATGTGACCAAGGTTCTCATTTACATTTTTCCAAATGATTGTCATTTCTGGCCTGAAACCCTAACCACCGGGACCACAATGACACACTCAAAATGTCAGTGTGAGACCACTTAGTCCTGTCTCAGCATGGTGGGAACTGCATTCAAAACAAACGTGGATCTGTTGTAAGTGCTCACAAAGGAGATGTGAACACTGCACTAAATCCAGGGGAAGGTCAAGTGTCCGCCCCTCCCTCCCCACCTCAGCCCAAAAGTAACAGCAGGCCAGGATGCCCCAGAAATCTAATTCAACATTTGCTGCTTCCATCATTTACTGTGAGATCTAAACCAGAGAGGCCATGTGCTGCCCTGCCCTACCTGAATGTTAAAGAAATAATGTTCCTGCGCATATTGAGACACTCAGCACCGTATGATGTTTTAAAAGTATTTCACTGTCCTCTTAAAAAAATTCATTTAAACATCTGTCTCAAGAATTTGAAATACTGCCAACACCGAACTGTGGAGTTAAGAAAACCAGAGCACTGTTGTCATAAACGTGCCAAATGCAGCATGTTATATTCCTATATTCGACAGAGCTATTGCTGTAATAATTTTTTTAAAAAAACATAGGATAACCATTACCGCCATAAATCATACTTCATTACTTGGCAAAGCGTTACGTTGTGCTGGAGACTTATGTCCTGGGGACACTTGTAAGCTTTAGAAGATGTTTAATAAAACACATTACATAAAAAGACAATGCACGTTATAGATCACAGCCTGGCGAGGCCGAGCGCGGCAGCTGCTGCCTCGGTTTCTGGCAGCCCCCAAGCCGGCTGGGAGCCGCTGACGCCGAGAGCTCCGAGCAGCAATACAGCGGGATTCAGCCACGGCAACACCACCACCACCAGGTCGGATAACCACAACAGCGTTAGCAAGGGGCACGGGGCGGGGGGAAAGCTCATCAATTTGGGAGCTGCCACAAAAGACGGGCCTGCGAGCTGTGGGCGGGCAGGCCTGATGCCCGACTCGCTGCCGTCAGTGTGAAAATGTTGAGGGCTGAATGTGTTGGGCAATGCGGCCTTGCCAGCTGAGCTGCTTCGCCACAGGACAGGGCAAATTACAGCTGAGATAAACTCAAGCACAGATTTAGGGAGGTTCCTGCCCTTCTGGCTGGTTTATAAAGCCCAGTGCTTCTCGGCTGGGTACTGGGGAGGCACCGCTAATTCCCAGTGTGGGCAATTATGGCCTTGAGGTCGAAAATGAAAAATGTGACTCACTGAGGGGGTATGAGCCCTTTGGGTTCAAATTGGTGTCTGCCAGTGCACGGCCGCGTCTCAACACGTGCTGGGACCGTGTGGGATGAGGCCCAAAACCTTTGCTGTCATTCAGAGGTGTTACATTAGAGTGAGGGAAATAGTTGTGGCTGAAATTAAAGGCAGCCAGGAAACACTTGGCTAATTACTGCATGAGCCGGAGCTGAGTGGATGCGGTGCGGCTGAGGAATGTGACCGTCATGGAGCAGGTATCTGCAAAACACAGGCTGTCATGGTGGCTAAAGGAAAACTCACTGACAGCATCAAAGCAGCCGCCCTGGTGTTGAGAGGGAGATTTCCCTCCTCTGCACGGGGTTGGGGTAGGTTGGCAGGGAAAAGGCAGCTGCCTGGCCTGGGATGTGGCGGGCACAGGTTGACATTTTGGCAACTTGAGCACAGTCTCGCCTGAACAGCAGAAAAACAAGAGCTTTTGTCAAAGATGTGGCACTTCCCAAAATCATCTATCTGTTTAATTGTTCATGAGGTGCTGAAACAGACCCCTCCTGTAACCAAAATGCCACCATTCCCATTCTCAGGAGAAGCACATGGAAGAGCTGGCAAAGAGCACATTTGCACACCAGTTGAGGCCACCTTTGAACTAACTGCCATCTAAATGATGGAGTTTCCAACACACTGCATGACTCTGCTTTCACTCATTTTTAAGAGATTGGGGAACATTTCCCAGCAATTCACTGCGGCAGCCAAACGGGAGAGGGGCCACTAAGCCTCACCCAGACCTTGCTGCCCCAGTGCTGACTTCTGATTCAAAGTTATATTCTTGTCCCATGATAGAGGGGTCAGGTGTCTGCTTGGAGGTATGTGCAAGCAGACATTGCCTTCTGCTTCAAAGCCAAAATATCCTTAGTCCCACCATGACAGCTTGCAGCTTGACACTGGTTCAGTGGTGCTCTGCACAGGAAAATCTGGCCCAGGTTTGCCTGAGATGATGCTTTCCACTTCCAGGCAGCACAGGCTCTGCTGGCTCAAGCTGTTCAGCTCTACCAACTTCAGCCTGCACAAGCTCACCTAAGAAAGGCCCCTAAGGCCCCCTAGGAAAGGCCCCTAAGACATCACCTCAGCACCCTTTCCTAGGGCAAGGCAATACAGCTCCCTGTGCCAGCCAAAACCTGGACCCTGACCACCCTGGCACTTTATAGGCACCTGCAAGCCATCCCATCCAGCCACAAGCTGCTTTCTGGAGCTGGGCATTACACAGACTGGCTGCCACGATAGGTTAAACAAGGGAGCAGAAGCCCAGTAGTGGGCAAGGATCTGCAGTGACTGGGTGGGTGGCACACATCCCCAAGAGCTGACCCTCCCTGCCAGAGACCCCTGCAGCTGGCAGGGGGGAACTCTGGCACAGGGCGTGCATGAATTTCTGCTCCTTTTTGACACCAGGGCTTGGGGCAGAAACCTGCGCCCAAAGCATGGGTACAGGCAGCACTGGTGTGTGCTCTGGGCAGAGAGCTCTAAAAAGAGATGCCTGGCCCTTCAGGAAAGAGAAATGGACACTCAGAGCTCTCTCTTCCCTGTGAGCTGTCAGCCAGGCACCTTGGTGACATTTGGGTGCTGTGGCCCTTCCTTCCTCCTCCCGGGCTGCACGCAGAGAGATGGTTGGGATGCCAAACCACTTAGGTAGGTGTGACCAAACACCCCTATTGAAGGGAGCAAAACCAGTATGACTTCCTTATTGTGCAATGATTAATAAAGGCTTTCAGCTCTTTTTCTCCATTAATTGTGAACAAGCAAGTCCTTGATCATTTCCTTATCCAAGGACCGAGTGAGATTCCTTACAGCATTCCTGCCCCAAAGTGGCCACACTACACTGGGAAGAGAAGCGATTCCTGCAATATTGAAACCACACACAGCAAAATCAGAGGCTGAAAACCTCTTTCCCAGTTCACCTGTGCTGAGGACAGTTGTCACAATGTGATACCAGTCTTGGGGTTAGGGAGACACAACGCTCCTGCCCTTACCAGTTAAGTTTCACACACTAAATCCTAACTTAAATGAGCAGAACATTGGTCAGCTTTTGGGCAGGAAGAAGAGTGTGGCAGACAGCATTTTGTATGTGATTTCTTGGATATTACAGTTCCCAGTCTCTTGGCAGCTTTCCTATGGCAAAATTTTCTGCATGAGAACTGTCCCTCTGTGAACCCCAGGAAACATTTTTTCCCCCACCTTCACCTTCTTGGTCTACCATGTGTATTCAGATGACCTTTTGTTTTAATAAGGGACAGGTTCTGTATGTCTTTACAGACCAGATCTGCTCTTCTTGTCAGTCACAAAGCCCTTTGCAGAAATGAAGAAATACTAAGAGGGGGAAGTTTGGTTTCTTCTAGCCATGCTGGAGCCATGTCCCTAGGTGGAGACCCAGTTAACCAGGCTGGGTGCTGTCCCGGAGAGGTCTCACTTTACTCGCACCCAGTCATGAAAAAACCAGAAGTTAAAAATGTTGTAGAAACTGCAACCAGGTGCTAAGGGGAGCAAGAATACATGAAAAGTGAAAATTTGCCTTTTTAATAAGCCGTTACAAGGAAGTTGGGTGTTTAGGAGGGAACATGCGCTGGTGCTTGTAGTCATTCAGTGAAGATTTGGTGTTGTGTGCATGTTTTTAATGAGACCAGAGGGTGCAGAACAGGGCTCCTTTTCTAACCTATATTGCAGCAATTTGTGCATGTCTGTAGCTGTGGGTGTTATGTGCTTTCTACTCTGAGTGGTAAGTTTCAGTTTGATTCTGCTCTTGAGAGCTGTGGGGACAGTTTGCACTCGCCTTATCTATGCAGAACCCCAATAGCTTCACAGTGCACCCAGCCCCTGACACTGAAAACTGAGAAAATATACTTTAAGCACAGAGAAACGAGAGAGGTGACAACCAGAGGGCATTTTCTCAGCAGAGCATCCCAATCTGCCAAAACCCTCACAACCCAATCAGTGGGGCAATAAGCCACCTCGAGAGCCACAACCTCAGTGCCACCCTGAAAGGCCCTAGCCAGGACCCCAGCTAGCAGAGCCAGAATCCCAGGGCTGGAGCATTTTTCCTACATCCCCTTTGTCCTAAAATCCTGCTTCAGCCCTGTTCCTTTGCACTGATGTCCCAGTACTGGGGGCCCAGCCTGGCAGCTACAAACTGAGCAGCTGCAGGAGGTGCTTGCCTGTCCCCTGGACCATCTTCCCTGGGCTGGCCCTGAACAAGTCTGGCCACAAGCCCCAGACCAAAATTGTGCCCATGATTAGAGATGGCAGCAAGGGAAGGGCAGTGCAGGTATGTCCATGGCCCTTGGGAGGCAGCTCCAGTTTGTCTCCAAAGGCTTGTGGTCTCAACAGTGACCCCCGTGCCCAGCTGCACAGTCGATTGCCAAATAAGCATTGCTACCTTTACATGTGTTTGCTATTAACACCCAGCTTTTAGACTCCACACCAGTGTCCATACTGGCTGTCCTGCTGACCCTACATGGGCTGTGACTGAGAGGAGCCATTCAGGAGGAGTTCAGCATAGCTCTTGGGGGATACCCCAGTTCCTATTGCCCACCCTGGGGGCCACATGCCACAAATCACTGGGAGACTTGTTCATAAAATACCTGAGTATCTCTAAGATGAAGATATGACCTAAATAGCAACTGTGTGTAGATTTCCTTTCTCCCTCAGATCTGCTTGAGTTTGTAATCCCCTCCAGATCCAATATTCATGGATGATGTGTTGTTTGCTGCACTGTCACTGGTCTTCCTTAACCTCAAAGAGCAGCCCAGGAGATGAGGTGGAACAGTGGCTGCAGGTGCAAGTGGTTCGAGATCTGCTGGGCACAAGCAACACGGCTCAGGCCCTACTGCTGTGTAGGGCAGGATTATCCTTATCCCAACAGAGAGACAGGCTGAGGAGCAGAGGGGACAAACTTTAATGGAGGCAGAGTGCCCTCCAATTTCCCTCAAAATCTTAGCTACTCATCCAAAATTAGGAGATTGGAAAACAAGGGCCCTCCCTGACCATTAAACCTATTTCCTGAAGCAGCACACACCCCTGCAAAACGCTCTAAGTGCCTTGTTAGACTTGAACATGCTTAATCTCAGTTCTTTGCCACTGGTCTCTTGCCCATTATCTCCCTCTGCATCCATTAGACACAAGGAAATGCCTCAACCCCAAGCAAGTCTGACTTCAAAAATATATCAAGAGGTGGATCCAGACACAGAGTTCAGTTACAGTTCTCATCTACCCCAGATTCAGGGTGTTTAAGTGTGGAACTACCAGTTGATGCCATTCTTCTCCTTCTTTAATTTTTTAAAAATTAATTTTCAGTATAATTATTTGGATCAATCTAAACACTAAGGCAGTAAGACAGGTAAATATATCCAAGATCAAGCTTATCTAATAAAGGAGGTTTAATGACAAACTCCTTATTTTTAATCTGAAAACTTCAGTACTTCAAGGCCAGAGCTAGGCAATAAAGACAAGGACCCTGGAGCCAGATGTGCTCTGGTTTTGGTACCTCCACTTACTAGTAGTGAGGTCTGGAACAAGTCAGTTGACCTTCCCATACAGCACCCTACTCATTTGTAGAATAGGTACAAGACTTGTTCAGGCTGTGGTGTAGGACTAATATTTGTACCTTGTTTTGAGATCCTCTGATCTGTAACTGCATGTAGTTTTGCTGTTCATAGAGAGAACAAGTTGCTTATGGTACTATCTACAACATCATAATATTTAGAAATCCTCACGTATGGGCTATGACTACCCTGAACTCTACACAAACTCTCTCTGCCCGAAGGACCTTACAAAAGAAGCACTATTAAAAACCCAAAAAACCACAGTGGCTAGGTGCACAGCTTAAATTTCCATTTTCTCTCAGCATTTTCCCACGAGGGGATTGCATGTGAGAGCACACAACAGAGAGTCAGATCACACCCGGATCGGTTGCGCTGGCATGCCATTTGGCAATACAAGAATGACATAAATTAAAGTGAAACCTCTTCACCTCAGCCTAAGTGAAAATGTGAAGAGCAAGGGGGCTGAGGAGGAAGGGGATATATCGATCCATATCTACTCAACAGTCAAACCAGTGGTGTGGTGGCAACAAAAGACATGCCTTTGCTTTTCCAGTAACTAATAATCTATAGAGAACCATTTCCTTTTCTGCTGTTGAGATAACATATTCGCCAGCTCAGCTTCATGCAAATAATTCATGCCTCTGCTTACCTAATTTACCTCTCTGGTGCAGACAGAAGGGCAGAAACCTCCCAGCAGCACTGACTGACATGCTGCACTGAAAAAAGAGCCATCTCACACAGAACTTTCTGAAATGCTTAGATCATTAGAGGACAACTGCACCAAATGCTCTGCAGGAGAGACTTGGCTCCATAAGATTACATGGGTTAATTTTGCTGGTCTTCAGTCTTGCCTCTGACCCACATGTGGTTTGCAGGCTGGAACTGACATTATCCAAAGAAAAGCATTTGGTATCTCTGCACACAGACCACAGCTGGTCAACAACTCATCCCAGATTTAAACACAATGTATTAACTCTCATCTGTTGCCAGAAATTAATCTTACATGCTATTAAAAGCCTGGGCCCCCAGAACTGTGCTGAACTGAGTGGGCCTTTGCATGGCTTGGAAACAAACAGGTACCAGGTTGGACATGTGTCTGTATCTAATGGAAACCTTGTTCTAATCAAAATGCTGACACCACTTTCACTCGTTCACATTCACTCACCTCTCTCCCTGCATTACTGCAGGGCAAGCAAGGTTCAAATGTCAAGCACCAAAAAAATGTTATGAAGAGACAGAATTAATTAAGCTTGTCCACACATAGCTTCAGGAGCAGCCCTTGCTTGCAGGATCACACACTGGTTTTCCCACAGGACTTGTACCTTGCTCAGTGCACAAGGCAGGAAATGCTTGTCCTGCATGAGACGGGGGAGGGATGCCATCCCTCTCACCCCATCTTCCTGTCCAGCTACATGGCTCTGGCCTTTCTGCTCCTGCCCCACCCTCCAGCTGGGGCCATTTGTCCTGAGTGCTTTCAGTGGATCCATTGGAATGATGGCTGAAGGCTTCACCTGTGTCAGTCGGTGTCCATGTGGGAGAGGGAGGTGGTATCCCTAAGAAGGACTGAAAAAGAAACAAAATACAGGAGTTTAAAGTCAAAAACTCTCTTTGGGTGTCCAGAATTTCAGGGCAGTTTATCCCACATGCTATTTGACTTTAGCTTATCTTGACCTCAGGGGTCAGCTGGGAATCCTGAACACCTTTAAACCAAGACAGACCAGGGATAGCTGTACTATATGACCTGTGAAAACTCAGGTTGAGTGACTTGCTCCATGTAATGCACAGCTCCTTGGGTAACAGCCATGGAAAACATTACCCTTGGGCAGCACTCTGGTCTCAGACCACAAAAGTCCTTCCATCTATCCCTCCTCTTTCAAGAGGACCCCTCCAAGGTGTGGGGTTTACACCTGAGAACCTCCTTTGGTTCCCAGCTCCAAAGGCCAAGGGCAAAGGCAATACACATCCTGTAAAGACCAACCACATCATTACACACATCCATGAAGGACCAACTGAACCTTAATTCCAGCTTTTCTCATCCTCTGAGTGCCTGAGATTGCTGCCTCAGTGCTCTTCTCACCTGCTACCTGGGCAAACTCTAGCAAAATTTGTCCATTCTTGGCTGTCCCATGGTATGGCTGCACAACACAGCAGGACTGGCACTTTCCATATATCAATCCAGCATCTCTGCTAGCCATGGCACTGCTGCCAGGAGAGGTCTGTCACCCATGATGGAGACTGGCACAGGAGGATGGTGAGCCTTCCACTCTTCCTCTCCACCTCTGTGACTTTTCTCATTCTCCCCATCCCTGTGCCCATCCCTGTCCTCTTGCCTTCTAGGTGAGCATCCCTGAGGCTCCTGGATCCCTGCCAGTGCTGCAACTTGGTGGCCACCAGCTTCTTCAGTCTTCCCAGGAGGAGAATTTCTGGTGAAGCAGTGAAGCACCACCTTTCTTTGGAAAAGAGGGTGCCTAATAAGTGAGAGGACCCACACAACTAAGGACAAGGATGAGATAAAATACTAAGAGAGAGAAAAAGAAAAAAAAAAAGAAAGAACATCTTTTCAATCTGTAGATGCAAAATGAAACTATTTTGATAGATTCAGCTCTCCTACATTGAAAGGTCCAGAGTTTCTTATCTCCAACTTGACTCTGAGACATGAAATTTCACCCATGACTTGACAGACTGTAACATCCACGATGCTGTCTGGCTCCTTGGAAGCCAAAAGCTTCCCTTCAGTGTTTTGCTGGGTTGATATTACCAAATTACTCTTTTTTTATCTAGGGTTTTCCTTATTTTGACACATCTTCCTTTGCTAATACTTTTCTCTGCAGCTGAACACCCAGTGATATGGAGCTGGTGCTCTTGTTAGGACACTGACATCTCCATGACTGGATACAGGCAGCTAGGGAAGAAAATAACTGGGTCCATGTTAGCACAGTGTCCCTTTTACAAGTGATCACTCCCAGGTTTTTCGTGGATGCTGAGAAAATTGCAAAGCTGCTAATGTATGCAAGAGCCATTTGCCTTCAGCCTCTTCACAGAGATTCACCTGGCTCAGCAGAGGGCAGATCTGCCCATTCACAGCCTCATTTTGGGTGGTCTTCAACTACAACTGATGTAATGGACACTTAAATCAAGACTGTCTTCTTCAGAAGGATTTTAAATGAAGAGACTTGTGTTTCAACCTGATTTTACAAAAGCTCAGCCATGTGCTTGCTTTCCCATAGTTGGCTCAAAGGTATAAAAATTCCATATACTGCCTTTGAAAAGATTCTAGTTTTGCTTCATTCTGTTTTACCAAAATAGCAATCTAGCCAGAGGGATGAAGGAATTCATTTCGGACATTTGAAGGAATTCAGTTTGGACTGAGCATCTTTCAAAAAGAAATGGTCTATCTCAAGGAAGTTACAGAAAGGAGTGGGTGACACTCATTAGCTTGTATCATACAAGGAAACAACCAAGGATTAAAAATCTATTATCATGGGATTACCCTATGAATTTTCCTCCAAGCATTATGAAAGGTTTCTGTCTCCCTCTTGACAAATCATCTTCTACAATGTTGTCTAAGTACACAGTACCTCATCCACTCACTGTCACCATTGTTGTACCCTTTGATTCAGGGGAGATAAGATAAACCAAAAGAGAGGCAGCAGGTGATTGGTTGTACCACCTATAAAATATTCATACCTGATGCATGGTTTTCTAGAGCTGATGCTCAGATACTTAGGATATGTTTCCTTCTTCTCCCTCTTGAAAATGTTCCTGTATCATCTTGGTCAGTTTTGGCACTGACACATATGTGTGCTCTGCCCTAGAGATAACTAATGTACCTCTAGAATGATTTTTAAAAGCTAGGAATGGGGTAGAACAAAACACAAAATCTATGCTTTGGAGAATTTTTGTCCTAGTATACACAGAAATTAAATTGTTCTTGTCTCCTCCTTCTGCTCTAAGGACAGAGGTAGCATTAGTAATACAGAGCATGTCACTCTTCAAGCTCTCTTGCAGCTTTTAAAACATAGAGAGCAAATGGCAAATTTACCTTTCATCTCCTTTTGAAACTTAAGTTAGGCCTTATTGGTAACAAGTGAAATTAAACTGGTTGTTGCTGTTTAACTTCTCCGTGCTGTTTCCTCACATGAATTAGTCATGACCAACTCCACTTGGCAACCGTCCTTACAAAAAACAGAACAGAGAGAAGGGTTAAGCACTCCCATACAATTTACCCAATAAATTTGTCATACCCCTCATATAGAGTTGTCCCTCCTGTTCTGCCTGTTCCCTAACATATCTGGCAGTTTGAACAATGTTGGCAATATTTGAGCAATTAGGCATTCCAAGTGGAAAGGTTAATACACCTTACCCTCAAATGCAGGGTGTGTTTTGTCTTGTGCCTTTAACCATCCTTGATGAGCATCGATTGCACAACAGCTGTGAAGTAGGAAGGTCTTTCAATTTCAGTATGACCCAGCTTGCTTTGGTTTAGCAAAAGGCCAATAGTCCAGTGCAAGGATGGGATAAGCACACTTTGACTTCAGTGTTATTGAGGCAGGTCAGAAAGAGGGAACTTCACGGCAGATATCGCTTTCCGAGTGTTAAATGCTTTGGTCGTCCTGGCACGGTTGCAAAACCAGGTAAAGGAAACACAAAAGAAAACTTTCCAATGGAGCTTGGAAGAGGATCGTCAAGGAGGTGTGGGACTTGTGGTTTATTTCCTACTCTTTTGGTTGAGCAGCATTAGGACCTCAGCTTCTCTTTTGGCAAGTTCTCAGAAACAGCGGTCTGTTTGTGGTCCAAGCAGTGAGTTCTGGGCAAGAGTGGGCAGAGCTGGAGAGATCCTGCAGCTTTGCACCAGCTGGGACCTGCAAAGACCGCAGTCAGCTGAGATGAAAGCACCTCCCAAGCCAGCCCAGCAGCCGCCATCCTCAGCCCAAGCCACCGCTGAAGCTGGGGAGCAACTGCGAATTGCAAACGACAGCGCTGCAGAGGAGCACCCCGGGTCAGCAGGAGGCCAGCAGCTGCTGGACCGGCTGCCACAGCCCTCCTCTGCCGGCAGCAGGGCACACCCAGCGGCCAGCCCGCCTGCCCTGCCCGGCAGGGATGCTTGGCTGTGTAGTCAGGACCTAACTTAAGAAAGAAAAAACAAACATGGGCAGCATGGAGAGATGTTTTGCAGGTCACAGCGATGCTGCCCATCAGCCCTGAGCCTTCACAGGCGGTGTGGAGCACCGGTGGGCAAAGGAGGTCAGGTCTGGGATGTCTACTTACCCCCTCCCACAAAACCTGACTGGGTCTGAACGACCCAGCCTGTGCGAGGGTACTCCTGCAAGGCCCCACATAGCTCACCAGGATCTCTTGTGCAGCAGCCCCGTGCTGGTAAAAACTGCTGAGAATTGGGCACCAGGCCTCTCTACTTGTGGCTGGTGGTATTTCCCTTGCTGGGGTGATGTTGATGTTCGTAATGAAGCTTTGGCAGAGAAAGAGAGACATGTTGTAACCATTAGCAGACATTACATTTAGAATTTATCTGAGGAAAGGACAAAGGATAACTCAGCTTGATTAGGTTTGTGTACAAGTTTGGGTCTACACTCTCCATTGTAGTATCACTCCCAGTCTTCACCATTTTCTTCCTCTGACCCAGAAAAACTAGATCATGAAAATAATGTTAGTTAGAAAATAATGGAACTGATAAGTCATTGCAGGCACATGTGTGTCTCATTATACATCAGTTTGGTTTCACTATATATTTTACACAATGTAACATAAATTTCACTACGCACCACAAGTATTTCAATATGTGATAGTCAGAAAGTGGCAGTTTACACTAAAAGTTTCAGTATGTGGTAGGATATTTCAAATACTATAAATTCTCCTTTTAAATTAAATGCATTGTGTAGGTTAGTAAGAAATGCAGTTGTTTTAGTTTACTCAATGTGGTTTTCTTTCAGAACAGTATTAGTACTGTATTGTTTGATTGCCATGTTTATTATATTAATACATATTAATGGATAGTTAAGTGAAAATTCATTAAATATACACCACACAGGACTCAGGCAGGAGTTCTGTTTCTTAGATCTTTTATGTCAGCTGAATTTATACCATATTAACAAACACACTGTATTTACAGAGATTATATTAATGAAAAGAATAAACTTCCTGTTATCAGCCTGTTTTTTTAAATGAATTTTCTTTGAGCAAGTAAAATTTGAGGGATCTGAAAGCCCCTGAGAGGGTGAATTGTTACAGCAACGGGCAGGCACATCCAGAGTTTGCACTGATTCACCATTTATTGCAGATAATCACCACATCAGTCACAACCAGCAGCAGAGGAGTTGGCACTGCCAGTGCTGTGCTGCTGCTCACAGCTTTGATGGGTTGACCATGGAAGTATCATGTCAATCAGGCCTTTTCCTAGCAAATCCCATCCCAGGTGCTCAGCATGGCCCTGCTACACCAAAAACCTCTGTCACAGAGCTACCACATCATCACTTTTTCATATGTGACATACTTCAGTGCAGGAGAGGACAGATTACCTCTGAGAGATACTTGCCATGAACCAAAAGCATATCAAAAATAATAACACAAGTTAATAAAGCCAAGGCACATCTGGCAGCGAGGACCATCTCCTGTACCCTCGGTCAAAGCTGCAGTAACACTTCCAGACTGGTGCAGCAAAGCAATTTCCCCACACCCTGTACTTAGCATCAGAAATGCAGAAAGAAGAAAAAAATTAGGCTAATTTTTGGTTATGAATTCTCACCTCCTGTAAACAGAAGCCGTACCAAGAACAGCCCCATGCAGAGTTCTATGTTACTCAAAAACCAGTCCAAGAGAGAAGCACCAGTCAGTTAGCTCTGCTCTGCCCACTGCCCCTCAAGATAAAATCACACAGATAATTTCTAGAACTTTTCTCCTGACAAGGTCAAATTGCTAATGATCTGTACTGAAGTTCAGTGTTCAGCAGAAGCAGAGGCCTCGTCTGCCCTGTCTCACACTGGGAACATGAGGGTGACCCTGCACCGACGTGACTTTGGGCAAGCTACTTACAGAGTTACAGAGGCCTGGATTAATTAGAAACTGGGTCTTTTAACATAACTCCTTGCCCCATGGCAGACCCAGCAGACCTCATTGGCTCCCTGCCAAATAGTTCAAGCACCTCTTAACCAACAAAAAGGTAAAGAGCTTGGGTTGTAACCTGCTGGATTTCAGCCCGGCAGCTTCAAATCTCCTAACCCACAAGAGCGGCTTATCTATGTTTGGAGGTCAGAGACCTCAACAAAGCCCTGTTAACAGGTGCATGCTGGCACAAGCTCAAAAGTTTATGTCTCCAGCAGCAATTCCTGGGTTCCTTACGAGTGTGGCAAAAAAGGCCACCAAAGTGGCCAGTGACACATTCGGGGCTGGCTGAGTCTGCTTCTGCTGATTCATTTGGCAAAACATGTCACCAGGAGTCCTTCCTCAGCTCACAGGAGCTGGAACTGAAAGTATCCAATGCAAGTATAAAGCTTGGCTACCTTACTCTCCTAAAATTTAAAACCACAGTTCTTGTCTGTAGTCTCTGACTACCATAAGAAACAAATTGTGCCCCAGACACACAAAGCTCATGAGCTGTGCCAGATGCTTCCCAGGGACCAGGCTGAAGGAAACACAAATGTTTCTGTCACATGTGAGGCATGTGGACAGTTCAGGTTTGCTGTAATCACTGCTTTCATCCTGGACAGGGGCTGGGTGCAATGGGAGCTGCCTTCCTGTGCCAAGCCCAAAGACCTGAACTGTGAGTTTCCTCATCTGCCTCTTCTGTGGCTGCTTAAGTTTAGCCCTGCTGTCTGGCTGAGGGTCTCTGTTTTGGACAGGGAAAAACCTGAGCTCACATCTCCCTTCAATAAGGTGTTTTGTATGAAATAAATGTAATGTTTTTAAGTGTGTGATTATTTTGCAGCACAGCCAAGCCCGAGCTGTCCCTGTTCCTCTTTAAAAAAAGGAGAAGCAACAGCACTGCAAGCTTTCCCATATTCATTTGCTCCCGTGTTAGATCTGGGCTAAGATATACATAAAGCAATGTATTTATGCCCTAGATTCCACTGCTGATACTGCCAGCAAAAGCTAAATTACAGTGATTTTCCTGTAGTCAGGCTGCTAGTCCAACAAGTTTTGGAAGGAAGCAAATGTATTACACACATCCTCCAAGTCCCCTCCTAAGCACTGTCAGGCTATAATTTTAGCTTACTCTTATTACTTATCATGTATAATTGGTGTTGAGCCATCCTGTAGCCATCATGAAAGTTACATTATCAAAGCTGTTGCATTACTTTCACTAATTCATCTTGCCCAAAGTTTTTGGTATTTCTCAACTGACAAGGCAGAACAGCAACAGAAGCTGGTGAACCATATCCCAACTCATTGATTAAATCCAAACCTTTCCATTTCACCCAATTATGTTTCACTTGTAGGCTAAACCACGTGATTTCAGAGAAAGACATGGCCATGCAGCTTGCAGTATCCTCTGCTGAGATTTCAGAAGCAGCTGGCATAGGCTTGAAGACTGCAGTTCCATGTGTACCAATAACATTTAATAAGGGACTTTTCCATCTCCACTGACTGAGGAGTAGGACCATTTGTAGTGTATAATTAACCTGGTGAGTTTCTGTTGTTTTGAAAGGGACCTACCTTTTTTTTCCTCTTTACTCAGCTCTGACTGCAGGTAATATCTGCTTATCAAAATCCTTCTGTTTTCTATCAATGCATCTCCATCTAAGCAAATCTGAGAGGGGAGATGCTCACAACAGTTCATATTCCTGGTATCTGAAATATCCCTGTGGAACATCTCTGCTGCATTCATGTTTCATGGACGTTTCTCTCTTTGAAGTCAACTTCTACAGGTTTTCACACAGAAAATTTTAATCAGTCTCATTTCCTCCAGCTGTAGCAGCAAAACATTGTCATTAGTATGCAAACTTGCAAAATGACACCTTAAAGAAAAAAAATTTGATAAAAAAATGTTGTCTTGGTATGATGTGAAAATTTTTCACATCAGCAGCTTCCTACACTCTTTCCTGTTGATTTTCATCAAATCAACATTTCTTTGTTTTAAAAATAGAACAAATATTGGTACTTCAACTGCAACTAATATCGTCCTGCTAATCTTATGTGAGAAAAATGTTAGACCAAACCTCATTTATTTCTGCACGTCCCTGCTTCTCCCTGGTGTTATCTTCAGGACAGAGGAAGCAGCTTTGCTTCATCTGTAAGATTGCTCGAGTTTTGGTGGGAAAAAGGCTTTTCCTCAATGTTCATACTACAGCTTTTATGCCATGAGACATCAAAAAACAGCAAAATTCAGCATCTGTTGAATGTTGTCTGTGTGGACAGGGAGGCATTTCCCTGTTCCAGAACTGGGGTTTGCAGTACTGGAAACCCACAGCCCCCCAGCTTTCATTTGCAAAATGCTCCTCAGATACAGATGAAAGCCAAGACAGAGGCTTGGGAGGGTACTTTCGTATCTCAAACAAGATGGCCAAGCGAAAAGAAACAGCTTGTCCATATAAAGGGCTCTGAGGACTGCTCTGTGGCAGCACAATGCATTTTACCTTCTGGACAACTTCAAAAGATTACCAAATCACTTGTTTAATGCTGGATTTCTGTACATGGAAACCTGCTGGTCCCCATGTCCTGTAAGCATAGGATAACACTGAGGATAACACAAATTTCATTCTACCACAGTAATGGGAAACAGCAGTCAAAACCAGGGCAGCAGAGCACAGAAAGGTGTACTGGAGTCAGTAGTTGTCCTCTGAAGCTGACATATCAAATCATGTTTGATTTTTTAATTTTAAAATTTTAACATCCCATTATTTTCACAGAGCTGGGAGACCCAAACAGCTGGAGAGGAACAGATCAAATCCAAACAACGTCTTACATGCAGAAGCATCAGAGGATGCTGCAGTCCCAGACTGTGTTTAGGAAACTCAGGAGCTGGAGGAAGTTTCTGCTACATGGGAGTTGTACCTGAAATATGGCACTGAGGGCTTTGGAAAGGATATTGCTTAAAAGGCACAAACCAATACTAGCATAAAGGAGCCTCACAGGTTCCAACAAACCCCAAATTACCACAGCCCATGAAAAAATCAAGCATTAAAACCGAGACTACTCAAAACTCATTCGCAATAAGAGCAGTTCAGATCAGATTCACACCTTCCCTGGAAGCTGACACTTGGAATTTACATTTATCCCTCAATTGCTTCTGTGGAAATATGAAAACCACCAAAATGAAACTTGGGAATCAATCCAGATCTTTGTAGCACTCCAACTAGGCACATCCTAAACCCTGGCTGGTGGGAGAGGGAAGCCACACTGTCTTTCTTGTTCAGTTAGCAATACCCCAGAGCACACTGAAAATAATTATTTCCATCTGCCACACACAACCTATAAACCTGAAAATGGTACTGCTACTAGAAATCTAATACACCAGTGAGCAACCAGAAGCAACCTACTGCTTTCATTTGTGATTAGCCACAAAGCTGTGGAGATGCCACAAGTGCAGTCCACTGTTAGCCTATGCTTGATAGGGTGAATGTTTAGTGCAAGTCTCCAGACAGAGCAGTGTATCAAGCAACAGCTGGTAGAGAACAGAAGTATAGAAAATACTCAACCACTGCAGAAATCACTTTTTTCCCTTTCAGTCTGCCTTTCAGAAGTATTAGACTAGTAAATTTTTCCCCTTCTTTTGAGAAAAAGCTGGTAATGAACCAATTATCTATTTGAAGAAAGATAACCGCTTTGAGATTATGAAGTTCTTTGTGCAAACAGCCACTGTTTGTAATAAAAAGTAATTTCAGGATAAATGTGTAAGACTTCAGCAGGTACAAACATGAAGCACAGCAGTTGCCATAGTTCAGCCCCTAAAATCCTTAGGTACTTATATGATCACCATTTCTGAGATTATTGCCCATTATCAACCAGAGCAGAGATGTCACTCCATTGATGCAGCAGCACCGCCTTTCATTCCTGTACATCTGACTCAAGCTGCTGCACCCATGCATCTGCACCACTGCAACCCCCCATTTCTAACAAGAGCACTGTGCTGGGTGGGGAAGAGAAAGCAAGAAAGGATGAAAACACACCTTTTCTAAGAGAAGAGTCTTAGGAGCAGTTGTAAAAAGCAAAGTTCTCACATTTGCTAGAAACGATATTTTAATTGATAAAGAATCTGCAGTTACTGAAGTCATGATTACTATGATTCCCCATGAATTGCTCAATAACTGGGAAGTGGACTGGCTAGAAGCAAACAGGCTAAGGAGACACTCTCCCATTGTTAAAACAATTGGGATGTCTCAAGACCCTCAATTACAAACTAACTCTTGTGGTCTGATCTTGCTGAAATATTTTGGGTATTGTGTTTTTGCCAGTCCAAGGAATTTTTTCTTTTTTTGGACAAAAGAGGCAAAAGCAATAGAGCTGAATGATGAATCCCCAAACAGTCACACCCCGAATCAGATTGAACAGGACCTTTGTCTCAGACTGCAATATTCATCCCTCTCTTTCTGATTTCCTGGGAGCTGTATTTGATAGACACAGTGCTCTTCAGAAGGGAAAGTAGGATCCAGAATCTAAAATATTAGGAATGCCGCCTCCCACCAACCATACATACTAACCTCAACCTTATCAAAGCAGACAGGAAAAGCTGAGGGTGCTGCACTGTGTTGGTTCAAATTAAACAAGCCAAGTAAAAGATTTTTAAAATTTTATTTATGAGATGTGAAGAAGTTGCCTTCTACTCGCCAAACCATAGTGCTAAATACCAAAGACACTGTGAAAGGGGCGCCTCTATTATTCAAAAAATATTTGTATGCTTTTGGTGGATTAATTGCATTTAACATTTTGGTTAAACACACAAACAAGCACAGCTTTTTGTTGTTGCTTCAAATGAAGCCACAAAGAGAACAAAAGGCATCCAACTGAACCAATTTAAGTTTATAAGCATATTAATTTTAAGAGCACTATGTGTACACTTAAAATGAATTTAAAGCAGTCGACCTTTGCAGTACGATGCCTATTTTCACTGTATCCAAATTATCCATAAATCCAGATGCAAGTTGTCACAGACACTTCTTTGGAGAGCTTGCAAAGTTAAAAGTTAATGTTTCCTATTAATTAATAATTGTTTTCAGCTGTTTTGGCAAGTGATTAAAACAAAGTGTCTGCCTTTAATGTTACAATATAAAAGTTTTCTTCCTCAGTGGCTTGAGTGCCAAGTGGGATTTGCCTCATTTGCAGGAAGGTGTCACATGTGATTGCTTGGGGCATTTGTAAGCAAACGAGGGGAGCAGCTATTGTACCTGCCAGTGAAGTGACTTCCATTCCACATCGGCCTGGTTCTGGCCAGGACAGGGTTAATTTTTTGGAGGTTATTCTGTACCCCCTCACATTTTCCAGGACAGGGGAAGTGCTCCCTTCTGGACCAGTGTAGTGGTGGAGGGAGCAGCTGGGTGTTGTCAGGGGGTCTCTGTGTGAATCATTCACCTTTCTTGCGCCTTCTGTCGTTAATATTGCTGCTCCAACTGTTGTTTTTTCATGTCATTGCTGTTTCCAGTGAACTGTTCTCACCTCAGCCCGTGATCTTTACCTTTTGTGCCTCCCATTTTCCTCTCCAACCCACGGCAGGGGAGGGGGAAGTGAGCAAGCAGAGCACAGTTTGGAATGGCTTCAGTGGGAACACTAAAATGTGGAATACCATTCCTAAACCATGACACACATTCATTAAAATTACCCACCAAGCAGTTTCAGAGGAACATCAGCTGAGATAAATAAAACAATACTCCTCATGTTAATGGTGTACCGTGCCATGAAAGAGTTGTTCCATAAGAAAACCACATGGGCTGTACATCATTTACCAAACCCTGCCATCTTGCAAATTCAGGATCACACAGTCTTGAAAGTTTGCACTGTGAACCATGTAATAAACCATCTGTCCCTTCTGAGGTCCAAGCCATCAGACAGGTATTACTGACAGACTTGTTCAACACATCAGCGGATGGTTCAGCACAACCCCAGTTCTGACCTGATCCACACCAGGATTAAACACGGCTCTGAGAAGGATCCTCTGCCATAAGTAACATTTTAGACAACATCTTTTATTCCCAAGCTTCTACCAATTCATTCCCCCAGTAAAACTGAAATGGCAGTTCTCCTGCAAGCTGAATTTCCACATCCCTGCAGAGGAAAGACAGCAAATTCACAGCAGAGGCTGATAAGCTCTGCTTGCCAATTCTGAAGTACTGACATCAACACAAGCAGCAGTAAGACCCCCAGTTCTCTTCCCTATGTGAACCCCACACAACTTACTGAGAAACCTTTCATTTATGCTGCATCAAGAAGCTTGAGAAATTATTGAAAGTGCAGGATTTGAGTTTTCTCTCTTTCTGGTACATCATGGGAGGTTGCTCCTCCTAGCTCTAGCTTCCCCTCTAGTTTGAAAAACTTTTAAGGTGTTCTTCAGTTGTTAAGGTAGTTTTTCAGAACAAACAGCAGCCTTTATCTCTACAAGGCAATAAATCCAGAAAAAACCTACAAACTTACTGAGCAGCAACAACATGGCTTGTGCTCAAAGAAGTTGTTATTGTCAGAATTCAGAAGAACCAGACTCAGGTTTAGTTCAGCCCTTATCCTGGGCAAGGAGATTTTTCCACCGGAACAACATCCTTACTACATGATCTGAATGGCAGAGGGACACTTCATCACTTCAGGTAAACAGTGACCCACCAAAACCCTCAGCAGAGACAGCACAGGGAGGAGTGTTCTCTTTTTCCTGTCATCGTATGTGATACTGCAAAATAAACCTAAATATTTCTCAAGAAGTTTCCAGTCACACCATTTACACTTGATCTTATCTCACTCCACAGTGAAACTTCATAAAAATGTTAGTGTCTGATTTGTTTCAAACAATTAACATCAAGGCTAGCCAACAAAATGATCCCATGCCTAAGGTTACTTCAAATCCCTGAAGCCCTCTGACACAACAAAATCACTGAACATAAATCCTGTAGGTTAAGATGAACACTCAGTTTCATTGCTATCAGGTCAAGATGCACATTTGTGCTTAGAGAACATCTGGGAAATCCACAGAAATCATCCCTGGCCAGTGCCAGAGAAAGCACTCCACTGCTCCCAGAGACACTAGTGACCTGTTTACCCTGGGACAAGAGGAGGTAAAAAGTTCCCTATCTTGGGGCAGCTCTGAAAAGCTTACGCCCTTGTTTATGATGTGGCAACTGCGGCACATGCCCATACATTAAGGTGTTAAGGATCTTCTCCTTTATTTATGGTACCCACATTCATTTCAGCATAGCACCCCACAACACATTAGGATCAAAGCAAAACACATAAATGTATTAGAGTTAATTTCAAGCATATATTATACTGAAGAAGAATTTTTATCCTATCCAGATCATAACTTGCAGCAAAGATTTTGTTGAAGCTACGAACTCTATGCCTTTTACTACTTCAGCATTTTCTAATGGTGAAGAATAAACTCCCTTTAAAATATAAGCAATTTTTTCCCCCTGAATGCTCAAGTGTCCCGATACCATCAAATGGCATTTTGGAATAGGAGCTGCTGTGGTTTTGAGCACTGTTAATTGACACAACCAAGGGCTGAGCCAGGCGCAGGCAAGGGAGTTGTGCAACAGGCATCGTCTGTTCCCTCCACGCGATCTCAGTGAGGTTTGCTTTTTGAAAGTATCCAGAAAGCTGATTACACAGAAACAGCAAAAACAGCCTGAATGAAGGCTGGGGATACTTCCCTTTACATTGGTGCCAGTTTTTAAAGATAATTTAATTTATACCTTGTATTATCTTGTTGGAACCTTGTGTGGCTACGTCAGAACAAGTCCCTGTTAGAGGTGTGGCTCAGAAACTTGAAATCCCTAAATTTCAGAGACCCTCCCCAAAATGACACCTGAAGATCATTACCATGCTCAGTAGCTATAGTTCACCTGGTTTGTTGTCCAATGCATGCAAAAACAACAACAACAACAACAACAAAAAGCATTGCATGATGGAAAATTGTGGCATCTACTTTGGGAAAGAAGGGAGGGAGGAGTGCAAGTAGGTAACCTTCAGAGAACTATTTTCTCTGGTACCTCCAAAAGACACTGATCCCAGTGTGATCTATGGAGGCCAGAAGAGACAATTCCTGCTGCACTTCCCTGAGGACACCAATTGCAGCAGAACCCTTGAACGCGTTCAAGTATTAGTAACAGAAAGAATAAAAAACAAGTAGTTCCTGTTATTGGCATATTAATTAAAAACACACTATATATATATTTCAAGGCAATTGTAAGCTGACCCATTAGGATTGTTCCCTCTTACCACTGAAACAACTGAATGCACAACCAGAAGTAGGACATCACTAATTTCACTGAAAACTGACATTATGATTTCTTACTGAAGGACATTCCATTTGAGCAATAAATTAAGCTTTGCTTTTTTTATTGTTAGTTTTTTGTTTGTTTTTTTTTCCCATTGCCATTATGGCTATTCTTCCAGTCATTTTCTCAACAGCCATCAAGTATAAATTTACATACAATAAACCAAAACTAGAGAATTTCCATAGGGGAGCAGACCTCCCAAACTGGCAGAAAAGCTGCCTGGGTGGCTCAGCAAAACCATGCCTCAGCAGAAGTCCTCATGTATTTTCATACTGAAAGGTGTTGAGATGTGCAGTGCAGAAATGCTGATGATTACAACAGACTCATTACAAATATTGACATCTTGTTCTATAACTACACCCCATATAATGGAATTTTATTCTGACTGGAAAATGAAACAGAAAAGGCTTGTGACCAAAACTGGGCTTGGTATTTATCACCCACACTGAAAATGTATTCTGCTGTTCTATATGAAACATTCAGAACAGCATGAACTAAAACTTGAGAGACAAGCAATAGTAATTTTCATGAAAGAAAGGTCCTCTAGTGACTCATCCATCCATCCATCCATCCATCCCCGTGACTCAGTTTTCCAACATACAGTGTATTGGAACAGTGACCTGTGGCGCCTGTGCAGGATGTTTTCTGCAGCAGGACCTCCCCAAACTGACTTCTCACATGAAGTAAGTCCAGGCCAAGGATCTGCTGCAGAGGAGGAAGCTGTGAAACAGCTCCTGTAAATAAAGGCCTGCTTCAGCAATGTGCTAAACCCATCAAAGTTAAATAGACACTCAGTGCACTGCTCACTCCAGGCAACGCCACAGGTGCCAGACGCTTTGTCCCGCAGGTGAAAGCCATTGCACTGTATTCATGGAAAGGATGGAAAGGAACGCACCTGGTGGGAGCTGTAAGGTGATGAGTGAATGAGAAACCTGGCTGAGATCAAGAATCTGGCTCTGTCATTTCACTCCCCACAAAGTATTTTCTCTCAAGCCCCACCTTCACTGTTTTTTAATTCCTCTCATTTCCCTCTCTCCTCTGCACCCTTCTCTCACTGCTTTCCTACAGGGCCACCTAGTTTGTGGTAAAAGCTGTCAGAAATGAACTCGTCCTGTGAAGGTGAAGGAGGAGCTGTGTGAGAAATGTCAGGGAGGGCCCCAGAGATGGGCATTTTAGCCACACACAAGGCACCGATGGTAGTCCTGCAAGGCAGAGACGGGAGCTGTGGAGCCAGGGGCAGGCACAGCCTCATCACTACTCAGCTGAGGTCAAGCATCAGCTAAATAAAGAGAAGCTGCAAATTAAAGAAGAATCTGCAAGGGCCAGGATTCATATGATAAAATGGTCACTGTGGAAATGGTGAAGAAACTTTATGACTTCCTGTATCATGCCACGATTTCAGGGCTTTAGACTCACCCCTGTGGCCTGATCTCTTCCTCCTGTTTGCCTTGTACAGACTCAGATAAACTTTAAAATGAAGGAAAACCAGCCTATTTTGCTAATTTTGAGCTGTGGAAAAAATCCAGTGAGGGTGTGTATACATATGACTGATGGAAATCAAACCTCTGAAGTGCAGATTATTTTAATTATAGTCAGAAAAGCATGTAAGGTGCAAGTTTCAGCCAGATAGTTTCCATTCTGATCTTTAATTTTGTAGTAATAAAAATACTTGAGCACCTCTGTCTAGCTGAAAGAATAACAAGTTGTCTGATTTGTTATGGCAGCTGGGACACTAAGTAACAATATACACAAGGAGAAATTATATACATATCTGTACAAAATAAGGCATCACCAGCTCTCACTCGTGCACTCTCTCCACGTGTCTTTCACTGTAAGGCAGCCACTGAAGGGACAGGGTTAGTGAACAGCGCTATTGATTGTTTTTCCCCTACTACAGCACGATTTTCTTTGAAAAGAACCAAGTTTCTAGAGGTTTCTAAGTGCTTGTGACCTTGCAAAACACACTTGACAAAAGTCTAGCAAGCAATCCTCCGAATTGCAACAGATGCAAGCAAACTACATCACAAATTGGATTTACCCTTTGCAACATGTTATACTCAGTTATGGTGAGAGCTCAGGGCATAATGACTATTAGTAGCTACATCACAGATTTGTTTCCACAACATATTCATTCTATTATTGACCTAGATTAGTGAAATTATGCAAGGATTAAGGCTTCAAACATCTTCAGTGGAAAGTGCTATTTTAAAATCGGACACATTTTGGCAGTTTCAATTGCAGTCAAGATCCTCCAGCCCTAAGATGGTGTTTGACTGCTTCTCTTTCTACCCGAGTGCTTTTTATACATATAAATGCTACTAGAACCACACCTATAAACTCCATGTAATGCTAGTTATTTTATACATATAAAACCTTGACATACTCCAAACTCTAAATGTAGCTGTTTGCATAGCTGGTTTGTATTCCTTTGTGTTCTTCAATCTGTTGTTCAGAGAAACTGGTGTTTCGTTTCACGGTTAAGAGAACTTAATTTCTTGAATCGTGGAGACAGGAAAGGTAAGGGAAGTAGAGAAAACATCTCTCCCATTTTAAACTCATCTTCCACAAGCTAATTTAACAGTGTAACTTGAAAGTACAGAAATCTGGAATCTAGTTCTGAGTGTCTTTTTACCTCTCTCTCAAGAGATATTACTCAGATTTACTGTGACATTTCAAAATGTCACCATGCCTATCTCAAAACCAGATATTTTAACACAGAATAGATACCTACCTGCTTTAATTCAGAACCCATTCTATATGTGGTGATATTCTAAGAACCTCTTCTAAGAAGTTCCTACTTACTAAGTATTAGTTCAATACTCTTGTCATCCAATGACAAAGATCTTTATTTATCTGGAAATAAAGACAGACTCAAAGTTTGTTTTATTTTTTAATAAAGTTTAAATAGTTAAAGTAAGAGGAAAGAGTATGTTTTAAAGCCAAGCTATTTCTTTGTTCCATGCTAGGCCTTAAAGTCAGATTTACCGCCAAACATGGGCCATGAGAAGAGCCGTATACTTAAAATGCTGGTGTAGAATATATTAAAATAGCCAGTGACCCACTCCAGATTACCTTAAAACAAAGGAAACACTATCTTCTACAGTTTTTGAAATGTATTGCCTCTTATCCTGATTAATGGAAAAACTATCCCTACAAAAGTTTGGGGTCTTTTTAAATATGAAGACTCTACAAAATATTTGCTTTCTCCATTGGGAGGACTTTGAAAATCTCCAAAATATTTAGATATGTGTGCCTAAGGAAGTTTATAAATGCCAATCCAACACTGTAACAAAAATTCCAAACAGAACTGGGAATTAGAATGACTGAACTAAATCATCCCACCATAAGAATATTATATTTCAATTCTGCATAAACACATACCAGCATGGTTTGTTTTGTTTTAAAAATTCTTCATGTCCTGCAAAATACAGCATAGGTTTGTTTCATTAGTACCTTTACCCTTCCATTTCCTTAATGCTATTTCCTCATTAACATTTTAAACAGTATCTAATCTGTCTACCGTCTTTTTCTGCCCTCAGGGCTCTTCTTCGCCTCAACCCTATCCTCACCCATGGAGATCCTTCCTCCCTCTGGCTTCAGAAAGAGGTTTTTGTTCATTTGATTGATTTTCATTTTCTTCTTTTTCAGATACAGGTAAGTATCCTACCATAAAGGGAGCATGGAAACCAATGGGAACAGCACTGGGAATTACTGGGCCATTTACAAGTCAAGACTGTGAGTAGGAGCTTCGACAGCCACTATTTTTGAAAGAAAAATGTCATGCTTTCTTTATATTGGATAATATTTGACAGATTGGATAATATGTCTACTATAAACATAGTTTTGTGCCACAAACAGCCACAAACTGCAGACAATGCAATAGAGCACAGAGTTTGATAAATTTAGCGTAACACAAAAAAAAAAAAAATTGGTAGAGTTTGAGTAGCATCTGCAATGGTAACAAACATTTAGAAACCAAAATGATCCAAATAACCTAAAAATACATCTGCTACACTAAGAAAAAATCTGTGCAATGAGATGAGAAGCTTCCAAATTGTGGACTGACTGCTCAGGGACCACAAATGTAAGAAAGTATTAGCTTGGAAAAGCCTCAGCTTTCCAAAACCCAAAATCATTAAAAAGCAATCTGTTCATCATTCTATGATTTAACTGTTTCCTAGTCTATGGGAATAAACAGCAGGATACAATCCTGTTTGCAACATCCTTGTAACAAAAGTTTTTTAAAAAAAAACTTTTCAAAGTAAATTAAGAAAATATATTCTTAAAGAAAAAAAAAATTTAGATGAGCACAAAGAAATGCCATGATGACTCCTGAGACAAATTATCCTACATCATTGCTAGTCTATGAAAACTGGTTTGAATAATAAACACACTGGAGTATTCAGTGACAGCATACAAAAGTATTTGTAATTATTAAGTTGTGCATGTTTTTAACTGACAAAACATGCTCATGGGCTTACTCTAAAATCTCTCACTGCTTGTTATCAAAGTTAAAAGATCATTTGCATACCAATACATATACTGTAAACATGAACTTCTCATTAAGGAAAGATGGATTTACAGTAATTTGATCTTTTACAAAAAGCTATTGGTAACCAAATCTCTCAGTGTCTAACTTTCTAGAAAATTAAACCAATGTTTCCACCCTCAAAGCTGAAACACTACCTCTTTAGGAAACAGCCCTGTTTATTTGTTAATCAGAAATACAATCAAGTGGCATATTTCCATTTGCTCTTCGGCTGACAGTTTCAGTTTAATTATATTTTACAAGAAAACAGCAGACTTGCAGAAGTCCTGTGAATTCTTTCATATCGCAACTGATTTAATTACAGCGGTGAACAAACGCAGCAGTGATGCAAAATAAGATCAGCCCAATTGCCCTTATCTGATGATAGGATCTCTCTTCCTGTTTGGCTTACAGCAGTGAGGACTTCTTGTTTTGTTTCGGCTTTTTGTTGGTTTCTTTTTTTCTGGTCAGGCTGCCTGTGTCAAGACTGACAGAAGCAAGAAGTTGACATGCCCTTAGAATTCCAGCTCGAGAATGATCCTCATACGAATAGAGCTGACTTTCAATCAGTAGGTCGGGGAATGATACTAATGTGGAGAAAGTTATCTGGATAGCTCATATGTTCGCTTAGCCACTGAATGGGTGTTTCCAGCATTGGCTCAATTCCATGAATCATCACTTGAGTCTTCTGCTCTCCATCTAATTCAAAGAAAAAGAGAAACCACTAGTATACCATTCAAAGTTCACAGAAAGATTAAACATTTACTCATACTTCATTTACGGTAGATTTAATTGGTGTTACAGAGTTTAACGTTTAACAGAATGAAAAGTAGGAAATGTCAGCGTGGAGAAAGCTGAGATTTGTATCATATAAAACAGAAACTTTTGACTTAAAATTAATTCCAAGAAAAAACTGGAATTAGTGAAACTTAATGAAAGTGCCACTCTTCTTTATTAGTTGCAAGAGGGTTGTTTTTAATCCTACCATGATCCCAGCTTGTTGTCAGCCTAGTTAAGGCACATCCATCTCACCCAGCTGTAAGGCATATGAATTGTACATATATCATGCTTAAAATGTTGAGCTTCCTAAAACATACTGGTAAGTTATATTCTTAATACTGTGATCCCCTGAAAGAGCTGGACTATGTGTAATATAGTACATGTGTTATTCCTGAAGTAATTTTGTTTTGCTAAGAATAATTTACATAAATCACAAGCAATATTTCTGAATTACTCCGAAGGCAGAGTTGGCACTGGCTTTTTCTCACTTAGTTTCATCTCTTGGAAAAGCTAAGTTAGGAAAATGATTCCCAGTATAACAAGAGTATTTTCTAAGAATATTTCAATTCTTTTTATTTATACTTGTCCCGGAGGATGCAAGTACTTTGATCCTTTGATTCAAATGATGGGAACCAGCTAAAGCAACTGACATAACGGTCATGACATGAACTAAAACAACAAAAAATGAAAATTTATTTCAGAGACAAGGGATGAGAAGAGCATATGAAATATGCTTCAAATAATGGTTAAGGGGGAAAAAGTAGACTGTGACCTTTCATTTTATTCTATTTCATTATTATTTCATTCATTTTATTCTATACCATGACATTCTCGCATGGACCTACCACAATGAAATCCACATTCAGTACTCAAAAGTATTACTGCATTCACTAATTGGGATTTTATGTCCCCCCTCCAGTGTCCTTATTATAGAACACTGGACCACCATGCTCACTAAGTGCTGCATGGAAGAGAGCAAAATCTAGAAGTGTAGGTACCATTACTGGTTCTTTTATTCAGCTGCCCCAGCTGTAGTGTAATTTCTACAAATGCGATTTTATCCATTTTATAACATGGATAAAATCGCATTTGTTTGGTAGCCAAAATGATTTGACAACTGCCTGAAGAAGTTTGTAGGATAACCAGCTATCTATGCCCACACAGCTAAATTATGCTGGTAAAAAAAGCATCCTTAAACATGTAGTTGACATTACGCTAGTAATAATTCTTCCTGCAAGAGCAGACAGTTATTAAAATAAAGCATTATAACTTTTATTATTTTTTACCTACATATGGTATATTCTCTACAAAGTCTTGATTCTCTAAATGGCATAATACACACATCATCACACTAAATTAAGCATAAACACTTGCTGGTTTCTGGTTTTATTGCAGATCAGCCTGAAGAACAAAGCACATAATTTAAAAACCAACTTCTGGTATTTCTAGCCGAAACAGGTATTTATTTGGCTGAAACACGATCAGTCAGATTGTCAAAAGAATAAACTCCAGAAGAAAACATCTCAAGAAACATAGTTGTGGTAGTGCATTCATTCATTTACAACACCAGTTTTCTTTCTTCTTAGAAGTTAGGGAACATCTAAATATTTTTAAAATACCTCCAAATGTATGTATTTAACACTTTAAAATTAAAACGTACCCATGGTATTCCTTAAATTGGTGTTAGTAACCTTTTTTTAATGTTTCATAGTAGTATTTAAGTTTCAGAAACAACTAATTTGCATAAAACGAGATGGCAGAATGCACTGGATTCTTTTTAGCCAAAACTTAAAAAAATAAGATGAAAAGCTTTAGAACCCCCAGCATCATTTTCTTGCCATTGGAGGAAAGGCTTATAAATGATAAACATTTTGTTTGGCTCTTCCATTACTGTGCAACATAGTATTTTTAGATGTGTGTGCATATGCCTACTCTTGCTTAAAAGTGAAGTGCAGGTAATCTCGTGAGTTCCTTATTCCTTACCCAGCTTTGTCCCTTTCTCATACAAGTCTTTTATTCTGTTCCTTGGCAAACTAAGAAAGCCTCAGAGGTCAATGAAGAATTTACAGTTTAATTAAAATCTAAATCTCTGCATTAGCATTGTTTGTGCTTTAGTATTATCTCTGACAAAGCATCACTTCTCCTTAATTCCTTTTCCCCTTGAGGCTTGACTGAAGAGATCTTATCTCCCAATTCTGTATTTACTGCAGCCTTCTTTCACAAAATCCAATGTTTTTACTTCAACATTCTTCTCCTCTTTTGTTACTAAGAACCATAAACTCTCATTTAAGGCACATTTACCAAAACTTTCCTCAACTTTCATGTTTTCCATCACACATCTGATTATAAATCACAGTCTCTCTCATACAGACTCTTCTCTACTTTTTGTAGCAAAAAGTTGTCAACAGCAAATACACTAAAAATACTACTGAAGAGTATTCTTGTTTTGTCAAGAGCTAATTCTTATCCATTTCCACTGTGATCTAAGTCCTGAATGATTTGCTAGCTATCATGAAAACTTCATCCACCTGTTTTAGAGATACAAAAGATGAACAGATCTACAAAGTATTTTTCTTTCCATGATTTTAGGTGCATCTTGAGACACCAACTGCTGTCCTCTTCTTCCCCATCCCACATTCTATGATCACAAGAAGCCTTTTTAAACTGACAAAATGCATCTACAAAGGGTACAAGTTGCTAAACACAACATATATTTAAATCATAAAATTTAAACAACCTAATTTCAAAGATTAATGCCACTCTACGTCATTAGGTAATGCCTGTGAAAATTAGGGCAAATAACTCTGCTCATCTGCAGTGCACAGGGTCCAGACCTGATGATATCGTTACTGTCAATACCCATTCTACAATGTTCAGTAATGTAGTGAAAAAAAAACAAACAGGATTTCCTCAAAACCACTAAGTTCAAATTTTCCAATAACCTCACCAACTTTTTTTGTCTTCTTAAAATCCTGTCAGAACTGAGTTTTATGCTACTTATCACATGACCTATCATTTCCTTTCTTTTTTCTTTTTTTCTTTGCTGTAAATTACTCTTGGGAGCAAGATGAAGTAGAAATACAAGAAAAATAAAAGCATAAAAATATATGTTTTGTAAGTTTTCATAGCACTACTTAAAATCAGAGTATTTCAATATTACTGAAGTGATGCACAATAACAAACACTGTTTTGGCACTTGCAAAAAAACAAAAACAAAAACACCCTGAAAACTAATTAAGTCATCTATCAGAGTGGTTATCCCAATATTAATTTTTTTTCTTTCCACTTTCTTTCTGGAGCTGTATCAACAGGGAAGGTACTATAGCCCACTCAAGTTACTTAGAGGCAAGCTGTAAGCACAGATGATAAAGCTTTTTGGTAAAACTTAACAATATTCCATCTCCTTCCTGAAGGCAGATAACTATGCTTACATGTTACGTACTAAGACATTTTTGAGACATTCAGCTCACTTAGATGTTAACTCAAGGCTGCAACACTTCAAGTGTTGACCAGGGCCAGGCTAATTAATCACATCATGTAAAGTCAGAAAAGCTTTCCAGCTCTGTACAGAAAATTGAGAGAAACAAGAACATCTGAAGTGAAGGGCTGAAGAAGAAATCTGCTTTTCTGACACCTATAAAGTGGCTCCATGTTCCTGATGAGGAAACCTCTACAAGAAAATATTGACAAAGGACTCTCTTTTGCAGATAGGCATCTGCTGGAAGGAAGCAAGAGAGAATGACCTGTGGCTTCTCAAGTGAGTCCTTGACAGAGTGGCTCAAAGCCTTCAAACTGAGGCAGCTCAAGTCCACTCTCTCTTCTTTAAGGAGAATGTCCTAACTACAATAGTCACTGTTGCTAATCCCCAGCTTCCTTTAAAAAACCCATCAATATCCAGGAATCAGTGAGACACAGCAGAAGAACAAACAAGAAAATCTGTAGACTTCAGAGATGGTGGGAAGATGTGCAATGTCATGGTATCACACAGTAAGTTCTTCTCTTTCCTCCAGCTATGTAAGTTCCTGCTTGTAAAGTAAATGACTTGGTATTAGAAAAATCAGCTTATTCAGCATCAATTCAGATGGTTGCACATAACCATTGATGCATCTAAATAATTTTTTTCTACTGAGTGACATTTTTATTTAAAAGAAAGAACTGAAGATGGATAAAATATTGGTTTTGTTTTGAGACAGACTCAAGTGCCTGAGAGCAGAATAGTGAGAAGGCACTGCCTCTGTCACAGGTACTTACTTCAGCCAGGTTTTTACTCAGATTAGCACCTCAATGCTCAGCAGTGCTGCAGTGAAATACCCTTTCACCTACACAAGATCAGCTCCTCTAGCCAAACTACATCTGTGATGTACCACTTAAAATTCTTTAGTGGGATGAAATACCTCCCTTCTGATTTGTGGCCTCAAGCAATCACCTGTCAGGGCAATTTAGCAGGCTTAAATCCCTTAACCTATAGACAATACAAGATATTCAGGCTTTAGCAAAAGTGCCCCTGGAGTACTCAATTAGAATCCTCAGTATGCAAGCTCTCTGCATAGCAAGTCCGAGAATCTGCCTGTAGTCAGGGGCAGTACCACTTATAAAATTGCCTTTACAACTCTGAAAACACAAATAGAACCTGGTACTTCAAATTAGGGGCAAACAGTGCATTTCTTGCATGCTGCAAGGCCACAGGACTATAGACAAGGACACTAAAATGTATAAGGAGTAAACACAACCAAGTTTCACGCAGTAGCAGCATTTTAATAGTGTAACGTAATTGGATGCCAGCTTTTCCAGCTGTGAAGTGGGCCACAGACATTTGGTCACTTATCTTCAGAATATATGGTATGCTGTGGAGAAGATGATACTAAAGCTACTCCTGACAATAGGCTATACCATATTATATGAAAACTTGTCTTGGGACAGCATTATAAGGAGCAGAATTTTCTTTTTGTGCCTGTGGTGTGGCTGCTTTGCTCCTTGTTTCTTCTGCTCCTCAGATTATCTGGCAGGAGAACCATGTGTGCTCAGCACCTGGTGCCTCAGACATCTCTGAATCTGAAGAGACACACCAACACCTTCACTGGAAAGATTTTAATCTACCTCTGTAGTATCTCTTAGGAAATTACTTACAGAAACATAGCTTTCAGTAATGTACTATGTGTGAGTAATGTAGTGTGCAACCACTAAGACTGTTACTGAAAGGTACTGCTGACCCAATTTTGAAAGCCTAAAGCCAAAGTTGGGCAAGGCTAAATCTCCAGTAAGCAAAAGTGAAAATTTCTTTCTTGGAAGCTAGGCTTCTGGTCTAGCACCAAGGATCACACATGAAACTGGACTTATTTACAAACTACTATTCTAAATTACCAAGCAAATTCAAACACTGTGTTCTAATTTGTAACCACATGTGGTAGAAAGCACTGAACAGTGGCTGAAGTTATTCTTCCCCTCTCTATGCACTTCAGGTTGGATATTCTAGGACATACAGAGATGAGACAGCCCCAAAAAAGTCTCACAGTCCGACCAGTGACTTTGGTAGAGAAGAAACAAACAGATGTTAGATGAACGTGCTTCACTTTTTGCACTTTCAAGTAGGTAGCATCTCTAAAAGCCCTCAAACCTCAATAAAGTCAGCAATGGTTTAGTTTGTTAGCCCTGAAACTTGACAAAGAGCATCTACCTTGTTTAACAGTAACCTGTCAGTTTTAAGACTGACAAAACGGTACCATTTACAACAAAACAAGCTTCACAATTATTTTCATTGTGTGTGCTTCAAAAACCTTACATGTTCATAAACTGAAAAAATGAAGTAGGCTAAGGAGTACTTATGAACATCACTTTTGTAGTATTTACTATAGGTAAATTTACTATAGGCAGATACAATGTATTTTTTAATTCATGGCTAAGTATTTCTTTGCTCAGGGAGCAACCATAACTACAGAATGAACTAAACTTATGTATAAATTAAATATTCATGCTTTACCTTTCTTCAATACCTTTTAAAAAAGGTATTAGAAACTAACACTCATTATTACAGGCTTTTCCATTCATAAACTCCAATCTAACTGGAACGTCTGCAATCAGTTTCTGGCATGTGTATGTGTAATACTGACCAAGGTACAGAATCATGGTAAGGTGTTCTGATTCACAGTAATGACAACCTCAATATAAAGGGATCAAATGGAAAAATAAATCTGTATACTTAATCAACTGAGTACTAACAAGAGCTCAATACCTATGTAATTTCATGGGAAGTGCATAAAAAGTTCATTTTGGTCAAATCTCATGGCCAAATGATATCCTGCTGTTCGAATGAACCCCGTACAAGTACTTCAGACAGCAAACATGTTCTTGTTACTAAAACCAACTATTTCATACTTTAAAAACTATAGCTCTAAGGTCTAAGTTTACTACATGTTTGATTAAGCAGGGTTTTTTTTAGCTAGAATTTAGAATTTTTAAACTAGGAATAGAATCTTATAAGCTCCCAGAAGCTTCACACTAGCCTATTTCAGCCAGCATATTCCAGACTGTCCTTATGTTTCTGTGAATTCCATTTTGTGCAAAAATGACCCTGCTTGTCATAGCAGTAGGCTCTATTGCTAGAAGTGACTCATTTTCCATAGCAATCTTAACATGCTTTTAACCTCACTTCAACTACACAAACTACAAAAGTCCTTATTCTCTTCCTCTCCCTGGAATGATGATCAGTTTAAGGAGACACATAGATGATACACAGGATAATGTCAGCACATATACTGTTCAGTATCCTCTGACCAAGAGCAAGAACACACAAAGAGTTCTGCAAAGCCAACTCTACAATAGCCTAGCCACAACAAAAGGTTCCTCTGACCTCAAAAATTTTAGATGCTGATATGTGACATGAAAGCATAGGACTGACTTTTCCTTCCTGCCTACATACCTCACCAGCACTGGGGAAAGCCACTGAAGCTGACTTAAGGTGAAGAACTCACACACAGAAATGCAAGGTCAGTGCATTATTCAGTACAAATTTCTTTCTCAAAATGATTCCATGTCTGAAACAAGAAGTGTTTCAAACACAAGATGGGGTTTGGAGAATAAGAATTACAGTTCCTGCATAGACTAACTGCTCGCTATGAATATAAATAGACCATGACAGATTTTAGTTAACTATCAGCACAAGACAATACCACTCATTTGAGCCATTGGTAGTAACTTCAATTGCACAAACTGAAGGTCATCGTTTTCCTAAATGTCTGTTTTCAGTTTGGGGTATGGTAAATAAAAGCTACAACTTTGTATTTTGTTTTAAAATCTTTTTTAAAAGGAATGTTAATTGTTAATACTTTACTGAACAACCTACAGATAACGAGAGTGTTCAACACATCTTTTCTAACTCATTAAGTTGATTTTTAAAATTCTTATCCAAAATAAAGAGTTGGAAACATTAGTCTCTTCATCCTGGAGTGTTTTGTCACTCACATTATGTCTCAATTTAATCCTTATAGCGCCTACATGTCATCTTACCAGAGCTCCTCATAAAAACTACTTGTCCAAAATGCTATGACAGAACCAGATCTGTATCAACTTCAGTGAAGTCTATTCTTGCAGAGTACCTGACTAAAGACCAGCTCCAAGCAAGATATAAATATGGACTGATATTACATCCATATCCGCTAATTTAGCTTTAATTATTGTTCTACTTCTTTACATGGTTTTGACACAGGCCAGTTGGCTGGTATCTTCATGGTATAAACATTGCAACTTGAATTTAGACATCTGTGACTTAATAGAGAATCTTAAATAATTACATTCCTTGGATTATCCCAGACACAATCTAGCCTTCTCTATCCCCAAAACAGAAGTTCAGTATTATCATATGCAATATTACCATCATCTACATTAAATATCACTAAATACTGAGATGAAATCAAATAATTGGCATCATCCCATTCACAATTTTCTTCCCTGTGCAATTTTTCTTTCTTGTTATTTCCTGACATCTTTTACCTCAAGTCTATCCTCAAGTTAGATAGCCACATTTCTGAAACACAGCAAAAAAAGCAGATTAATCAGCACAAGTAAAAGTTTATGATGCTTTGGAACAGCATATGAGAACTTGGCTTACACTTCTAATCTCATAGGAGCCAGAAAGCATGTAAATGAACTAGAAAACCCTTTTTCTAGTCCACTCAAAAAGTTTTTAGAGAAAGTAAATTTGGCCTGAAACACCACTAAGCAGACTAAGCCTGAGCAAACTATTTTTAACAATTCCCCAAAACAGTTGGCACTGACAGTAATCCCATGTAAGACAAGGGAACTTTTCCTTCTGTAAAAGAGCTCATGCAACTCAATGGAAAAGCAGATAGAGGGTGGAAATGGGTTAAGCTTCACTTAAACTTTGCTGTTGATGCTTTTTAATTATTATTTTATTCTTGTATATTTCATAGAAGTTTTTTAAATGGGGTTCTTGGAGTAAGTCCCAAACTGATTTATGACAGAACCCTAAAATACTTCTTAAAAATCTGACATCTTAGTCTTTAAAGGGATTTAGAAGACCTTACAAGGCCAAAGATGCTTTCCATCAAACATCTAGCTTCAGGCAGAATGAAAAAAAAGTTAGGAATAAATTCCCAGGGAATATTCTTATAACCCTTCTTCCTTAGCATCAGTGTCTTAGCCTCATGTTTGAACCAGCAATAAACCTGTGGTAGTTTATGAAAAACTGGGGTTAGCAGCTGAGGCTCATAAAACAATTCTCTTCAATGCATTAAGTTTGGATATTCACATATGAACAAAGTGACAAAGTTCCATGTAAATAGTGCTGCTGTTCCATGCAACAAGCAAGCACATAACACATTTAGATACATGAGGAACAGGCAGGGCGCACATTAAAAGATAAACACTTGAATGTGTGCAAATTGAGGCCAACTCACCCATGATATCTTTTCCACTGTTGAAGGAGAGCTAAATCACTTTTAAGAGTTGTGTAGGTTTTTTGAACAGAAGGCATCTTGACTTACAATAAGTTAACCCTTTTATGCACTATGCCCTTAATTAGACTTGAGGTTGCCCTTCCCTCCAGTGTACAACTGATCTCTAGAATTAGGGCACTCTCTCTATACAGCTAGGGAGCTAAACATGATCAATGTGTTCTTGGAAAAGGAAAAAACAACACAAAAAAAATCACATTTGATAAAGATTTATCTCTGTAAATTTTGGTCTAAAGCAAATCAATTTGCTGTAAAAGACCTCATTACTAATAGTTTGTGAGAACTTCTATAATGCCATTGTTTTCAAAATACTATTATGCCAAACAATTAAATAACAAATTCTCTATACAACCATATTATATATCCCCTAAGCATATGCACATTCATACACTTGTAAAGGTTTTTAATGGCATTCTTGAACTTTCAACCTCAAGTTTACTTCATTTTCAAGTTACCATAATTCACATTATGCCTGCAAATATTCTGTGATCCTAATGGCCAACCATCTTTTATAAAGAACTTTTCAGCTAATCAAATGATGACCTATTCCTAGCAAAGCAAATAAGGATGACTGTTTCTGAAAAATCATTCTCAATGCAGAAGAGACCAGCACGTTCACTTGTTTTCAAGCCCTAATGCTAATTGCTAGTTTATCTGCCCAGTTTAATACATCAAATTCAAAAGTGGACATTGGGACATAATTACCATTTAAAACCATTTAGCTGAAGAGTGATAAGCAACACACACAGATTGAAGGCTTAATAGCTGTTATTTCATGTTTTTTGCCCTCCCCTATTTAATTAGAGAAAAATAAAATGTTTTTTCCTTTTTAAAAATGCTACTTCCAGGAATATTATTATGTTATTTAACAAAGTAAACAACTTCACAAGCAAACTACATGTGAAAATTGAGATGGGCTCTTCAATTATACCCAAAGTATGGACAGTTTTGTTCTGCGTCTGACAAATTCTTCAACCTCTGCTAAGCTGATCAGTAAAAACTCAGCTAATTGAATCCATTGATGTGAAAAACCACAGGCTCAAGTCTGTACTGCATACATCAGGGTGAAGGATTTCTGCTCCAGCCATGGCAGTAATAGTCAGTGGGGTCAGGTCAAAGAGGGTTAAAGTGAGTCAGGATATAGCCAAAGGAATACATCAAACACTGATTTTAAAAGGGCAATTAATCTTAGACAGAAATGCTTCCTGGGGAATGAGATCTCAATCTTAAGAGCACACTACATGATGTAGCAGTAAAAATGTACATATACAAGCTTAGAGAGCTTTCATCCTGTGATCACAAACAGAAGGGGAGTGCTGTTTATCAGAGAAATACAAACCCTTGCTAAAATACTTACATTAGCTTCTTCCGGGCCCTTACTTATCGAAAAATAAATTGTGTAATGAGCAGGCTGTGGAGTTTGCACACATGAAATACCTTTTTTTTTGTACATGTACTGTAGGTTCTTTTGGACAGCTAGTAGACAAAAGTATTTAGAGATCTCTGCCACAGTAAAATTAAAGAACCTAGCATCGAAGAATTCAGCAAAGAGTGGTGAAAGGAGTAATGGAATACCTGCAGGACCCTATACACTGAACACTAACAAAAATAATCCCTTCTCAAAACAGCTACCTGGTCTGAGTCAAAATTGGAAGTTTTCATCAAAAGTTCTTTTTAGTTTTTCCATTCCAAAATATTAAGACATTTAGCTGCAAAGCTGATAGGCCATAATATAGCCTCTATTTTTAATGAGAGTTTGACTCATAACCTAAATATTTTTAATTTACAGTTCAGAAAGTATTTTTCCACTTTATAGTAGAAAAATAGATCCATAAAGCTTGCAACACAAACATACAGCATTTGCAAAAATATTTGCTATGCTAGTATCATTAATTAGCTAGCAAGATTACTAGGAATTATTAGCTATGTAGACAAACATATACAGGTCTGACATTAATTACCACAAATTTGACTGCATTAGCTCACAACACTAAAGAACTGGCTTTGCAACCATCTCTCAGTCTGAGGATATTGATGCCAAACATCACAAGCGTCAGAAGGGCATCTGTTTGTGTGGTTCATACATGTGGCTTCTTGGCTTAAATGCCTGGTGACAGCTTGCACAAAGATACTGGACCTAATGAACTTTGCTGAAGTGTAGAGACCTGCTGCATTTTGCCATTGTAAATGTGGTGATGATACCATCTGCAAAAAGGACAAGGAGCACAAGTGCATTCAAATCTTCACTGACTGTAGCACCTCTGTGTACAAGCCAAAGCACTGCATAAGACTTCGGCTTGGACATAATGAAAAGTTTTACCTCTTTTTTTTAACAGATATTCTCCAAATGGCTGCAGGTGCAAAGTGAAAAATAAAGATATTGACTGTTTATCCACTGATTGTGAGGTTATTAAAATCTCTGATTAAAATGGGGTATTCAAGCAGGGGACAATTACGGTTAGCAAGTGCTGCTGAATTCTTAGAGATGAGAGTAGAACACATAGTGGATTATTCTCCTTTACATTACTGGTAAAACAGCTATTTTTCTCCTACTTGTTTTTGTAGGTCCTTAATTTTGCAGGTTCTATTTTTTCCAACCCTGCAAGACATTTATCTCCTGGAAAAATCAGGTTACCTATATGCATCAAGGCAAAATAGAACCAGACTGCAAGAGACATGCAAAGATGATGTGAGTAGTTTTACTCAGCCAACCCCCAAAGACACAATACATACACCTAATTTAAAGGTATAGATATAATTTTAAAAATGGGCCAGAACACACTTTTTGAACTTCAGGGCAAATGCCAGAGAACACTTCATGCCTATTCAGCTAAATTCTCTGCCCCTTTCTACTGCCTGTTGAGAATAGACCCCAGATTGTTAATCCATGAACCCTGCTGGAATTTCTTGAGGGAGTATTAACATGCCTTGACCGAAATTATGCCCAAGAACTGCTAATAGTCATACAGCACAAACAACACATGTTCTAGCCCACTTTTGTTTACTAGTATAAATAAAAACACTGGGACCACATCATTTAAATGTTTGTTTGCTGTCCTGGTTGAGAACTTCACACTGTGGATCTTCACAAAGGGTTATTACTGTCTCCTGAATGCTTTCCTAGACCCAAATCTCCAGTTACTCTTGCACCAAATTACATTACAGCACTAAAGGTATTGTCACATTTTCTGTGAAACTAACCATAAGAAATATCCTGCAAATCTATGTACTTTGTGTACTGTTGCTGACATGCTTATTTCTGCAAGCCAGGACATGTAAGAAACAAGTAGGAAGGTTTGGTTTGGGTTTCTTTCTGTGAAGTTTTTGATGGCTCACTCATACTGAGTGACCTCTGTGGTCTCTGGAGTAAGACAGACTGACTTAGATCACGACTCAAAAAAATCCAGTTCTTAACTCTGCTATTGACCTCAGTGTGACCAGATACAAGCCACATCACCCCTCTATGCCTCTTTATTCCCTCTTTTCAGGTCTCTCTTCACTCATCTTTTATCTAAGTGATATCTTCTGTGGGAACACACTGCAATGTGTACAGTGCATAAAGAACCTAAGGTCTTCTCCTAAAACACAAAAAAAACTCATTTAAAACTGAAAATTCAACACAACCAAAGCACTGTCAAGATGCTTCGATCCCAACAGGTCTCCTAAAATTCACATACATAGCAGATGACTAAAAATCAAACAGGTTTTCTGTCAGTAATTTTCCACAATCTTTTCTTAACTGCCTGGATCTCCAAATGTATATAGCACTGTCAGGAAACTGATGGAAGGACACTGATGTTCCCAGGAAGAGCAGACTATTCTAGGATGAAAAAACCCACCTCTTTTCTGGAGAGAATTTTAGAAATGCTGGCTTGAGATTTTCAAACAGAGTAAGCTAAATTTTGAAGAAGTTCTATTGCACTGTGGAGGATTTTACTTTCTCCATTTTATACTACTACTGTTAATGATAGACTTAAAAAACTTTGTTGTGCCTGAATAAAGTCATTGGCCTTTTGACTAATTTAAAGAGAATAGTCTGGAGTCTGATACTAATAAAACTTATTGGGTGGCCAGCAGAACAAATTTAGCTGAAGCTGAACAAATTTCCAAAGGCTTGTTCAAGAAACAGGATTATCTCCCTATTTGCTGACCTCTTCCTACAGTCTATGATTCTGAATGTGCTTGCCCAGAAACCTCATCCAAATCACAAAGAAACAGCACATTACTCTTGCGATGTTAGCAAAGTTGCTGAATGTAAGAGGAAAGAGTAGACTAGAATAAACTATTGCAGTTGGAAGGGACCTACGATGATCAACTCATGCAAATGCCTGAGAAATCTAGGACTGGCCAAAAGTTAGAGTATGTTATTAAGGGCATTGTGCCTCTTAAACACTGAGAGGCTTGGAGCATTGACCATCTCTCTAGAAAACTGTCCTAGTATTTGACCACACCTATGGTAAAGAAATGCTTCATAAGGTCCAGCCTAAATCTCCTCAGTGCAGCTTTGAGCTATTCCCACATGTCCTATCATCGGATACTCGGGGAAGACCACAGCACCTCTGTCTCCCCTTCCTCACAGGACATGCCTTCCAGCCCCATCACCAGCTTTGCTGCTCTCCTCTGTAGGCACTGGAATACCTCAACACACTGACATTGGGTGGGACCCAGAACTGCACAGAGCCCTCGAGGTGAGGCTGCACCAGTGCTGAATACACTGGGATAATCACCTCTTCTGACTGTCTGTGATGTGTCTGCACCCCAGGATATGGTTTGCTGTCTTGGCTGCCAGGACACACTGCTGCCGCATACCAAGTCTGCCACTGGCCAGCACCCCCCAGTCCTTTTCTGCAGGCCTGCTCTCCAGCCACTCCTCTCCCAGTTTATATCTGTGCTCCACACTACTCTGTCCTAAGTGCAGAATCTTGGCATTTGGACTTACTAAATTTCATCCTATGTGCCAACAGGAAAGGAGCAAAGCACTCATAAGCTACTAAATCCTTGCAGAGTCGATTGAGGTAAAGTTGGAGCAAGCCTTAAAACCAAGCTATGTTCAGTGTTTCCAAAGAAACTGTATGCAGAAAGATCACAAGTAGCCCCACATACCCACTGTTTCCTTTCAGGAGCAAGTCAGCCAGAACATTCTGCACACAACAGAAGCCCTCTCTGATAATGTAAAGAGTTTGTTTAGAAAAGAAGATGGCTAAGAAGAAGCACAGTTGTCACATTATTCTCAGATTATTTGTACCTTTCTGTGTGGTCATGACAAATTAAATCTATATTAATTAATTCTGTAGTCATGACTATTAATTCTATAATCTCAAGCCAACCTCTGAACTTCCACCCCTTTTGATCAAAAAGGACTACTAAATCAAAAGGCATGCAATTTTAACACAGAAAAAACAAAGTTTCCACTTCAACTTACAAAAAGGCAATTGTGGCAGGTAGATGTTTGTGTGAGTCAAAAAAAACCAAAAATAAAAATCAAGAAGTCAGCAGTAAGACAAAAGTCAGATGCAGAAGGATAATCCAAGCATATGGCCTAGTTAGGAAAAGATAACAGGCACAAATAATGACTCACACCAGAAAGGAGAAGTACAGGGTGACCTCCTTCAACATGGAAAGCACCACTGAGTCAAGGACACAAGGAGGAATAGCTTAAGCAGTGGTCTGAAGGTCAGTTGTGGCCTGCAAGACGACTCCCACAGCAGAGAAGACAGCAGACTAGAATTTGTATCACTAGCAACCTTTTAACCATCTTTTAGTACACTCACCCTCTGGAAGACCTCTAACCCTTCCCAATACTCTCATAGCCATGTGGGATGAAAGTGTGGCTAATAAAGTGCCTAAAACTGCCCAGGGCTTGTTATATTTTTAAATTTAGGTGGACTGGGAAAGTATTTCAACACTGTACCTCCACAGCACTGAAAAACAGAGACCAGTCTGCAGAGAGCACATGCAAACAGACTTACTAGTTAGACGTGGGGAGCAAAGACTTCATCAGTTTGCTCACCACAGGAGCAGCAAGGAATGGGATAGTGTTGTGCTGCTCCAATTCCCACAGTTTCTGCCTGACCTCAGGCAGAGCAAGCCCAGTCATATTTCATGTCTGTCCAAAGACATTCACACTGCATAAATTTACCTTCTTCTGTTGCACAATTTCTCATTTGTATCAAAATTAGGAGTCTACATGGCAAATCTAATCTAAATTCAATTTTCTGTTTAACTAATTTACTGGAAGTCAATGCTTAAAAAACTGAGGGAGAACAAAAACAATTAATATGTAGTCTCTCATACATTATACATTAAAAAAAGCTGAGAGTTAATTGAAAACAGTTCATCCCTAATTTTACAAAATCATTCAGTACAGCAAGTCTTAAAAGAAAAATCCTGAAAGTCTTTTTGATCCTTGTTTTATTTCTGAAAGAACTAATGACATTGCTTTAGAAAGAGGTCAGTTCACGCAGCTTTTCTGAATGAACAACAATGCTGTGAAAACTGGGAATGATTGATAGCCTACTGTTTGCGTCATTATGTCCAAATGTTTACCATTTGAGTCTTCAAGGAAGCATGAGACAAAACAAGTTTTATGAAGACTTCAACAACACTGGCAAATTAAAATTGTATCCAGAATTGTTTAGACATGATAGCAGTACGAGAAAACTGCTTTCTTCTGCATTACACAGTTTTTATCTTTGCATTATGCCCAATGTCTTAAATTTCTGGCATGGAAGAAGAAAAGTCTTTCCCTCTCAGAACTCTGTTTTCTATCATTTTAACCCTTTGCCTCTTCAAAGCATTCTGTTGAACTCAAAACTGTTTCCCCTTGCAGTTGTTGCTTTGTAGTTATGTAAGATCATACTGTGTTCCTCCCTTTCTCCTAATAAGATGAGTCACTATTTCTAAATGAGCTGTTTACAGTATTGGGATGTTCATTTACAGGAACTTCATAAATGTGTACTAAACAAAGTATTTTTTTCAATAGTTGTGAATTATTCACTTTTTTTTTTCCAAATTGATAAATGCTGACATTCAGAACTGATATTACTTCTGGAAACAAAAGCTGCTTAATTGGCAACAGGAACACTACCACCATATACAGAAAATCATGAGGAAACACAGCACGACTTCCTTGAAGCAACAGATAGATAACACTTAATTTTATTATCTGTCATAAACAACAGTGTTGCTGCAAGCAGGTGGCCTAATCTACCTAATATGAGTAAAACAGAGAATTTTAGACAGTAGGGGAGAGTAGTCATGGTATTATCACCTTCAGGGACAGATGATTTTGTTATTCATAAGTCTGAGGAAGAATACCCATAAGTAACATGTTCTATCATATCAGGTGTGTGACTTCATGCTATAGTTGCAATCTCCTCCTTACCTGCACAGAAACTACAACCAGTGTAAGAGACCACAAGCAATATCAAGCTTTATCTTAGTCTGTTTCTGTATAATCCATTAAATCTTCCCACAAATAGTAATAACTTCTGAAGTTATTTAAATGACTGCCTAATTTTCTAGAACTGGAACTACTGCAGACAATTGCACTTTACCACACAAGAACTGTCCAATTAAAGAATCAACTTTTGTCTGTGCAAGCGGCATCCACAAGCATAGGAAAAAAGATCAGACAATGAGTTTACAGGCTGCAGCATGAATAATCTGATTCTAACCCTGATTCTAAACACTCATGAATGGATGTTTCATATTAAAATAAAAAAGCCATCTGCTATGAGCTTAGATTCAAAACTACACGATGCACAGTCTATGAGAAGCAAAGCTGTAGGATTTTGGACCATTGGCTGGAAAGGATATATGTACAATTTCAAGAGTGTAAAATGGTGAATTAGAAGGGCAACACTGGACAACTTGATTCTGACTTCCCTGAGTACCTAACTAGGACATCAGTCATCTTGGGCGACAAATGAAAAGCAAGAGAAACTGGGAAATGGAAGAATGCTGAAAAAGAGGCACAGTCTCTAGGTGTCAAAATATTTTAGATTTTCATATCCAGTGATACAAAAATCTGCTGCTAAACTCTAGGAAACTATAGTATAAGTCTAGATAATAGAACATCACAGGACAAAAGATAGAAAGTAAAAAGAAAGAAAACTAACACAGAAGTGACTATTAACTAATTACTACCTCAGAGAACTAGATCTATTTCTGTTACGAAAACAGCTAAGGTATGAAAATCAGCAAAATTAGTTATATAAATTACAGTGAGCTTAGTCAAAGGAGACGCAGTTTTAGAGCATGCAAAAGTAGATAGTAAAAAGGAGTTACAAAGGACAGCAAGAGCTATGACTAGAATAGATGATAAAGGAACATGAGCAGGAAAACAAAGAGACATTGACATGACAGAAAATATGATAGGTCAACACAAGTTGAAAAGAGAACTGAAAAATAAGTACCCCTCTTTCCTGACGCTGCCATCAGAATCAAATACAATGAGACACTGCCCAAAAACCTAATTGACAAGATTGCCTCAGATATAAGTATGAACAACCAGAGAGAAGCAAACATAAAGAACAAGTACACACACTCCTCCAACAGAAAACGATCACAACTGAGAACTAAGCACAGCTTACTATGTTCAAAGCACAGAACTTGCAATGTTTTGCCTTAAAAGACTGAAAACTGAAATGAAATTGCCCATCTTCCAGGAAGGATTCCCAAAAACTCTAGAGGGTCAGGAATAGTAGTCCATGAATAGTAAGCTAAGTATATCTATTTAACTACACAACTTGCAAATTTTGTTTCAATTGTATGCAGCCTTTAGACAAAATGAATTAAACAATAATTATGGAAATACAGTAAGTAAAAAATATACTAATACACAATATAGGCCTATCCATAGTGAAAGCAGTGACTTTATGAACTGCTGTGTAACTGGTAAAATCGAGTTTAGTAACTAAACACAAAAATATAACGTGCCTTAAAGAAAGACTACAGCAGGCTACAGTACAAAGAAGTGATTATTGGATTAGTTTGAAAATATTGATTTTAATATTTATTAAACATGACAAGGACTTCACTGCCTTTCAAATTTTATGTCAACACAGGAAGACCAGAACAGAGAAAATGACTGAAACAAATGAAATGTATCAATATTCAATAGAAGGTGGTGACCTGGTCTTACTGTTTCTGTTGCCACATAACCACAACTACTGCCTATGAAACAGCTAAATAGGAACCATGTAAAAAGAAAAACTATTCAGCTAATGAGAAAACAGATGATTTAACACATTTGATGTCTAAATACTTATTCAGACACAAAATTAGAGAGGGTTATATTAGATCTGTTCAAACCTAGCCTTCTGGAAGAAAGTACTGCACAGTACTGCAGGAGGAGTAACACATGGTGAAGGAAGTGCATCTTCCTTGAAAGTTCTCTGAACATTTTATTATTCTTAAAGATGCTTCCAGTACCTGAAAGCAGGCCTACAAGAGAGCTGGAAAGGGACTTTTTACAAGGCATGAAGTGAAATAGGAAAAAAGGGAAATCGTTTTAAACTGAAAGAAGGCAGGTTTAAATTCGATATTAGGAATGAATTCCTTACTCAGCAGGCGGCAACGTAGCGGCACAGGTTGTGCAGAGAAGCTGTGGCCTGTCCCATACCTGGAAGTGTTCAAAGCCAGGCTGGATGGGGCCTTGAGCAAGCTGGGATAGTGGAAGGTGCCCCTGCCCATGGCAGCAGGGTTAGAACTAGATGAACTTTAAGATCCCTTCCAACCCAAACCATTCTATGGCTCTGTGTTTGCTACTAACAGAGACAGCCATTCTCATCATTGCTTTAGAAAAACAGGGTATCCTTTACAGTCAAGATAATTAATGTAATTGCCAATAGTTTTAACAACTACACTGGCTTCTTAGTGCTTGTTCTAATTCCACTGCTTTTCTTTACACTTTCTGACCATTACTACTAATATATGAAATGCCTGATAGACATTTTGACACAGGGGTTCCCAACTACCATGCACTCTGCTCCAACTCCACTGCAGTGATTGAGGACAAGAGAAGAGTTAGGGGATGGACTCTGACCAGAAGCCACTCTTTTGGTCTAAAAATGCCCATAAAAAAGTCTTTTGTCCACCAGTTTCTCTGATTAGCAGCTTAAGCAGATGAAACTATTCAGCAATCCAGAAAGGTGAGCACTGTACAGAATTCATTAAGCAGAAAAAAAAGTTACACACACACACACATATATGTTATAGATATATATATATATATAATTGAATAAAGGACCAGTTTGAGGAGAGACAGAAAAGTATGGGTTGGGATAATAACAGTTCAAGTTTTCATTTTGTACAACACTTCAACAAACAATAAAAGCCTTGAATAAATAGTTTCATAAGCTAATTTAAATAAAACACAGTATTCTAAACAGTTACCCACAGTTCATAACAGTCCAAAATAATATTGACACAGCCTTTTACAAAGACCATTTTCACTATCAATCTTTTAAAGTCCATTATTCAACCTGTTCTTTTGACAGTGCTCTTTACACTGTGTTTTCAACAGTTAGTAATCAATGCATATATTCAATCCACATATATATGTAAATACATTTTTTCATTGCAACATTCTTCTCAGCACAGTTAAAAGGAAGACTTAATTATATCCATGCTTCCTAAAGCAAAGGCATATATACACTGTGGGTGGTTCTTGAAACCATTCCCTCCCTCTTCTTGTGGTGGTCCCTAAGAATCTGGCAGCAGGAACAGCTCAATATACAGCTACAAATGCTGAGTCTGAAAACCATATATTCTCTGTGTTCCCACGGCACAAAGCTCAGTTACGGATGTCACCACAGAGAAGCAACCACCACAATTACTGTGAAGCTTCCAGTTGAATGAAAAGTCATTGGAATAGAGAAAACCATAGAGGAAAAGGGAGAAAAAATAAGTCAACAGATGGAGAAAAACAGAGAGAAAGAAACTCATATTGATTGTGTTGCACTGAAGAAAATATGCAGTTAATGTCACCAGTGAATCAATTCACTAAAGAAGGTTAAATACAGGTTGGAAAAATATCTAAATGGCTTTAAAAAGAAGAGTAAAAATATTTTTAAAAATTGCTTCTCCAGTATAGTATCTATTATACCTTTAAGGATATCTTTGCTGAGATACCACTTTTTGTCCAGAAAAATTAAGTAAATCTAAACTTTGATAACTGAATAGCCTGGAAATCCAGATGTGAAAAAGCTTTTAATTATTTTCTAATAAACCTTCGATAATGTATTTTGTTTTGTTACAATATTAATGCCTCCACCAGAATGAAGTGTAGATTAAGACAAACATACAATAAAAATATTAGAGAATAATAAGTAAGGTCCACAGAGTACAATTTTTAATGTCTGACTACAATCTATTTTTCCTTCAGAAACCATTTTAACAAGAATATCCTGCATTGTCATCATTTTAGACATCACAAATTAAAGTCAAAGCAACACTATAGCCAGAAATCTTAATTTTTTGAAGGATGGGACAGAGGAATAGTTATGAGAGGCCTAAACTTTACTTCAGAAAGTACCTGGGGTTTGCACACTCAGAGGCCCAGAGTTCTCACAGATTCCAAGTACAAGCAAGTAACTGTTCAGCAGTACACTCTCGCTGATCACTGGATTCTTCTGATGCTCCTCTCTATAAAATGAGTGGATTTGTAACACTCAGCTTGCCTGTGATCACATATGAATGAATTCTCCAAGGGAAAATATAATTAAATTCTGTTCCCAAAGGCAGTATTCAGCTGTCTAAATTACAATACTTCCTGAAACACATTCATTCTTCATTTATCCTTTCAAGAATCAGGACTGTGATTTTTCACTACACACACCTGACACTAAAACATGCCCAACCTGGGCAGAAAAGACAATAGTCTCACAGAAGACAAAGAGAAGTAAGAGACAGAGAGTTATTGTAAGCTGAATGTTAAATGTGTAATGAAATTATGATTGTACAGCCAGTCTACAGCTCTGACACCTTCTAAACTTCAAGTATTCAGCTTCAAACAGAGACAACTGCTTTAGAAGTAAAACCTTTAGGTGTAGTATCCCAGGTTTCCAAAACATGCTTGCAAATTAAACACTCCTAAACCCGTATCTCCTCTATTTTGAACTGATGGAACATCTGTTGACAGAGGAAGTTTGTTTAATTCTCAGTGATTCAGCATCAGAGAGAAAATTATTTTACTGAATGGGTTTCATGGAGATTTCAGTAGCTGTGCTGGGGTTCTATAGTCTCAGGAGTTGAGTCTAGTTGATGGAAAAGGATGACACTTTTCCTCTTTACAGCTATTAACATTTCTACAGGCAAAACTCAAAAGTGGCACTAAGCAGTCTGGTGAGTTACTTGTTTTTTTAATATCTCAAAGCTGTATTAGAGCATGAACACTTAATACAGTGCAAATTACATTTGAATAATGAATGAGTGGATTTAGTCAAGCAAGAGAATAATCAAATTCACTTATGGGATAAACTGAATAATCAGTGACCAGAGTATGATGACCTCTAGCAGTCAAGCCTAAATCAGCACTGTCCTTCCCTGACCATGATCCTTAGCAGTAAGAATCACTGCTAGCATGGGCATCCATCTTTTTAGGTCAGTTTCCTTTATGCCTGAACTTTTCTCTATCATCCCTCTGTTTTGTTCTAATTCTTCTTCTTCCTTTTTTTCTTTCCATGTTGTCCCACCTAAATTTCTGCTTTATATTCCTGTCTGTGGTACAGCAAACCCCAAAGAGGTTTTCCTCAGTCCTTTATCTGTCAGTCCCCAGCTCCACCTGACAACCTCTTCACCTGCAGCTTGTCATTCTGCCAGCATGAACTACCCTTCTTTTCAACTTGCTTCCCCTGGTCCCTTTTCCAAATCACTTGGCCAGCAGGATATCTACTCACCATTCTTTCACAGATGCCTTGCACAATGTCTGTGCATGCTCCACAAGCAATACGTTTTCCTTTTCTCCCTCATCCTTTTATCATCTCCTACCCCACTTACTCTGTCCAGGTGTTCACATTTATTATGTCAGGTTTTGGCTTTTGCCCCAGTCTCTTTCATTCTGCCACATTGTTTATAGTCACTCTCCCCATCACATTTAATGACTCCCAGATCTGTCATTTTCTTCCAAATTACTTCTTCAGTCAGACTCTCACAGCCCCCTCCACTGGGTCTGTGTATCAGTCTATCCCCAAATCTCCTCAGGAGCCCACATTATATTCTGCCTTTAGCTCAGACATCTTCCCTAGCTTTCCAGCATACCAGAAGGGGAGAGCACTCACAATACAAGAGGAATAACTGAACGACACTACAATACAAAGCTGTGTTGCAGGAGAAAATGTGCCGAGTTCTGTACATCTTACACCCATGTGAGGGACCAGATCTATTAAATTCATAATTCTACAAGTTGCTCAGTAAAAACTGGGCCAAATTTAAACAGATGTATACAGGAACAGATAAGTGTACTCAAATACTCCAAAACCCGCCAAATTTCACATCCCTCCTCAAATGTGTAAGAATAGTACCTACTTTAGTTTCTCTTCTTCCAACTTTTTTTTTTGTCCAAGTTGAGTAAATATAAGTTTTTTTTGCTTTTAACAAAAAAGAAGCAAGCAATTAGCACAGCATATTTCCGTTCTGCTGTCAAAGGTTGGTGCTTTTTGTCAACATCTGAAAAGAAGGCCTACTGATGGGAACCATCATCACTGGTATTCAGACAGAATTGTATTACATTCACACTTTCAATAAGGGCAGTTAACTAGCACATCTACCATCTGCAGCTTTGGCAAATCTACATAAAAATTGTCATCCCTTAAATCCTGGGATAACTTGTGCATAAATGCTTTTGAGTTTCTTCCATTTAATTTGTGCTTGACTGCCTTTCAAGTTAAAATGCATCCATCCTTCTCACCAATTTTTTAAAATTCCCCTGTATCTTTTCAGTAGGGTCTGTATGATACTGACAGTTAAGTACTTAAAGAGGGCTAAACTCACTGGTGCTAACATTCATGTATTTATTGGTATCTCCCTTCACCTTTTGGACAGTTATTGGAAAGCAGTACTTAAAATAATGCTCCAAAATTTAAAATAGATTTATGAAAATGGACACATGGTTAGAAATATTCCATATTTTTCTTAACTTCTGTTATTTTTAGAAATTGTTCTCATGTGTTCACAAGTATTAAACAAGAGTAAAAAAATCACTTTGATACTTCAGTGAATTTCTAAGATTCCAATACTGGGAAAAATCCGTAACAACTCTTTAATTTTGAACCAAGCAACTTCAGTGTACAACAAAATCTTACAGAATTTTGTATTGATTTCCAAGTCAGTGCTTCACTGTCAAAAGATGCTGATACTACACCAGTAAATTCTGCGCCAAGATCTTCTCTAGAATATCACACATTTCTCCTAAGTTCCTCATTTACAGGTACCGGTAAGTTAACAGCAAGAACAAATTTAAAACCCTTGGCATTAAATAATTTTGATCTTAATTTGCAGAGTACATAACTGCTACATTTATCCCCCCTAAAACGTGTATCACAGCTCCAATACTTGTAAGCTTTGAGACTAAAATTACATCCAGAAAAGTCTATTTTCTGAATAAGTGCAGATCAACAAATGGTATTGTATGAAATAATATGCTACATTAATTTGTCACACAATACTAATTCATAATCATACATAAACTATTATATAATGTAAAAATCTCTTACTGGTACATTTTAAAAGGTTGGACTTCAAGAACAGAAAAAAGCATTCTGAAAACATCTTCAATTTCTATCAGGTTTGTAGTTTTACATACAAAAAGTTTTTGGAATACAAAATTAAAGTTAACTTAAAATCTGCTGACACTTTCAGAATTTTTTTTTTTAAAATGCAGAAAATAACATGTGAATATTTTTACTATGACCATCATAATGGCAAAAGACGACAGGAATTTTAGAATAAAACTTCTAAAGATGAATTTTCCAGGAGTGACTAAGGGCTCAATCTTACCCTCTTGAAGCCATCCAGGTGATGTAGGGCACACTAAAGAGCCAGGAATTAATGAAATCTGAAACTCCGTTACTGACATTTAGTTTTACCTCCAAAATACCCATATTAAGAGAAAACAAAACAAAACAAACAAACAAAACTGAAAAATCCAATAAATCAACAGAAAAATAATTATCTTATTGGACAAAAAATTCTTTCTGCAGTACCTTCAGGGGTGATAGCACTAGGACACACATCTTTTAGCAGGTCTCCCAAAGTATGCAACTGTCCTCCTGAAGCAATTGGTCGAAATAGCTTCTGTATAAAAGGTCTCTCTGTTGTTGCCTGTTTTAATAAAGAAAAAAATCAAACCAAACAATTTAAGGACCATGCAAATATGTAGTATTAACATTTGAGACAGATACACGATAGGACAGAACTAAAGGCTGCAGCAGAAGAAACACCTGGTATTTCCACATTTCCTCTGCCTTGCACCTTGCATTTCATTCATATCATGAAATGCAGGGAAGTTTTTGTTTATTAACAATTACAAGTAAGCTGTCACTCCAGAAAAACTGTGAAGCTAATTTACAGATAGTGTCATGGATACAAGTGTTTATTTTTTTTTTTAAAGCCCCAAATCTTCTATTATGGGAATACAACCTGCTTTAATAAAAAGTATTTTAATATATCCTTCATTTTAAAAAAAAACAAGCAGTGAGCACAAACTTAGGAGTTCAACATATCCCTATATATTTTGCCAAGCCAAAGCAATAATGTACCCTTACAGCTCAACAGGTGATTTTTTTCTCAGTAGATTTTATATCAAAAATTTTAAACTATTTCAGCTGCAAGAACCACTACCAACTTAGAAAAAAAAGTGTTATGCTTTGACAGGCAACCTAGAATCTTCCACCTACTTAAGGAATTGGTCATATGTAAAGAACATATATGGCCCACTTCTGCTAGAGCTATGCAAAGGAATTCCAAATTATTTCAACTATGCATCTTTCAGTTTAAAGCCATTCCCCTTGTCCTGTCATCATGTGCCCTTGTAAAAAGTCTCTCTCCAGCTCTCTTGCAGGCCAGCTTTAGGTACTTGAAGGTCTCTTTGGAGCATTCTCTTCTCCAGGCTGATCAAGCAGAACTCCTTATTCCCCATATGCATTAGCAGAGTTTTCAGATCAATTTGCTCCACGACCTTCACTGAGCACTAAGGTAAGACTGACAGGCCTGTCATTCCCTCGGTCTTCCTTATTTCCCTTTTTAAAAAAATGAGGTTACGTTTCAACAGGAACTTCACTGGACTGCCACAACTTCTCAAATATGATGTATGGTGGCTTAGCCACTTCATGCATCACTTTCTGCAACATCTGTGGGGATGTCTCTCATCCAGTCCCAAAGACTTGTGCACCTTCAGGTCCCTTAGGCGTTCTTGGACTTGATCTTCTAGAGTGCGCAGTGTGCAGCTCTTTATTCTTCCAGTCCCTCCCTTTTCCCTTTTGAGACTTGGGCAGTCTGGCTGGAATACTTGCTGATGAAGACTGAGGCAAAAGAGACACTGAATATCTCCACATTCTGGGTAAACAGTTCCCCATGTCTTCTGGAGAGGGCTCACCATTTTCTAAGTCTTTCTTTATCCCTGGAATTCCTACAGAAACTCATCTTGTTGCCCTTAATATCCCTAGCCAGATTTAATTCTACCAGACCTCCAGCACTTATTTAAGAACTGTGGTTATGTTAAGGTAGCTCTCTTCTTTGGATATCTGTAAAAGCAGCCCCAGGAGCAGCTGACATTGCAAAGACAGGCAAAGTTTCTTTCTTGATAACCTGACATCTCCAGTCAAACTCAGCACCTGAGCCAGAAAACTTAAAAATCTCATATTCAACCAACCCAAACATTTTAATCTAGCTCCAAATCGTTGCTGACAATTTTCTGCTAGCAGCTAGCTCCCAAAAGCAGTTGATATGCCCTGCATTGTGAATGACTGGGCTCTAGCAAATGAGACTTTCCTTACATATCTTAATTGGAACAAGCAATACAAGCTATTGCCCCTTCCAAATTTAGTTTCCTACCTCTCAAAAAGTGCCTCCCATCCTACCAAGGTAATAAAAAATAGAAACAACTCAACATCAAGAGGTATGTTATCTCCCAGTGGGGTTTATGGGGGAAAAAACAGTATCTCAAACAAACAAGAACAACAACAAAACTGTCACTCACAGGCAGGCAGGGAGCCTTTACCTAAGAGTGCTACCCTAACTCAGGAGTAATTCTAGGGCAGTACAGTGCAGAACAGTTGACACACAGCTACTTGCTACTTCTCACTAATAGACTTCAAACACAGAAAAATAGTATTGTCTCAGTTTTACTTATGAAGACTGATCAGAGGTAGTTTTCTAGCTGCTCTAGTCAATCCTCTATGTCCTCACGGTAGCAGGTATGGGGCTATCATCAGTGCTAATGAAATACCCAAACATGTGAAAAATGATGGGAGGCACACAGCCAAGCAGGACCCATCCATTTCAGACAGATCCACACTTAAGAAGTGAACTCTGGCACTTATGTTGAAGAAATGTACATGCAAAACATTAAAAAAAATAAAATCAATTAATTGAAAGAAAAAAAAAATACAACCCTCCTGAAACATTGCTTTAGTCAAAACAATTTTGTACCAAGTTTAGCTTTTAAAAATAATCAGATATTCACAGAAGTCCAGACATAACTCCCTAGTGCTTAACATCTGAAGTAGCAGAAGTGCAAATAAACTAAAGCATGCAGGAAAAGGCTGTTATCATCAACTGACTTTTAAGATAACAATTTCCCAAGTGTATTCTGCAGTTTCTCATTATTTATTAATAAATTAAGATCCATTTTTTTCCCTAGCTATAATAATTTAATGCCAAGAGGGAAAAGCCAAAGCTGTATTTTCTGAAGTCTCCCACATAGTTGCTGACTGCTGCAAACAATATCCTTAGCTGCTATCATGAAACATAGAAAATGAATTCAATTTTGCATTTTAAGTGTTAAGCAACCCAGATGTGGTAAAGTAAATAAAAATCACTGGTCTTCATCAATGTTAGAATGATAAAAGTAACTGCATGTTGTTTATACAAAGACTGTGGTTCACAAATCTAATCCTACAGGCAGAATGTTACCCCAAGACGCCTACACACTTCTTCCCTCACATGCAGCAGATGCTTTCCGCATTAAAAGAACCAAAAGAAAAGTCCCATCCTACCTTCCACAGTATTTAGATTAACTTTTCTAAGTATCTTAGTCATACAGGAGCATAATTTTAGAAAAACCTTGCCATCATCCTTTTTCAAGTGTAGTAATATAAGACCAACTTGATTACAACTTTCTACTCTAGTACTGCTGTCCCTACAAGTCCAAACTTGTCCCTACAAGTGTCCTGGCCAGGCTGGATGGAGCTTTGAGCAAAATGTTTTAGTGGCAGATGTCCCTGCCCATGGTAGGTGTGTTGGACTCAATGGCCTCTGAAAGGTCCCTTCCAACTCAAATTATTCTACCATTCTATTTACTACAAGGAAATGTGAAGGAACAGCCACCATGTATAGTGCTTATATAATGTTGTGTTTTGTACAATATTTACTTAATCAATCATGAGACAAAGTACTACATGTAATCTAACCCATAAAGATATCACCACATAACTGATAATGATTTTAAATAATCTACACCAGATCTAAAGCAAATATTCATACAATACCTATCATTTTGCCAACTAAAATTACCATAGCTTCAACAGAACGTAGCATGTTTTAAATTATTTTATTTTACAGTGTAGTGTCTATGTAGCTGTGAGCTGTTCAGGATTCTGGATGCATTTGCAGGATACAACAGGTGAAAGTCAATCAGTAATTGCCAGCCTCTACATAGAAAACTCCTTCAAAGCATATGAGCGTATGAAGACAACCACAGCCTAAAAATTGCAGGGCATTTTACACTGATCATATCCACAACTCAGTATCAAATTACTGAATTTATATGAAAGCAAATCTTCATCTCTGAATTAAGATACTCCCTAGAAAGTTGGACTTAACTGCAACTGCAATTTCTCATTCTTCTCTATTAGTACATAGCACCATAAACCTCATGATTTGCAGAACAAATGAAAACTGTGCTCTTTTTAAAAGAAAGTTTAAACGCTGACAATGATAGGAGAGTGAGGGTGAAAACAAATTACACCACAGTGATAAAGAACAGGCATTGAGAAGAGTTAGAGGTGAAGGCAGGTTTTAAGACATCCTTTAAGGCAGTCTAAAGCTTCACAGGATCACAGACAAGCTATATAGTTACATACTATAACATACTATAAAAAATGTAACTCTTCCTTCCCTATCATCCTGGCAAAACAAAAAAAAACCAAACCAAACCAAAATGAAAAAAAATAAAGTTGTCAGCTTGCCTGGTCCTTTTCAGATTCAACACAACACCAAACACTGCATGAGATTCACAATTTAATTAGTCAGATATTTTATACAGGATGGCATCTTAAAATGAAAAACATAACTCACAAAACACTGGGTTTTAATCTGGAAAAATCAGTTACCAGTACTTTTATCAAGAGGAAGGGATTTAGATTTTCTGCCTAAACACTCAGCTGCTCCTCAATATTCAAACAAATAAAAGCTACCATACATACTGAACCCACAAATAAAGAAAGAATTTCTTACAATGCCCACATGTGTATAAGCTGGCAATCTAAGACAATAAAAGTTGAGACTTCCCTACATATTCCATCATATTTTCAGTAACTTGTCAAATTCATAGTCTGTGCTGCTTTAGTCCCTAAAAATAAAATTAGGCAAATACTTGCTAAAAAATATTTTCCATACGTTTTAGATGTCTTCTATTTTGTAGAAATGTTTTCAATTAAGAATCTCAATGCACACAATGTAAAAGTGACTAACTGAAAAGCTGATGAGTTGCTGTAGTCACAGAACCATCACAACACCATGCCTGTCCAAAAGCAAGATACTGCAAATCCCCATCTGAAATACTGTTCTTCCACTGGTGCTGAAATGCTGACGTTTTGCTGGAATTTCAGGATGACTATCTTTGACTTCTTTTTGCTTAATGTGAGACCAGATTCATTGAGTATTTAATTGTGGAGAGGATACAACAATGTTTCTGGGTGGGAGGTGATGGGTTTTTGTTATTTTGTTTCTTTCCTTTTAGAAAAACTTTCAAAAAACTTCCATAACTTTCATAAAGGTGATTTGCAGCTCAACAAGCTAAAGTACACACAAAAATTATCTTCTTTTATCTATTTGAAATCTGTCACCTTTCAAACTTTATTAATATTTTTTGAGCTTCTATTACAAGAGGCATAAAACACAACAATGTGATATGCCTTTATCCTGTAATCATTGCTCCTCCTCTCTTCAAATCTTCCAAGCAATAGAGGGCTTTTCCCAGACAACCCACTGCTTTATTCTATACCTTTGATAATTTTTCTATTTCACTTTCTCTTTATGTTAGGACTGGAACAACATAAGAAAAAAAACCCAAACTATTTCTAGTATTTCTTTAGTCTCTGCCAAGTCCATCAAGTAGATGCTCTAGTTATGATTTTGTGTGCTTTATATAAGGTTGGCACTGCTTTTGCTAGCATTCAAAATTTTGAACTGCTTACCTGTAACATCACATCACTGTTCAGATGAAAAGGTACAACTCAATGTACAACTCAATATAAAACAGATTTTTTTTTTTTAATAAAAGAAGCAAGTAATACTTTTGTATGTCTGACATGTAACTAAAACCCTTAAGACAAAAAGAAGGAGAATACATATTCTCAATACACCACCCAGAATTGCCTCAAAAATTGATTCACTGACAGGATACACTGTAGGTTGCAGGACTCGTTGTAAAATCAACAAATGTGTTAGATCAAATTACCTGTTTTTCCCATACTTCATTTTATATTTCTCTAATAAATTAGATTTTTTAGAGGTTGTAAAAATTACAACATATGAGTTCCAACACCTGAATTTAACTTGTGGACAAAAATTAATCCTTTCACCTATTTTTGAGTTTGTATCAGAATTTCTGCAATTATGTTGTAAAAACGACTCTGGTTTCCTCATGAAATTGAAGGTCTTAATCATGATGAACAGGAATTTTACACTTCCTAATATTTTTAGGAGGCTTGAAACAACCAGAAAAAGATTCAACAAACTGGCTACACTCTATACATTTAATTAGATTAATCCAGGCACCTAAATTAGAAGTGCAGAAGTTTATCACTAGATTGAAGCTTAAGATAATTCTATGAATGCATGCACATATCCTTCAATATGGTCACGCTAAATGTGTACCTCTATAATGATGCCTCTATAAAATTCCTTAGATGGGGAGGTAATCATTGTATCAATCACACATGTCAAAGAATCACAACATCAACTAAAGTGAAAATTCTGTTATTCTTGAAAGCACTCTTAACAGTCTTACACAAAAATCTTTAGGTGGTGTGGAACATCAAGGATCACTGGTTTAAAAGCAAGATAAATTATGTGATGTGTTTTCTTGGTGGAAGCTTTAACAGACCTTAACAACGGCCCCCATAACATGTGGCAAGTATTATGTCAAGAATTGATGCAAGTAATAATGCCAAAATTATCTAGTATCTTAGCCAAGACTGTAGTCAAATTAAAGCCACAACTAGAATTATAAACACATCTGGAATAAGGTTAAAATTTTATGTAGTAGGGCTTATTACAGTTATGTCTAGACAATAATATTGAACCATTTTTGATCATGAATGGTTAAGGACTATTCTCCCAATCATTCATGAACAACAACTTGTGTCTTCCTTGATGCCTTTCATTGAACAGAGCACACTAATGAAACAACTGCAGTTCTATCCTAACTCTGTACACAACTAACAATAGTTTAGCATTCTTATAAACCTACAGAGAAATATGGCAACTATTTCAGTTAATTCTCCCTTACATTGTTGAGGGCAATTACTTGCTCATCCTTCAAAAGGTTAAAGAACCATTTAAAATATCACCCTTCTCCATATTATTTAAATTGGCAGAGAATGCTTCCTTACAATCTTTTAGAAAAAACTTTACATAATAGCAACAAAATGAATAATTAGAACCATGTAAAACATTTGAAAGTTAAAGTCCTACCACATGTTCTACTTATCTGAAAAAGATATGTGTAGTTAGAAAGCATCCCTTAACAAACTGATTAAAAATTTAATGGGCTGAGTACATTGTGACGTTTCAGAATAGAAGACACTGCTTCAGTTTCTGTAACTGTTTGTAAAGATGCATCATGTTGTCCACATTAATTTTGCACTCAAAATATTTTCTGATGTTCAGATACTTATACACACTGATGTGAATAAATATCTCCCCAAATCTTATCTTCTCTAGGCTGAAAAGTCACAGCTCCCACAGCCTTTTTTCTCCTCTCATGTTAGATTCACCAGTTCCTCAATCATCTTAGTGGTCCTTTACTGAACTCTCATCCCACAGCTCCATGTCTCTTTTGACCTGGAGAGCCCAAACCTGGAATCCAGGTGCAGTCTGGAATCTCACCAGTATTGAATAGACTGAAGGGATCATTTCCCTCAAGCTGCTGACAACTCTCATCCTACAGCAGCCCAGGATAGGATTTATTTTCCCTGTCATAGGTCCCACTGATAAGGTCCTCTTATACCTTGTGGGTCATTTTTAACAAGAGTATGTATAGCCAAAAGTTCCAATTCCATACAAAAAGTTGCAGAAGCAACACTCAAAATGCCTAACAAGCATGGCTGAACCACATTCTGGCTACTGCCTGATCTTTCAAATTATCTACCAAATTTTCTTGTGCAGGGAAAGTAGCACTGTACTGTCTGAACAACTGGGTTTGCATTATTTAATGTCAGATGAATTAGACAGATCCTAGAAGCAGAAGAAAGTCAACACTTGAGACACACAGAGCAGACAGCAGGCAACTGTCACACAGCCAGCCACACTAAACAACAAAAAATAGCTTCAGGAGGCAGTCTTGTTGAGCCCTGAGAAGATAAACACACCTACAATAAAAGCATGGCCTCGAAGCATTAAATTGCCCTCCCAGGAAAAAAATTGTATTTGTTACTGGTAAAATATCAAGATATCTGAAGAGTCAGGGACAACAAATCAATAGTGCTCTTCACAGCTGCAGCATTTTATGTGCACATGCAGACCTAAGCCTCACTTAACAATTGAGCAATTGAGTACTCACTACTTATCAAGCAAACAACTTTAGAAATGGATTTACATCCACAAAAGCAAACACTACATTGCTTGCTTAAGAGCAGTGAAGAATACAATACTTCATAAATCACTTTCAAGCTACTTCAAATCATTAAATCCAATAATTCTCTGTAGTCTCCTACAGTAATGATTAACTAGAAGGAGCTCCTATAATCAAGGGTAGCAAAATTTAAAAAATTTGTTTGCTAATTCATATTGTATTTCTAGAGTACGGTGTCATATCCCACTTCCTCATAGGTTTGTTCCATTCAACATTTACCTGTAGAGAATTTGCTTTCAGTCTCCTGGAAAGTGCAAATACAAGTCTTGAACTTTGTAAAAAACAGAACACTTTGTATATTTTCTAATCCTCAGTTCTATATAAAACTTAACTTGTTTTATTCACCTATTTTATTTAAAAATAAGTAAAGGTAGAATGCTGATATAAAAAAGTAAAAACAGGTACTGGCTGTGCATTTCATCTCTGCAGAGTTTTGCATCAGCACCATAGGCTAGCTAGGCTTAGTTCTATAGGCATTGCTTATGCAGCATAGCCACAGAAATAACGGTTGAAGATGACATCCCTCACTTCTTTGAATAAAAAAATTCATATTAGCTTTTTCTGAAGAAAGCAGCTCACCAACTTTTTTTTTTTTTTTTAAAATTTTTCTACTACATTAGAGTACAAGAGCCAATCTCTGCGGAATACAGCTCCACAGTAAGCTTCAGGTATGCAAAGTCCCTTTTGCCACAACATAAGAACCTGTCCACATTATACAGTATGTGATGAAAGCAGCAAATCAGTTTGTGTTGACTAAAGCAAGTGAAATGGAAAAGTAAAGTGATCAGCTTTACTGATCAGAGGAAAGGCAGCAATATACTAAAGAGCAATGCATTTAGATTATAAGATGTGTGTGTAACTCAGATCCAACTCAACTGAATTACTGCTTCTTTCATTGTCTTCATCACAGCCTCTCAATGTATTGATATTCTTAAGAATAAAGATTCAAGGTTGAGGTAAGAAGTGCAGGGTTTTTTTAAAATTGCACACATACACTAACTTTCCTAACAAATTTAGGATGATACATAAATCTACAAGAGTACCACCTCAACGAAACAGTTTAGGAAGCTACAAGAATCCAAACCTCATTGCTTAAATTCAAACTTGCAGCAGGAACTTATTAAAGTTACCCAAACTTATTTACACTCATCTCCATTATCACAAGACAATTCAAAGAAAAGACAACAATTGAAGTGTTTTATACAATACCTATTGGTTAAAAAGTTACTAGCAATTTGTAATTGGGGGGTGCATCAGAAGAGGTAAGATTAAGGTATTTTCAAACTAGCAATGGACTTTTTTTCCCCCACACAAGGTGTTCAGTATTTCATTGTAATTCAAGATGTACTTTGACTTTAAAAAAAATCCATAAAACTGTTCACACAAAGTTAGTTTAGTAACTAATAGGATTCTACTGTTTTTTCATATACTTAGATTATTCTGAGATTTACAAGTAACTTAAGTACTGCAAGATAAAAAAAAGGATTTTTAAAAAAATATTACCCATTTTTTCCCCAATAAGCAAAATTCAGTATATCCCTCATTTTTTTTTAAACTAGGTGTAATGTATCTCAGAACCTCAACAAACTGTTTCTCATAAAAGCAAAACTACTTTATTCATTGTATATGAGCTACATCTACACTCAACCCAGAAAAATTACTGTAGCTCCTAGTGACAGGTCTGAACTAGCTTAAAACCATCCAGCTTGGTAACAGCTCAACCACAGCAGAGAATCAACCCAGTTCGAGATTTTACAGCTCTATCTCGTCTGCATCTACTTCCCTGAGCACAGTGCAACTTCTACAATAGCTTTGAACTAGGCAGATTGACAGTTTTACAGACAACTTGGGCATATTTAAGGAAACTTTAGTCACATTTTGACAACAAGTACAGTTTATCATCTTAGAATTTTTCTTTGAAATTCTGATTGACAGCTCCCATCCTGTACCAAGATTCTTAAAGGCACAAGGCTGATCTTGCACATGGGTTCCTGAAGTCTTTCGAGAGAGCTGCATGAGCACTCCATAATACAGAGTATGTTAAAAAACGTCATCTTTAGCAGCACTGGTTTGAGCCAGCTCATTTCACTGTGCACTGAGATGCATAAGAAAAGCTTATGCAACTACAGAACCTCTGGTGGAACTGTGGTAACAGTGACCTTCAACTCAAGGTGAGAACTAGTCAAATTGCTATTACTTTCAGTACAGAACAAAACAACCCATTTCAGAAAACAAGTATTTAAGGATCACGCTGCCCCCATGCAATACTTGATAGAAATGTTTATTTTTTATTCCTCAATCATGAGGCACTAAGAAAAATATTTTCTTTTAAGATTTTAAATTTTCTTATTCATAAAGCTTTGATTTTGAAGTAATTTAAAACTGGCGAAAGTGTGCGACTGTTTTGTTAGTACTGAACCATCAGTTATTAGAATAACTCAAAGTCCATTTGTTTCTCTTCAGCACAAGAATTCAGGCGAGGCCAGATCTGTTAAACAAATAACCATTTCACATGATCTTCCTATTCACTCAAACATCTTCCTTGTAAAAGGAAGTTTTTAAGAAACAATTGTCTATTTTCAGCAGGTCCTTTATGAAGGCATCATTTTCAATAAATAAGAAAAAAAATAAGGTATTGCATACAGGTCTGTTCAAGAGCATTCTACATAGCCAACAAAATGCTGGAACTTGCTGTGTTGTGTTGCCCTCTTCAGGTCGACAGCAAATTTTCTAGTTCTTTTGCTTGACAAGTTATTGCATTGCAACTTTTTTCATAACATTTTCCAGATCTGAAGTTTCAAGTAGCAGCTAACTTCACCTTTATTCCACCAATGCTTGAAGCATTTTTGGCTTAATATCCTATAAACATAAAGTTTACTTTTGCCCTGTATGTCTCCCTAACCTCAATATTAATCTTGAGGATTACCAAACTATTAGCTACCATTTGAAAAGATGACTAAAAACCAACTTTAGTACTGATAAGAAAGTCTCATGACAAGAGGCTTAAAAACCTCAATTTATTCAGCTTACCAAAGAAAGTGCCTGATACCAAGCCATAAGTGAATATGGGAGGTCAGAAATTCACATGACTTTACAGTGGGGCAAGGCAAAACAGAATCTAGAAATTGAAGTCAGACAAATTCAGACTTGAAATGCAATGGTGGCTTTTCAAAAACAACAAAAAAAAATTAATAATCTACTAGCATAAAAAGGTAGATTTATTGTTTCTTGAAAACTCTACAGGTAGATGCAGTATCTTTTCAATCCATCTGTTTTGATCAGGTTTTTTATTAGATGTCATAACATGGGCCAAATTGTGCTGTTGATTTGCATACTTGCAATGGGTTTTGCAATTGCTTATCTGAGCTCTGCCAATAAATGTGGAAATATGGATGAAACAGTCTTCAATTGCTTGGAAATGGCCATGCTTGAGCTTCTGATTCATTTATTAAGACAGATATTAATAATGCCTTAAAATATTTCATTTCCCACTCCCACTCTTAGAGGGCATGTCATGGTAAACATTTATGTCTACTTATAGACATCTCAATACTGCAGCTTTGACATAAAGAGGAAAGTGTTGAATTTAACTGATACATTATTAAGTATGGAGAATTTCACTCATGTTACACATGAAGATAAACATCCTAACAATTTGTGACTCTACAACTTAATCTCAGCATCTTAAGGGACTTACAGTAGGAAAACCTGTCCGAAGTTAAGGCCTACTATACAATAATATTAATAAGCTAATCAAAACCCTTAGAAAGTGGAAGGAAATGCTTGTTCAGTACTAAATAACAGGAAACACAAACAATTCCAGACCATCCCTTTTTGGGATGACAAACACAAAACAGCCAGCCTGCCTCAAGCAATTGCGACTCTAAAAAAACTCAGGAGAACTTGGCATCAAGAGCTTTCATCCACTTTCTTTCCAATACTTTTGTAATTTTAATCTCAAGAATGAAATACAATATAGAGCTTTAAATCCCATACACTCAGAGGGCAGACTCCTGAGGAAAGCATGATGAAGTGGGTGAGCATGACATAGGGAGAGAGCAAGAAACAAAAAACTGGGGAATGAGTACAAATTAAGTGCACAACAACTGAGACTCGGAATGCTCCCACAACAGGCAGCAGTTCATCAGAGCAGTCACTATCAGCACGTAGAGACTCCTCTCCTGACTAATATGCCCTGTCACAGTGCCTGGAGCCAAAGACTGATGAAAACTTCCTGCCATCTATCAGCCAATTTGTTCAATCAGACTGTGAAACATCAGCTGGTCTTATAAACACGGGGGGAAATTCCACAAGCCAAACTAGCTCTAGTACTGGACATGAAAAACAACACTCAAATATACTCAAAACATAACTATTATTTTCTTTCTTGCCATTAAAGAACAAGGGCAAAAAGCATTCCATTCTACAGTAGTATCAGATAAAAAGGCAAAAAAGCTTTTGTGCAGCAAAAGCTGTCAGTTGAAGACAAAGCAGTTTACACCTCTGAAGTGGGGAGCTTCTACTTTGACACATCAAACTAAAAGTATCACAAAAATATAATACTATTTTTAAACTGTCTCTGGTAGAAAAAGTTTCCACCTATGTCAAAGGTTTATCTGGTTCAACTTCCATACAACACAGCTAACAGAATATCGCAGACAGCTGGCAATTAAATCTCCAAGACATCTTAGCTAACTTTTAAAATTGTAAACAAGTTGATCCTTAATGATTCTCAACCTGGTTTTATATCATCTACTGTAGATGCCAGGATTCTGGTCCAATCTTAGCTGCTATACTTAAAAGAAGAGGTGGACAAGGGTGTTTAAAATTACCTGTGGTTAGTTTAGTTCTGACTTACCCAAGTACGATGTTCATATTTTTGCCATTTCTTTCTCCCACACACCATCAGATTTGGTCACCACACGAGGTATGATTCACATTACTCTTTAGAAATGTATTTTAATAGACAAACTTTACAACTGAAAGACTTTTTGAATTTTTAAAAGAATGAATTCGTCAGTGAAGAAAAAAAAATCTATCAAATCACTTTATTGAATGCATTTTTTCTGCAACAACTTTGCCATTTCACATTTAATTGCAGCTAAGAGTGGTTTTTCATATTTTTTATCATCATCTAGTACAATTTTTTGAAGGAAAACAAATTCATCCACCTCATACTGCCAAAAACAATGTAGAAAGTTCCCTTCTCAGAATTTTCTTGTAATTATTTGGCGTAATAGAAGGTATGAAGAATACAAGGAGAAACTCTTCCCATTGAAGACAATGCCTCATCATTTCCTGCCATCCACTGGTATATCCTTAAGTATCTACAAGAACACTGTGTGAAGACACACAGGGAATAAATATCCACTGCAACACAAACTCAGGTTAAATCAGGAGTTTACACAGGGATGTACAAGTAACCAATTATAAGCAGACTTCTACCAGCACTTATGGAAATTAAAAGGATTCAGGATGGGGGTTAAATACATCTGAAGAACACTTCAGAATCAGTTATTTTTCCACATGCAAGTTTGTCACTAACTTCTTGTTTGGAATTAAATTATAATCTCACCCTTCCTAAGGCTTCCTGAAAATTCCTTTAAACACACAGAGCAGTAATCAGTACACACACTAACAAACCAAACAAAATAGATTGAGACGTGCACCCACATTTTTAAAAAGACTGGAAATTCTTAGAAATGCTAAGAGCAGCATTTTTGAAAATAATATATACCAATCTTCTCAAAAAGGTCATCTCAGCATCATCCTTGTCTGTGTTTAGTCTTCAATTCTTAGTTAGATATTTTGGGTTTAAACTACAGAAAGTAAGGGTTTCCAGTTGAAAAGGTAATGGGAACCAAGATTAAGTAGTACTAGTTCAAGTGATAGATTTTATTGATTTACTTAGTTTTAAAAAGCTTTATTAGCTTGAAATCATGTGGTATCATAGAAATCTTTCATCATGCCCCAAAGATCTGTGACCTATTCAGAGAGCAAAATCTCTTTTTTACAAACCCATTTACATGATTTCTATGAAAAGACTTTGAAAAAACCCCACACCTATCAGAGAACAAGCAAATAACTTAGTCACCAACCAAACAAATGCTGTGAGTACTACTTTTCCTGATACACACTTTTTGATTCTTACACAAACCTTGCCATCTGCTGTGATCTCTGACAAAATAACTGACTTCCGTTCTCAATCTAATGTTTCATTATGACAGTAAATGTCTTACATCTAACATTAAAAGCTACTCCAGTCCCACTGCAAGAATGTATAGGCTTCTATGGTCATTACACCTGTTACAAAGTAGTATCAGAATATTCAGTACTATGAATAAAGGACTTTCTTTTTATAGCCGTTGGTGCAAAACTTAAATAGAAGTAGATTAAAACATTCCAACAGAGCACAACTGTTTAATTTACAGAGAGGCTACACAAATTTTTGTATAAGCTTTTAACCATACATAATTACAAACTTCATTGTGATCTCAATGCTATAAAAACTGAGAAGATGTCCTTAAGATAAGAAAAATTGTAAGGATTCCAAGGAATGTCTGCAAACAAAATGCTGAGAAAAATAAAGTGCTGGTGTATTAAAACAGGAAAAAAAAAACCACATTCAAAGCTAGTTTTGGGATGTAAGTATACAACTAGAAGACAAAGGCAAGAACTAGATGCAACACGTATGCAATTACTTCCACCTTAAAATGCCTACAAGAAAAGAAGCCCATAAAGTGGTTTAGGGAAAAGTGTTGCTCCAAAATTATTTGGCTTAGACCTTTCACAGGGCATTTTGCACCTAAATATGCAAATTAAAAACTAAAACCTACTAAATATTCTTCATAGTTAGTAGCTATTTTTAATAACAGAATTAGGTTGTTGGACTGTTTTTAAAAAAAGAGCAAACATCATATACACCAATTGTGGCACATTCTCAAGTGTTACACACTTGCAACATAATAAATGCTAATTACCTGTTAGAATAAATACTATCTATTTTGTCTGTTAATCCATACAACTCAATCAAGGGTCCAGCAAAGATGAACATGCAAAGTTTTGCTGTAATGCTAGAAAAGGAAACATATAATTCTGAAAACAGATTACAATATATGACACCTCAGTGGAAGACTGATTTTATTTTATTGTCTCCTACCTGATAAATTCTAAATGGGATGTATCGAAATCCATTATCTTCTGGAGGATACTCCATGAGTTTTCGATTTATTGCCCAGAACTGCTCAAATTTATCTGTGAAGGTAAAATAAGACTTTGTCAATATTAATAACAATGGCTTTTTTTCAACCTAAAGAGGTAAATGAGACACAACTGGAACAACATGCAAACTTTTCTTACAGAAGTTTAACCTGTATGAATTTATTTTTTCTATAGTTCTCTTCCCTATTTAGCCTGAAGCCAAAGATAGGTCATCTGCATTGTCCTATGAAAAAAGTGATGTGGTGATTTATTGAATTGAAAGAGAAAGCAACTTTTACTCATATCTTATCTCCCATTATTAAGAAAATATTGGGCTATAAATTATGGATTTCATTACTTCAACTAACAGTGCCTGTTTCTCCACTCCCTGCTGTTACTGGTCCATACTATCTCACCATCTGCTAAAAACATCTAATTGTTCTTAGCTACAACTGAACAATGGATGTCAAGCATAGAGAAACTAAAGCAGGAGAAATACTTCTTAAGTGGTTTACATTTAGACATGTAGATCTTAAAATAATCTGTAACAATGCATGATATGATCAGAAAACACACTGCCAGATTCATGACACAACCTGAAAATAAAATTTTTTGGTTGAAAAACAATTTTGTTATTATCCAAGTAAGCAGCGTAAATAGCCTGCACACCATTTCATGTTGTTCAGACATTACAAGAATTAACAGATTATTACATTTAAAATGTACTAATGACAGCATAGGTCTAAGAGCGATAAAGGCTTTTATACATGCAAATCAATTATTCAAATGAAGCAAATAACTAGCACCGGAACTGATAGAAAGGAATACAAAGAGCTGAGATGAATAAAGCTGCTGCTAGCCTTACTGGAGAAGGCAGCATTAGAAGGGGAAGAGCAAGGGATCAATTTCCTTTTAAGCCCTAACTCTCCAAGACACCAAACACAGCAGATGTTTCTACAGAAGGAACACACAGTCTCCAGTTTTCCCTCCTAGGCACAATGTTCAGCCAAGTCTCAAGAAGCTGGGCTCCTACTGAATATACTCATTACAGAATTCAGCCCCAGCGAAGCGAGGTAAAATACAGAAATATATTCACAAGACAAAGGTTCCTCTTGCTTCCAAAAATGCTGATTACACTTAAAGCAATTGCAGAAAATGAGTTTGAGATTTCCTTCACTCCAGCATACAGCACAGATGCCTGCCAGTGCACTAAAAGGCACAGGTTAGTATATACTGCAGGGTTTATAATACATTGCTTTTCCTGACTGAATGTAACACAAGGCAGGAATTTCCAAGAAACTGTGAACAAATTCCTGCTCGGTATGCTGTAGGAGCATTTCCTGATACTTATCTCAGAAAGTACTTCCACACCCTTGTTTCCTGATTAGCAGCAAGTGCTTCTTGACAGGCACTTACCTGAGCTACAGTCAGCACCACCAGGCAGGCACCTGCCCAGCATGAGGAGCTGCCTGGATGCAGGGTGTTACCCCATCATTCACTGGGCTGGGAGTGACAATGACAGCCCTGGAGCAGGCTGTAATCAAACAAGCCCACATTTGGGAATCAGAGTCAGAGGTTTAGTCTTAAAATGTCCCAACACAAAGGATGACTGCCTCCTCCTCAGGAACTATTTCAGAGGGAAAGTGAAGATTTAGCATGCTTCCTTCCTGCAGTGAGAATGGCTTGCAGCTTTCACTACAGATGTGCAAACAGGCATTCCACAGTAGGCACTGATAGATTTATACTTCAATTACCACTTCTAACTCACTTGAGAAAACTGCTATGGTGATACACAAAACAAAACAACCCAAATCTACTAAAGCTAGTGAGCTTCAGCAGACTTAAATAAGGAATGTCCATATTTGGAGACATCCTACTTGAACAGAAAAAAAGCAAACATTAACTTGATTTACTTGTTTAATGCTTGTATTACAGTAATTAGGAAAGTTGAGTGAACTGTTCTCAAAATTCACCAGAAATGAACAACACATCTTATGGATAAGAAGAAAAAGAAATTATGAACAAATAAAAGACTTGTCAGATGATTAAATATATTGACCCTTTTGGGCAAACAAGGGAGGTTCTGAATGACAAAAAAAACAAAGCAGTAATGTGCAGTTAATTCACTTCTGTTCTTCATTCCTGCTTCCTCACCTCTCACAAATCATGCAAGAAACCAGGTAATCTTATTTAAGGCAGTTAAATTAAAAAATGTATACCTCTCAGATTATTCTCTGAACACTTAGGCAGTGCTTAAGACAATCTATTGTTCTAACCGTTTCTGTACTTTCCAAATATAACAGTGATAAATCTGCAACAGTTGAATTATGAACTCGTTGCATTTTGTAATCAAGCATGTTCTGTCAATCCACCTGATATCCCAGGAATTTTAGCTGGACATAATGAAGTCAGATATCTTAAGATCTCCACTGTGTACAGCATTGTCTGAAGATATCTAAACAAATTTCTCCTCACAACGTTATATTGCTGTTCTCCAAACATTTTTACAGGGATACTGTATCTTCACACAAAACACTTGGGTGTAAGAAAACTAAGACAAATTTTTAGAGCAAGCAGGAGAAAAGGAAAACTGTCCAGTTTGCATACTGATATATATGATCTGGCAAGAGCTTTTATTAGCAGAGCATTGGCTGAGTGCCAGAATCCTAAAGCTCCAAAAGTACAAAATCCAGAAGTGACTGCTTTTCAAAGAATCCTTAAGACTCAAAACTTAAAATAAACAAACAAAACCACTGACCTCCTTAAAAACCTAAGTGAAAGGATTCTTCCTTCTCTCATTTTAATGTATCAATACCCCCTATTTTTGCAAAGTCCCAAGGAAGCTATTAGTGCTACAATGAACTATAATAACTAATTAGTTTATTGGCTAGACAGGACAAAGACAGAAGGTGCCAGCCGGAAATTTAACAATCAAAACAAAACCGAGTTTTCATCCAGCCAGTAAACAAGGAGGAGTCTTTACCTATCAGAAAAAGCACTTTACACACTTGTCTCCCTCCCTCATAAAAAGCTTACGCAGTCTGCATGACATCTAAACGACTGTAACAGTCAAATCTGATTCCTTTTGTTTTTCACAGTCCATCTGTTTTTATGAAAGTGCTTGCTTGAAGAGTTTCTGTATTAGCAAAAAACAGTACTTGCAAAAGGCAGATGTCTCTATCTGAATAACAATATTTAAAGTAATGACAATAAGATTTGAACAGAAGTGAGATTAGTGACAGCATAATAGTTTCATATTTTACTAATCATATTTCTTAAACAAGAGATGATTGCTATATAAATTTGCCTAAAATTAAATAAATGCCTAAAATGAAATAAAAACTTTCCTATGTATTTTATGTCAAAGATCAGAAAGCTAATAACCAAATAACGAGAAATATATCAGCCAAGTCACTAATATTTACGACTATTCATTGCTTAGAAAAGCAGCCACTGAATGCCCAAATGCCAGACAGACATTAGCTTTCAGTACTACAGAGATGCATAGAATCTAAGGAGAGCTTTGAAAAAAATCTATTTACACATTTAGGAAAATTATGAGTTGGCAAAACTACAACGACTTAATGTCACCCATGACAAAAATCTCAGTACACAAATACATTAAGCAACAAAGTAAACTCAAACATAAATTTATAAATCCAGTATGCCACATTATGCACGTAGGGTTCAGAAACCTACCAGTAAAATTATTCACAGCTTTAAAGAACCCATTTAAACCATTGAAAAAATTACTGACACAGGGAAACACTGAGAATTGTTGTTTCCTCCATTAAACCAGGTTGGAGATCCTTTAGCAGTCATTGAAATTAATCCAAATTTGTACCTTGTTATGTTAAAAAGTTCTTGGTAATCCCATCATACTTTATTGTTAATAGAAACTGCTGAACCTCTTACTATTGAGCAGTGTTAACTAAGGATTAGTCCAGGCTGAGGACTAAAAGGCAGGGGTCCCTTTTGCTCCTGGGTCTCAGCCTGAAATGTTCTTCAGGCAACCAGAAAAATTAGTTTCACTCATACATACATACTCATACTCCTACAGTCATTTTCTGAAACTCTAGTGCTGTCACACTTCAAACAACTTGAAATTTCACATGGATCTTGAAGTTAGACATGTCTCCTTCACCCACATGAGGCTATGACAGGATGGATGACTGAGAGGGTAAAAGGCACTGCGCAAGTGCTCACCATCAACACGTGCATTTCACTAAAGCATAGCTTTAAATCTGCATACACAAACAATCTGGACAATTATCACAGAATGGAAAAACATATCTACAAATACTTTGCAATGAAAAACAAGAGAGCATAGAATGCATAAAATCAAGATCCCACTGCAATGTAGTAGGTAAAAGAACAAAAAAAACCCCACCCTAATCTTTAACCTTATCAACAAAAATATTATAATAGTAAGGAATTATTTTGTTTCTCTATTTGATAGTGATGCAACTGCTATCAGAGATTATCAGACTCTAGGCCAGGACATATTTCAAGAAGACTGTTGAGAGGGTTTATAAAACAGAAAGAATTAATACAAAAACAAGGGAAAGACTGGAAATTCAGAAAGGAAATAAAACACTAATTCATGGCTCTTGTATTTCAGCATCTTTTTAGAAACTCAAAAGAAGTGACAATACTGGTGTAGCCCTCAGGGTAGCACATATGCACAGTTTTGTCTGGACTATTCATGGTTTCTTCTTAAAACCATTTATTGGAATAAATCAAACAGAAGCTTGAAACTAAATTGTATCTGTAGCTGCATGCGAGCAATACCAACTTGCAGCTTGCACACAACTACATTCAATACTAAAGTTTAAAAAACACAAAACTTGTCCATTCTCAGTGGTTCACCACTGTCTAACAACCACATGAACCATGGAAGCACCTGGGCAGAACCACACCTAGCACTGAGACCAAGGACTGACATAGTACAAGACGTACAAGAACTGATGTACAAGAACAACCGAAAATCTTCAGTTTGGATGTGCCTTTGGAGGTCAAGCTTTGAAATAACAGCTCCTCACCCTGCCCCAAAAGAGCTGCCTACACAAAGTTAACTGGGTTTGCTCAAGGCCTTGCCCAGTGAAGTTTGACTGTCTCTGTGGGTTTCCACCCAACACTTTCACTCCCCCAGGCCACCCCACCTTCCCTTCGCCATGTACCATCAGACTTCCTGCTGCTCTAACTAGTAACTGTTTTTTGGTAACTGCCCAGTTCCACTGCCAGTGGAGACTAGAGTGAGAGGAGTCTGACTCCATCTTCTCTAGGGGCTTTCTCTTTCAGGTAAAGCTGGTATTAAATCCACCTTCAACTTCCTCATCTTCAGGCTAAAAAAGTCAATTTCCCCACTCTCTAATACAGCATCTGCTCCAGCCCCTAAGAATTTTACCAGCACTCTGCTGGATTCTTTTCTGTTTGCCCACATTCCTTTTGTCCTGGGGTCCTGTCTTAGGTTCCAATGCAAGATGTAACCAGAAGTATGGATTCTATTATCATCTGTTAAAACTAGGCAGTGCTGTGTTCTTAATCTCTTCCATGACCCATCCCTCATAACTCCAGGGGGTATCATCTGTTAATGGGCCAGCTCTTAAAACCAGTGCTCTTTATCTCTTCCAGGACCCATCCCCACTCCAGGGGGATCTCTTCTTCTAATGGGCCATTGAGTCTCACTGCATGACTGATTAAACTACATCATCCCATTGGGAGATGCTCCACCCAGGGGGAGGAGCCAAGCATTCCTACCTGGATATAATCTGAGGCTTAGAACACCACAGTCAGCATTTCTCCACTGGATTCCTAGAAGACCAAACCCATCTACACAGCCATTAGACCTTCATAAGAAAACTACACCCTTCTATGGGATCATTACTTCAACAGAACCACATCTGTCACTGCAGGAGCACTGCAGCCACCATTTAATGGGACTGCTAACAACATTCTGACCAACAGTGTCAAATTATATTCTGACTCTGTCAGTGTTTTTTTCATACTACTGCATTATAATTTTAATTTTCCTAGTAAAGAACTGTTATTCCTATTCCCATATCTTTGCCTGAGAGCCCCTTGATGTCAAAATTATAATAATTTGGGGGGGAGGGGGGCTTTACATTTTTTCAATTTCAAGGGAGGCTCCTACCTTCCTTAGCAGATACCTGTGTTTTCAAACCAAGACAGGTCTCAAGAGGACACAGCAGTCCCAGTCCAGCTTTACAACTGCTGAGCCAAGTGGAAGGCATAAGGGCTCGAGTAGTTCCCTGGTTAATCTTTATTTATGCAATACCACACAATGGGCTTTCAACTCAGTTTCCTGCTCACTATTACCCGCTTCCAGAAAGGTGCTTCCCAGTCAGTCCCTAGACTGCCACATATGGGGTTTTTCCTGTCTCTGGTGCAGGACTTGTGTGTCAGCTTTGGAAGGCTCCAGCCCATCATGACCCCTCCAAATGGTAATCTGCCCTCCAGTCCCTCAACTGCTCCTTTCAGTCACAGACAAACTCACTAAGGGTTAATCTGTCACATACATATCATCAAACTGTAGGGTACAGAGAGCTGCAGCTGAAAGTCAAGGTTACAAACTGTATTTCCTTAATGTTCAAGCAAGCATATTTTCTACTGAGTCATGTTTTAACAAGCACTGCTTTTAACTGCTGTAGTCAAAAAGAAGTCTTCCAAACATTTAGTATACTACTTCCACATTGTTTCCAGGAAGACAGACACTGTATGCATACATAATTCTGCTCACTGGTATTTCTAACTAACTTTATAAAAAGTCAAGTTCTTGTGTGGTATGCCTCAAGCATGAAGGAGCTTTTGTTGATAAATAAATATTTTGAACACTTTAAAACCAATTTTTGTGCTATTCAGATACATTATTTACAGCTGTTACTATAATTTCCCAGCTATTCAAAGACTTGTCTCTAAATTACTTAGTTCACCTAAATTCACCATTCATATTCTTGTTATATAAAAACACTGATAATTACAACTATCAAGAACTTCAGGAAAATTTTGGTACATATCTGATTCTCAGTGACTACTACAGTTAGTGACAGCCTTTTTGAGAGCACAGCTTGAAGTACTGGTATGGCATCATTAAGATATTTATTTCTCTCTTCCATTTTACCCATTGCCACAGTCAAAATATTCTCACTATTAAACACCTAGTTTACTCAGGCATTTTGAAAGACCATGGTATATAATACATATCTACCACTGAAAAGGGAACACAAGTTTACTGAACTTTTAAGACTATCTTCATATATGAGTCACTATCAGATATGGAGAGACAGGACCTTAGAACAGTTTTGACTTAACGTAGCAGAAGCCACAGAAATGTGAAAATATTCCTCATGTCACAGATAGCAAAGTAACAACTTGCAACATAAAAGGACATTTTGAAGACTGTACAAGAAAGCAGCACGTCATTCTTCAGATTACTCCCTGCTTTCTTATAGCATACACAAGGGAACCATACCTTACCAACATTCTTTTCACTTACTAAACGTACTCACAAACCAGAAGTTTCACTTTAAGTACACTGTTTCCTTAACATCACCTCCCTTCATTTCTAGGTCACCAGTTTACCTGGAATAGGTTTAGCAAAGAAAGTCATCGAGATGCATATATCCTACAAAATTTAAACTATTTAATCTATAACAAAATAGCAGGTGATCTCAGAAGTCCAGTCACTTAAAATAAAAGGAAAGCTCTGACAACAAACAAGTATAAGCCATTTTTGAAACACATACCCCACAGGTTGTATAGAAATTAACAACAGGGCTTGCTACAGACTTTCCTGCGAAAGTCAAAGGGAAAAGAATTCCTGACGATTTTATCCATCCTCCAGCTCTCTGCTCCAGTCTAGGATAGCCTTGGAATTTTGATTTCTTCATCTCTAATTAAGCTCTCTCTATATATATGAAAACAAACCAACATAACACCATGTAACTTTCTAACCCCCTTGGCTTTCCCCATACTGTGTTTTTCCTAAAATAAAGCTTTTCTTGAAAGTTAAGGAACCTTTATATTAATGCATATTAATAAATTCAGAAGTTTACTAGCAGAAAGTAACTTATAAGCATTTCAAACTGAAAAACAAGAAACCCTCAACAACTAAAGAAAGTTACATTTAAAAGTGAAGTATGTGTCTTAGAGATAGTTTATATTTTAGTTAGACCATACACATCTTTCAGGAAATGACTTATTTTGAGAGCGAGGGGAGGAAGAAAAGCAGAAGGCAGCAAAAAAAGACCTCAAAGTTTGCTCCTCCAGAGTGTACTGGTTTTCATTAGGCACATGGCCATCTAACGCAAGAGGGTGAAAACATCAGAAACATTATCTCTACCCCATCTCTGGGCAACCTCCTCTGGTGGCAGAGATCTCATTAGGATTGTGAATGCTGTGTTACCTTTTGCTTTCCTTCCTTCTCTGCCTTCATACAGTACATGCCCTCCTTTGAAACCCACAGGTTCTCACTGGCATCAGACAGAGCAGACCTGCTCTGGCCTCCTGTTTGAGAGCAGAGAAGAGAAAGCCAGTGGGGTAACACAGGCTGCCATCAATTCCCCACCTTTGTGCCACAGCAAAGGGCAGCTATTCAAGTAGACACCAGGCCAGAACAGAGGAATAACAAAGCCAAAAGCAGTTTCAGGGGGATGGCAGTTTAGACGCTCGATACTACACCCATATGAGCGGAGCATTGGCTTAGTCATTTGAGCAGAAAGGGTAACAATCCCATAACGCTACATAACTAACAGTGAGGTCTAGGTCACAAACCATTACCAGACAAACCACCACAATCAACCAAACCCCAAACACAACCCACTGCTATGGAAAAAACACCAAAAACATTCCCAGGAAGGCCCTCTCTGATGCAGCCGATTCATTCTGCAGGTCCAGCCTGCTCGAAGACAGACCCTGCTCAACACCAAACCAGCACTGGGATGATTTTGCACAGGGCTATCTGAACCAGTCTAATTCACATTCCCTAAGTTCAATGGTATCAGCAACACCGATGTTTGGTGCGTGCCATGCTAGCTTAACTCCAGAATAAGCACATACTGATGCTAATTATAAGGCAACTTCATGAATTTGGGGAAACTTTTAACTATCAGCCCAGGAAGGTAATGATTGGGTTTTTAAAATCACTTTTAAGCAATACACAAATTTTCAAAGTTCAAATTAATTATTTAATCTTTCTTCACAGTTAATCAAACCTCTACAGATTGAACATGGGAAGAACTCCCCATTTTGGTAGCAGTACAGGGAAGAAGTATACAAGGTAACTTTGATTTAAAAACTAGTAGCTTTTTTATTCATTCTCCTGATAAACTCCAGAAGATTTTCTAAGCAAATTTCAAATGATGAATTGAGACCAGAGATTTGTTCAGCTACCAAAGCATGCTCACCATGAGGTAAAGAACAGCAATGCTTCCATCAGTTCTCTATGAAGAGGAGAAACACACCCATCAAACTGAATGGGTCAAGTGTACACAGCACAAGAAAAGCTGTAAGACGCTTTCTTTTTTGCAGTTTGAACATTTCTAAACAGAAATTATATAACTGAAAACAAACACAAATTCTGCCTCTCAAAAACCCAAGAACAGTTTAGATAAATCTTGGAATTAAATGCAAGACAACACAAGCCTGATTCTGTCAGTAAGGCAAGAAAGAGATATTGAATATTCTGAAAGCTTGCAGGATTCTTCTCCTCTAATAAGAACAATTCAATACGGCCACTTAACTATTGGTAAACCCTACAGCATGAATGAGCATTACATTCTTTTTCCATAGTATTTTCAGTAAAATAATGACTTCATTATATTTTATAATATATAAAAGAAACCTTGAAACAGTTATGAGTTTTTACTTATTTCTCCCATTCATGTATCAGAAACACCAAGTATAGTCTTTGTTGGTTATAAATGATGCCTGTGAAAATTTGAGGGTACAGTTGCTTCTGTTAGTCCACAACTGATAAAAAGCAGATGTGCTGAATCTAAATCCCCTCATTTATTAGAGCCATTATATACTGAAGTTATAGATATTAATTCTTTGAACCATGCAAAAAATACAGCTCTCCTCCTGGAAACAGTTGGGATTTCATTCGTTTGATCCTGAGTCATCAGCAGGCCCAAAGAGTCTTAGAGTTTCAAAGCTGAAAGCCTTTATTTTTCCACTCAAAAGGCAAGAAGAAAAAAACCCACCCACTTGAAAATCCTTTTCATCCATGGTAAAAATGGCTATAACTCTGTTAAAGCAAAAACAGTAGTAACATTTTCCATGAATTCTGACCAAAGAATTTTAACAATTCATACAAAGGAACAAAGGTCAGTATAGCCGCATAGTCTGCTTTTATCGCTTCCCTACCACAGATAGACCTCTGTGGCTGGTCAAAAATGTACCTGTCCCAAAGAAGAGTTCTACCTCAGAAATTATCCGGTTTGTGATTCAGAAATTGTCTATGAAGAGCAATAAAAAACACAGCACAAAATAGAAGAAATAGAAAAAAGAATTCTTTCCTGATTTGGTATCAGATTAACATAAAACCAGAAATGGTGGGAGGAGGGATGTAAAGGTTGATATGAATAACCACCAGCTGCTACCAGCACAAGATTTTCCCACAAATTCACTATTACAGTTCTTCTCTTAAAAGCCATCTACAAGCAACTGGTAAGTTTCACATGTTACCTGTCCAAATAGCTGCTTCTCAGCAGAAATATTTATACCAAATTACAAATTACTTGATAGTGATATTTCTCCAAACAAAACTGGATAGGTTTTTATTCAAAAATGTAAATTGAGGACATGTCTTCCAAGTAATGTTATCACTCATTAAACAAATAACACGTCCTATAATTAAGAACTGAAGGAAATTGCTTGAAGTTGCACAGAAAAAACAGTCTGCAGATGTATCTTTACTTACAAAGCAGTTATCACAAATGCTACTTTCTTTTCTTTTTTGTGGTTATTCATTCTGTTTCACAAAGTGGTTTAAAATTATTACATCTCAAACGAAAGCCTATAAAAACATATTGAAAGATACAACATGTTTAAAAAGAGTTTTCTTGGTTTCACAAGCTTTTCTTGTTTCTCTTTTAGGAAGAGTTGAGAAATTAAAATTAGCATTTGAAAGTATTCAAAAGATTGCTTAAACTTCTCATTCAGGTGTCAGATTCCACAGGTGCAATTTCTCATTAAGTACAGTGAAACCCTGAAATCAACTTTGCTAGGCAATCTCTGTTCTTAACATTATAGAGCAAAACAGAAAAATTCTGCTTTCCCTACAACTGAAGATATTCTTATACAAATAATCAACTAAATAATAAAGCCTAAGATGAGCACAAAAAAAAGCAAGCTGTTTAACTGTCCTCTTACCTTAAATATTGAGAGTATCAACATTCTGTAACTTCTGGTTAAAAGAACTTTAACTTGTACTGTTTCATTTTGCAGGTATGCACAGCCTTGCCAAAGATCTTACCACTCAAACGGCAAATTAAGACAATGCCTCGATTTCTAACTCTCTTTCAATTAAATAAAAAAACCAGAAAACAGAGTTTCTAATAACCATTCATCTTCAAAACTATCACTGGAGTACCTTCAATATGAAAGGCAGTACCACTAAACAACAATGAAAAAAAAAAAGCTACACACTCACTAAATGCACACATTAAACCAAAACTAACTTGGAATCTTCTTGTCTAAACCAAAAGCATGGTTCAAGTTTTTTGCATTCTAAGGTTCTTATGCATTTAATTATTCTTATACATATACAGGAAGATGTTAATTCTAAGTGTTCAGTATTCTGTCTCTCAATGCAGAATAAACATCTTCATACTTACACTAAAATGCTTTCATAAAATAAATTTCCTAGGGTTAATATAAATGACAACTTCAGGAGATGAGAAAAATGCAATGAAAGTGGCATGACCATCCATTCCAGAGAGCAGTTTCTCAAATACCTACAAGAGCTTTTCAACTTACAGGGCTCTACAAACCTTAATACAGAAGGCACTACAAACAAAAGTTTTATTTTGAACTGCAATATTGATACACATCATCTATGCAAAGTAAGAACACTAATTAAAGATCTTGTTCTGAATTATTTTGCTGACTTTTTCAAGTCAGTACTTAGTAATGCAGAAGACCTTGTGAAAGCCATAAAGCAATTATTAAAAATGGCAGATAGAAAAGTAAAATTATTAAATCTACTGGACAACTTTTTTTACAGTTTATCTGTATTGTTTACCAGTGACAACCCATAAGCATTAACTAGAGGAGACAATATCTTATGTACTGTCCAAGTTTGCCAATAATGAATACTTACACCCCAGGTGTCTCCCAAATTAAGACCATCATTTGCACAAAAGTACACTAGATAATATTTATCTATTTTGATTTGTTGCTAGTTTTGGTTTTTTAAAACGGAGTCATGACCCAAACTAATTCCTTGAATAACTTAAGGCACATTTGAATTATCACAAAAATGATGACTTTAATTAAAAAAAACCAAAAACCACCAAAACCATCAATGCTTTCCATGACACTAGACAAAAATTCTGCAGAAAAATGACATTTTATATCTCATGCAATAACTGAAATTTGAAGAAATTATTTATTAGCTTGTTTGACCTGAATATAATTAATACTTGATGTGTTGTATTTACCATTCTGTAATCCCATCCACAATTGCTTATGATCCTTTTTTTGCATTTCATTGATGACTTGACTTTTGTGCTTTAAAGCATCTGCTTCTTTTATACAAGCCATAAAATGAGCCTCAATCACATCCTTAGAATGGCAGTGTAGAAGATCCTTTTCTGGAAAATTCTACAAAGAGAAATGACAGATCAAGAAAAATAAATGCATAACATACCTTGTAAGATGAAGAATAAATGATAACTTTAAATAGGCATAAATTTATGCAAAAGAAGCACACTGGAATCTTCTACTTACGGCAGAACGTAACAACCATTCTCTCACTCTGCTGACAAGAAACAGGTTGCAGTGAAAATGTTTCAGGAAAAATAAAAGCTCAACAACTTTCTGTAAAACCAGAATTTTAACATGTTTTCAAGCAGATATTCAATCTCAGACAATAAATAGGAAAAAACACTGAGAAGTTAGTTACAAGCACCTAATTTATATTTGCTCTCTATGATATTTTATCGACCATTTCTATGCATGCAGTTCCTTGAAAAACAAGCAGAATCACCCACATATATGAACTAGAGTATATCTTACAAACATTTTTCCTTAGAGATACTGGAAATCTTTGTCAGTTCCAGCTTCAACTAATCCATGTGACTGCTAGTCTGTGTGACTTGATTTTATACCCCATTTATTTGGTTACATTGGCACACAGCATTTAGCATTACAGATGCACAACTACCACTCCTCAAATAACTCTTAACCCTTCAGTAAATGGCAACTACCTCTCATAATGAATTTATTAAGGAGTTACAGTAGTATATCTCATTCAGATACAAAAAAGATTTTTTTGGAAATTAACTGAAGTCCAGCATTGTAGAGGTTGAGGTTTTCCTTCCTCCAGTTTTTCTTTTATCAACACATACTATCACTTGCCATTTCATAATAACACAAGCATTCACTAGCACAAATCCAGTGCCTATAGTTTTCAGAAGTTTTAAAACCCACCTTTATTCCCTCCTTAATTTTATTTTCACAATTGCTTATGACCATGCTGAATGGAGCAAACCTCAGAGCCAAACCAGAGTGGTGGCATCATCAGTATTCCCCTTCCTAAAAAGGGCTTGCCACATTTTTATCCTTGAATTCTCATGCTATTCCACCAGAGGCCCTTTCCTCTTAACCCATTACAAACTAGCACTTCAAAAAGCTTTTGTGAGTGACTGTCAAAACCATTTTGGAAACACAAGTACATATAATGGGATATTTTTCAAAGGCTTTTACAACATAGGTAACATGTCAAAGCAGGAGCAATCTAACGCTGGAAAAAACCCTACCTTCACTCTCCCACACAACCCCCCAAAAAATAGTGAAGATTGCTTCAAAATAGAGAAACCCAAAATATCAAAAAGGGAGCTAGGGATTGCCTTACCTGAAAGAAATTCTGAGGATAACAATGATAGCTCCCTCCTCATAAGGTTATTGAGAAGAGTTGGAAATTAAATAATGGAATGTCATATAGTGTTTCCTCCTTATGACAGGGAGAACCCAAACTCTGGAAACTGTGGATCAAAAGGATGAGTATTTTCCAAAAACAGGGGCATAAAGAAAAAATTGCTAATATCTTTTTCACTAAAGTTCACATGGTTTGGCATTGAACTTGCAAAAGGGAATGCCGCTGTTACTACTGGTGTATGTTAAGCTGACTAGAAATCTAAGGACAGAGGTAAATCTTGTCTCTTATATGAGAATGGCCAAGTACAAAGACATTAAAGAAGACAGAACAATAAGGAAAGTTCTACTGGGGCAGACCTTGATCCTCATCTACCCTACAAAGCTGAGTGTCTCAGCAATAATTGGGCCCAAGATTACTAGGAAAACATTACTGGGATGGTTACTTGCCAATTGACATCTGCATAGGCCTGTAAAATACTTTCAGAAGTTCAATTTACTTGCTCAAATAAAAATATGTAAGGTCTCATAACCAATCCAGAACAAACAAATAGACAGAAATAGCATACTTAAAGATCAAAAAAGTTCTTTAAGAATTCAAAGTGAGACACTGGCATCCCTCAAAACAAAGGAAGAAACAGTGGTACGTACCTAATGCCAAGTAATAAAAGACCCTAGAGAAACTGACTTTCATAGTCAAAAAACTGATGTTTTAACCAAGTTTATGAAAACAGTTTTGGTACAACAACTGCTTTGCTACACATGTGTCTAAATATTGAACTGCGGGGTCTTTCTCTTCTCTTTCCACAGGTAGACATCTTCCCGCTGACTTGCTTCCAATGAATTTCAAATTGCAGCTAATGTTACTCCCTGAGGATGACTTCCAGAAATCATCAAACTGTAGTCTGCAGAACAGCAAGGATCTATATAAGATTGGTCAAAGCTAGTTAAGCTACTATAAAGAATCTAGATACAGTAGTAGAACTAGGTGTGGCATGATTAATTTTCCCAGCTTCTAAGAAGTAACACTGTGAAAGACTGGAAAACACTCCTAATTCTCAGTGCTGTGTACACTTTTCTTTAGTGGGAAAATACTGACGCATTTCTATGAAGTACTGTGAGTAGCAGCTGAAAAGCCTCAACATGAAAGTGACTACTTAAAAAAACATTGCACATCTGCAAGAAGCATATGAAACAGTTTCACCTACAGAGACTACCAACAGAAAACTTGGCATCCCTGCTGATTTATCAATCAGGGCGCAAAACAATAAGTTTTATACTTAAATGTAGATCAGCATACTTGTACTTTAAAAAAAAAAAAGCCTTCTTTCTACCTGAAGAAATACTGATCAATCATAAACAACTTACTCAGTTCCCTGAAGAAAGGGACAATTGTAAAGAAACTGGTAGCCACTCTTGGATATACAACTAAGAAATTTGCAAAATGTATTAAGAGATGATGTAAGTAGCTTTAATGCAGTACTTTTATTGGTGTTGTCCTACTCCCTCCATGTCCTGCATCTTTGAAGGAACAGTTATGAAGGGTTGACTCTGATTTTCATAGAAAGCGCGAGGAGTCCCGTTTTTTAATTTCACATATATGTATACCCTTGCAATATGAACTGAACACAAAGAAATAGGTATCGTCTGTACAGAGAAGAGCACTAACGACCTCTCACATAAAACTGTACCAAAAAACATCACAGGCAATTTCAACAGTCTGGTTTCATAACTCCATTCCACCCATATTTTTATCTCAGTTTTAGTTCTCAAAACATCTGTTTATCCTGTGACAGTCTACTTACATTAGACTATATTTACAGAAAATAGGATATTAAAAACCATAAGGAATATATCCAGTGGCAGGGGGTGCATCTATGTATTTGTGTTTAGTTACCATCAGTGGTCTTTTCTTTAAGAAAGTGATTTCAAAAAAACCCCATTTATATTTCTGGCTTCCACAGTATCTCCTAGCAGTTCCACAATTTATCCATGTGCTATATGGAAAAGCACTTCCTTTCCATTCTACCCGACCCAACCTCCATCTAAAAAAACCACAAAGATGATGAGTGCCACATAAGGACAGATGCTGTCTCTCCTGTACATCAGGTCATGGGTGGAGAGGGAGGCACCAGCAGACAATGGCTTCAGCAGAACCTCAGCATTCCCCTCCCCCAATAGTGCTGCTATTTCCAGAGCAGTTCACCATTTCTTATCTACTGCCCAAAATCTGGAGAGGTGGTTACCACACTGAGAACATCAATAGTGTTAAACAGGCCACAGAGTAAAGTGAAATGATTTTAACAGGAAGGGATAGAATTTCCCTCCTTCCCATAAAGCCATACCTGGATAACAAAACCAACTTCTCAGGCCACAGCATCTCATGATTCTCAAACTCCAGTATGCTGCTCAGCCTCATCCTTCTGCAACTATTTAATGCAACTCTTTTTCAACTTTGCAAGATACAATGCATGTAATTTTATTGCACACTAGAAGTACAAATTAACAAACTGTTTCTTCAATGCAAAAACCAAGTGTGTTTATGATTTGGTCTGCATACATAACACAGGAGGACCATTACAAACATCTATCAACTTGAAAACTTCTGCTGAACAAAAGCAAACCTTTTCCATGTTCTTAACTTCAAACAAAGAAACCTGATAGGGGGAGTTTGATTTTTAAAAAGAAGTTGAAAAACACTTTTTACAGATGTTTGAGATATCTGTTGTTGACTGCGTGCATTGGTAGAAGAAAGGAGACAGCCACAACAACAGAAGTTAAACTCCATAAAATCTAACACTGTTTAATTAAGCAAAATAAAAATTACAACATCATTTGAAGAATAACTACACAGAAATGAAAAGAATACTCTAGTCAAAAATCCCACACCTAAAGTATTCAGCTGTAAGGAACTGTAACGCATGAAAACCTCTTCAATATTTTGACATACTTTGATATCTTTCAGTTATGTTTTGACTTCAGGATTCAGAGGGGTTTTATTTAAATAAACTTTCAGATTACATCAAAATAGGAAGAGAGATTATGCAGGTGCTAACTCCACAGTATTATATTACTAAATTACATCAACTTTTAAAGTAAAACCACTTCAGCAGTTAATTATTTCTGCTGATCTTTAATGTACACCTTTGAGAAAAACTAAAAGTAGCTAATCTTTTGGCAAGCAGCAACACGAGAACATTAAAGTCAAATTTATGTTGCTGATTAAAAGGCACTGTGATGCTGCAACTTAATTCTCAAGATGCCTCTGCTTTGTGATGGCAACATCCCCACACTGCCACTGTTAATATTCCAGAGCTCTCAGAACATAACAATTAAACCATGATTTATGAAACTAGACGCCCTACATTTTCTTCAGAACATTCTGGAAGTTTCCTCATCCCAGGTCTCTGACATTTATCAGACAAGTGTAGCAATTACAATAGTTTCAAAAACATCCCCAACTTCAGATCCATTAAGTCAATCATTTTAGAAGTTTCAACACATGGTTTCAGTGTACACTTCCAATAATAATCAATTACTCTTGGAAAAAGCTTTTCTAATACACCTTTGAGAATTGTTTCAATGAAAATATGCAATGCAAGTGCTTCCCAATACACTTTTCATTTCACTCAAATCTCTCACGCACAAAAATCAAGCCTATTAATGTAGCGTTGTCCATCAGATCAGTTTCCCTATTGCACCGTTTCTTTTACAATGGAGAAATTAACATTTCAAAGTTAAATATTATGATTTGTAGTTGTGCTTTTAACCTCAAAACATACCTGGAATTATTTCCTCAGTGCACTTCAAAGTATGCAAGAATCCTGCACCAAAGCTAACCCTGTTCAAGTTCCATTCTGAGCAAAGATCAGTAGTGCTACTAAGTCATACCAAATGGGTTTACAGTGCATAATCAAAATAATGTCTCTCCTGTGACTAAGCTGTCACAAGACCAACTCATTTCACTCAGTTCTCTAAAAGGGACCAACATTAAGTACAACAGCTGTAGAAATCTTTGAAGTCATGGAATGCATCTCCATGCTCTTTTATGCCTACAAGGACAAGCACTTCTCAATCTTCCCAATCTTCAGTCAACTCAAGACAATTAAATTAAAAACATTACAGAAAGTTCTTCTATCATAAGCCTCATAACATGAAAAACAATTTTGGATTTTGAGATTGTAATAGGATAATTTTTTAAGGAAAGTCCAGTAAAAGCACACACAATTTCATGGAAAACAGCTGCAGATTTACAGAAACCTTTGAATGCTTCCTGAACAATGGATATTCTCCCTTTCAAATCACACCATTCACATGTTTTATAAAATAGTTATGAAACTTTTTCCTAGCTTCCAAATGTCATGCAATCTCATGCTCACTTGTTCTTAAAAAAAGGGTCTATATCAATTTACCTTGAAATGCACTGTGATGCTCCAAGGAAGGGCTGTATTTGATGCATGGAGATCAAAGAGTAAGCCAATTGGGTAATGCCTAAAAATGACAAGATATTAATTAAATATAGAAGCTGTGCTTTTACTTTTACATATCACAGTTAACACACCTGCATTTACACGCACACACAAAAAAATAGCTGTTTTACTCCCACAATTAGGATTTTTTATTGTTTTCTTAGTAAAGTTATACAGGCAAGTTTAGATGACTGACAGGCAGAATCAAGTCTGGAATGTACATGTTCAATATCTAAACAGTGGTCTCCAAGCTGTGCCCACAAAACACTGCTACTTTTGCAACTGCCTTGAGTGGCCTACAGCTGCTTTGTGGAACTTTCCAAAACAGTACTTTTAGTTAAAAAGCATCAGACTAGGAATAGCTGGTCTCACAGAAAAGCACACATGCTTTCAGATGCTTGAGTGTCCTGGGTTTATACCACACTGACCCTTAACATCCTTTCCTTCTCCCACACATCTGATACATCAATGCAGAGAATAAGTAGAAGAGTGAAAAAATTATGTATCTGTTAAAGGCTGAAAGATGATAGATCAAGATCAACTCTGTCTCTTTAGTATCAAATTAAGAAGAATGAAAAGAAGAAAAAAAAATAATTGGAGTTTTGTATCTCAGTGGTATTTTAGATTAAAGGAGTTACATAAAAAAGCTTGCTTCTGACAAGTATTCACTTCAGTCTCATAGCTTTCTCTCCCTTAAATTCATTAGAATAAACAGCCCCCAGCAGAACATGGAACATATATCACACACACAAAACCTCCACAGGCATTGTGAAAAAAGCTCTTTCTTCAGATATTGGCAAGATTTTTGATAAAATATGTATTTTTTTTTTTACATTCAACATACCAAGACTCATTCTCCTATCTTTGAAAAATCGTAACCCAAAGAGCCTTATTATGCAGAGAGAAACACACGCTGAACTGTAAAGTGATTAGTTTCATTGAATTAAACGGGACTGATCAGAAGTCGCAGACGCAAGCACGTACATAAGTTTTGGAAGTCCCAAGAGTACTAACCGAGAGTGTTGCTTTAACAGCACCTGTGCCAAGCCATTTTCCAGATTGGTGAAACTTTCACACAGCAGTGCTTTAGCACCCTCTACGGGTGAGCCACCCCAAAGCTAAGCCAAATTCACCACAACTGCAAAATAAAACCCAAAATACTATTACAGTTCCTGAGCTTACCTGAGAATAAAGAGGATGCATATCCAGATTTATCCTGATTCACTGCTAATGCTCAAGTTTTTACCACAGATTTTTAACTACTAACTGCCAATCATATCCTAAAGACTTAACAGGGATTCAGCAAGAGCCCCATGAAAGAGTGGTTTTCCAGGTGAGTTAAGTAACAAAAATCAAATTTGATAATTAGATGAACACAAATTTTCAACAAGAAAATTACTTCCAGTTACTTTCAATTTATACAACAAAACAGATAACTAAGAAAAAGAAAGCAACAAAAATACCACACTAAAACTCCTGCATCAGGTCTTGGCTTACATTTTTATCTTCTAATCAGTTAAGATCACAAAGTGAAGTTCATGTAATCAAATTTTTTTCAGTAAAATCCCTGTGCTTTGCAGACTTAATAGATGCATAATTAAATGGTACTTTGACCTTTTGTCTTCTGCTAATTTATGAACAGGAAGGGTCAAGTACCCATCCAGTTAGCACTAGAGAGCAACCTATACAATTAGGGCTAGAACACAACCCACACAAAAGTCCACTGAAAGCCACGTGAAAGTGTTCAGACAGGATGGAAATAAGCTGCAGTGCCATCCCCTAGCATCTGAAGAAACTATTCCAACACAGATTGGTATCAGTCAAGTAGAGCTCCTGAGAAAGGCTGCAGCTCTCCAGGTTTCAAACTGCCAGAAGCGCTTGGGACCTCTCCTGAGGTTTGGAGGAAGTCGAAGAAATGTTCTTGCCTAGAGGAAGTGCAGATTAGTGAGGAGCTATGTCACAAGCAAACTACAGAGCTGCAGGAAGCTAGGGGCTGCACTGCATCAGGGAAGATACAGAGATTAATGGCATCATCACCAAGATCTCACAGAGATGAGAATCTGGAGAGAAAGTGTCAGTAGTCATTGGAGTGGTCAGTGGGGACTCACAGGATGGGGAGAACCAGAGTTGTGTGAACTCTGGTCTTGAGGAATCCATTCAGTGCCAGTAGCTCAGTGTGCAGCTGCAGAGGGAGCTGCAGGTTAAGCTCAGGGTGATGGGAGCCCCAGAAAAGAGGTCAGAACAAGTGCACAGACCTTTTGCACAGGAAAGGGCAGGGGGACCTGTGGCCCTGCCAGGTGACTGGTGACTCAGGGACATGGCAGGAGCCAATGACACAAAGCCCCACACTATCACACACAGACTGAGGGTATAAAAGCTCAGGGGTTCCTTGTTCTGGGGTCCCTGCTCAGGGGCACCGGTTGAAGCTGCTACTCTGTTGTTACACCATGACTAAGGTCTTTGAAGGAACCAGGCACCTGAGGCTCTGCTATGGGAACCGAGGGTCGAGCAGGTAAGGAAGCCTTTTCGGACTGTGCGGCTCTGGGGTGCGCAGGGAGTCGAGCAAGGCGCCCATCGGCTCCCTGGAGCCGCCTGCTGCAAAGGGGCCTCGGTCCCAGCTCAGGTGGCCCAAGTGTGTGACTGCCAGAGCAGCTCCTGGGTGGACAGACAGAAAAGTTTTCTTAACCTCTGGGCAAAAGAGGGCAGGCCTTCTCCATCCACTGGCAGTGCTTCAGTGTTAGAAAAGAGGCTGGAAGTTCTGAAGAAGCATCAGAGCTATCTGAACAGCACATCCACAGGCAGAGGAAGCTGTCATAGAACCAGGAGACTCCATCCGACAGGGGAGAGAGCCCCAAATGCCAACTTTACTTGTTAACCTGCAGAGGTTTGCTGCTTGTTCCAAAGCTGCAGAGTGGCAAAGTTGTTGTCTGCTTGGCTTATTAGTACTTGCTGTTTACCCACATGGGCACAAATTTTAAGCACTGCATCAGAACCCCGTAGAGTATCAAAAGTGACTCTACAAATTGTAGGGGCAAGGAGGTATCTCCTCAATTTTGCCATTAAAGGAGACAGGTTCAATGAGTTGTCTGCAGGTCAGGAGCTGGTTATGCAGCTGGCGCAACAACAAGGACATACTTGGCTTTTAGAGACATAGGATACTCTTCGGGGATGATGGACAGCCAGGGAGAGATGGAATCTCTAAGTCAGACAAAAGTATCTTTGCCTTAAGGTTTCCCAACCTGGTAAGAGCTTTAAGACCATTAACAATGGAAGTGTAAATAACAACCCGCAGATAAATAGAAATTAATTGACATGGGTGGATAGCAAGTGGTGAAAGGTGACAGCTACAAGGGAGACGTCAAAATGATAAGAGAAGGTAGAAGAGAGCCCACCACAAGTAACTATATAAGAGATCATAGCTTGGAAAATAAGCAATTAAAACTACAGTTGTACATGCTATGACATTACTGGGAGAGGGCTACCTGAGGTACAGCTAGACAGCTTGCACAACTGAAATACTGCTGTGGAAGGACAGACATAAGCTGATTAGTAAAGGCAGGCAGGGCAGATGAGGACAGAGGGTTGTCTTCCATGTCAGGGAGCAGCTTAGATGTATCAAACTTAATAGGACAGGCAACAGGTTGGTCAAGTTCTTGTGGTTCAGGAACAGAGGAAGGACTAATAAGGGCAACAGATCATGCACAATCAGAACAATCTAGGTGAGAAAATAGATAAAGTCTTCTTTTAACAACTCACTAAGTGTCTACATCACAGATCCTCTTTCCTGTTAAACTCTCATATCTGCTGGAAAAGCAACACAGCGGGACACAAGTAGTCAAGATTTCCTGATACAGACACTGGATGAACCAGAGATAACCTAAAGCTCAATCTGTTACTTATCAGTTCAGACAAAAGAGTTGTGATAATCAGTAGCAGCTTTAGCTGCAGTGATCACAAAATGGCAGAGTTAGAAGTCCTAGAGAAAGGATAGTAAGCAGAATACAGACTTTTGACCTTATTTTTCATTTCCTCCTGTTGCCCCTACACAGTTCAGGCTCAGACATATCAGATGCATCACTGGACAACAGTTTCAGTCCTTCACCTGCAGCCAGAGCACTGAACCTGTGCTGTACTTAGAGAAATGCAGGTGCTGAAGGAACATTCCTCTTGTTGCAAGAAGTCATAAACTCTTAGGAGATTGTTTCTAACAGTCTTAGGAGATTTCTAAACAATCTTAGGAGATTGTTTTCTAACAGTCTTTGCCTGCATCTCCTCCAATATGATTGTAGGCTTAGCCTCCTGTAGCTGCAGGATGGTCTGAGGTTTGATCCACTTCCTTCTGTAGTCTTTAATGCTGCACAGTCTGATAATCTGTTCCTGAAACTCCTTACTTTGGTGACACAGACCCTCACCCAGCACACACCTCCTGTGGCCAAATAATCCATTTTCCCCTATCCCAACACTTTCAGCAAGAAAAAGAGGCCAGGCCCATGTAACTCCACGCCTGGAGAGGTTCATTTCCTTTAAGAACTTGACCAACACACTGCAGAGCCTGAAGTTCAAACTGTTTCAGACTTCCTCCAAAATCTCACTGGAAAATGGAAGAGCTGCATCTGAACAGATAGAGACGTCATCCCAACTAGGTATGAAACTGCACAGACTATAAGCAATAAGACCTCACAGGGCAAAGTAAATAATTTGAATAAACAATATTATTAACAAGTTATTTTTGATTCTGAATGCACAAGTCATAGCTAAAAGGATCAAACATTAAAGCCCATTATTCTTTCTCTACCAGCTACTAGCTCAGCGTAATTCTCAGCTGTGGTGTTTAGGTCTTCCCCAGAAGAAGTGTTGGCTCTTTATGGGATTACCATTCTCCTAAAATACTGCTTTACAAATAGCACTTTCCTTAGAAAAGCAGTTCCACCGAAATCAGTAGAGCTGTACCTGGTAGAATAGGCTTTGTTTTTCTGAAAGATGAGAGTTTTAATTAGCAGATCATCATTACACTATTTATTTTCATTTCTACATTCAATAAATTTAATAACTCTTCACTTAATTTTAGAATTACAAACTACATTTTTATTCTATACCTATATTGTACAGTTTGTTTCTCTAATTCTAGTTTAAACATGATGGTATTTGAAAACTTACAGAAAACATCAATCTATTTTTGGTTAAGGCACAAAGCCTCTCTTGCCTTTCTTGTTACAACTTCAGTGAAAACTAGTTTTCTCCCAGTATTTACCTGGGATTATGAACACACTAGGATAAATGTGGTACCTTGCTGTTTATTTAGGTAGTATCATGACTCAACATTACTGTGGCACATAAGACACCATCTCTTGTTAAGTTCTACATAATTTATTTAGAGGTCTAAAGCTGGTTTTGCCAGACATTAATAATAAAAGTTTAAAGAGATCATTTTTATCAGATTCTATTTACATATTTTCAAGGTTTACGCTAGGTTGGTCTCAAAGAAACTGAAGACTAGAAGAGATCTACTGCATCACCAAATCTACAGGGTCTCCATGATGTGATGCTTGCTAATCACAAAACAATCCAGGTTCAGTAAAATTTTAAAAATCACTAGTTTTCTTTCCTATGATGATACAGGAAATAAAAAGAGATAAAAATGTCTTCATCATTCAAAATACTAAATACCTTCTGAAGGGCTGACACTATCTATACCGAACTAACAAACACTGAAGCTCTCAAAATATTTTCTTTAAAACTCTTTAACAGCAGAACAAGTGGAAAACCTGATAAAAAGTATTTATGAAAATTAATTAAATGAAACAATATCAGTCCAAGTCCCTAAACTCTTACAAAAAATACACAACAAACTAAAAACCCAAAAGAAAATAGTTTTAACCATCAGACAAAATAAAAACAGGATCAACAGCAATTAGTTCAGTAAATTTGAACTAACTGAATTCAACAAACACTTGCAGATTAGTATTACATTTTTACAGTGCAGGCATATCACACCAGTGAACAGTGAAGGCTACTCATGCTTTATTACTGTTATGCATATAAGCTATTTGCATTTAGACTCCAGAAATATTACTTCCTATCTGTGTTACTAGGCATCTTCTAGGAAGATGGAATACGTTAAAGGAAGATTTATTTGGCAATTCTGCTGCAAGCAACGGTAAAGCCAAAACCACAAGCATTCTGAATTACGGGAACAAGGAAAACAAAACCAGTAAGTGCAACACAACACCTCTGTCTTACACATATAGTAAAAATTCAAGCAGAATAATAAAAAATGTTCAACATTAAACCTTTTGTTTTCCCCCAAAAGCATGCATTTCTTACCCTTCTCCTCTTTTGCCGTCTTTGAAACTCAAGGGAGCGATTCCTTTATGAAAACTAGTGAAACTGTGCTCAGCCTGGGAACTCTCTATGTGATAAACTGCATAAAGTACAAAGTTCAATAAACTCACCATTTCAGTGGTGTACCTTCGTATTCAAACCATATTTCACTAACTTCCTCTTGTTTCATAACTTTCTGAAAGTGCTTCTTCACTTTGTCTGTTACCAGTGTCAAGTAGCTTACCCTTGGCAAAAGCAACTGAAAAAAAAATTATAGAAGCTTTAAGTGCAAATAAAATACTCTAAACCAGTAAAAATTTGTAACAAGTATGCATTTAGATAACCAAAATGCAGTTAGCATTCTCTTCTACCCCTTTTTAAGGTAAGAGGTCTTTTAGACAGTTTACTTTTTAATGGTCAATGAAAGGCTACAAAGTAGTGCACTCAGAAGATGCAGAATAGCAGTACCCAATATATTAACACCAAAAAAAGTAAAAAACTAAGTTCTTGATTCTCTCAGGGGGGTGGTGGGGAGAAAAGTGGATTTCAATTTCTGCTCCTCTGTATTTAAATAATGAAGTTTCAAACATTTTTCATATGAACACATAAGAGATTCTAACTTCTTATTGAAAAGAATGAGCAGCTGTGCATCAGCTGTTATTTCAAAATGGAAATTCCTGCACAAGGAAAAAAAAGCCAATGAAAACTAGATGCTTAAGGGTTTGGTTTCCAAGTGTTTTGTACTTCCAATAGCTGGCAATTTCCATTTTCTTTGCATTGGGTTCATCAGTTCAACCTATTAGTCAAGACTACTATACTTCCACAATTTAACCTTCACCCAGCAATTAAAATCAGAAAGAAAACTGTAAATATGTTTTTAGTTGAAAAAATTAGAGGACACATTCTTACAGCTTTGTCATATACTATCTTATTTTCTCAAGTGTATAATATACAAATCAGAACATTGTGCTATTTTTATTTGCAACATCTTCCCTACCATCTGGTTTTTTTAAAAGCCTTATCCCCAGGAGTGGTTAAGGACTCTATCAATCAGTGAATTGACTGATGACTGTGTGGCACATTTACTAGAGATAAATCAATCTGTAAGCATTAACAAACAATGCTTTTCAGTATCTCAGTAAAGATTAACCTCCCTATAAAATATCAATTCACTTTAGAGCAGACATTTTAAATTAATAGTATCCATCCTGTAAACTTCTGCTTCATAATCATTAATAAAATAGATGGGCCTAAGATATATATAGACTATATTTTGCATGTTTAGAGAAACATTTGTTTTCCAGTGTTCCTCATAACCAGTGCTGTTTCTTAAAGTATTTTCTTTATAGTATATGAATAATGCCAGCCCTAAATGAATGTTTGCAGTACAGACCTCCCAAACTGTGTAAGGTTATATTTTGCCTGACAGAAAACTTGATCTCTGCTGCAACATTGCTCCAGAATTTCTCCAATAATTAGACCACACTTTGATATATAAATCAGATAATATTTTGACCATACTACAATTTGTATTGTAAATACAAAAAGAAGTATTGAGAGCACATCAAGTTCTTGGAAGAACAGATTCATCTTTTTGATAATGCCACATTAGGTTATATCTGTGACACTGCTAAATTTTATAATTTTCTAAAATTACATAAGGCCAAGTCTCACCACTATCACAGACATCATGTCAGTTAACACTCCATTTTTCATGTACCATATGGTTTTCTTTTTCCATCTGCTGCTTTTATTACCATCATCACATTGTTTCTACCTTGTTTCATAGGAGCAATGTAATCAAAACACAGTCATTTTTAAAAGGCAAACAAACTCAATATCAAATGAAGTTATGTACACATTCAAGTAAGAATTGCTTCGTACTTAAATGACAACATAAGCTTATCCTTTATTCACCCAATTCCACATATCTTCACTGATTGTTCTTGAGACAATATAGTCCAGACTGTACTAATCACACCCACATATTTTTTGTAATTTAATGTTATTTCTGCATGATATGTACAGTTAAATTAGTGCTGGTGTACTCTGATGAGACTTATTAGGACTCTTAAAAATGCCAATTTTCAGCATGCTGCATGTAGCACAGCCATGCTGGAATTGATAAATATATTAAAGCATTATTTATTGCAACACTGTTTCACATAACAATTTAAATTGCATAACTTCCTCTATAAAATATTCTGCTTTGGTTTACACTGTGAAAGAACAACCCAGTTTCTACTTCAGCACAATTAGAGAACACAGACAGTAACTAAACAGCATTCAACTGAATTTAACAGAATGTGACCAGTACTCCCAAAAGGCTTTAACAAAAACTGTACAACTGTACAAAACACAACAGTTAATCAGATTAACATGAATTAACTGTTTCCCAGAGATGCTGAGCATTTGTAGAACCTACTGAACTCATTGTTTGGTCCCCCCAGTTCTTCTACCTCGATACAGTTATCCCCTTCCATAGAAGTGGAAGGATCCAATTCTACCACTTTTCTAGTTCTAATTATCTTAGAGATTTACAAGGATGAAAAATCTGTTAAGTGAGATCTTTAAGAGCAGTTTAAACACATTTTCAAACAAAGGAGTTTGTTACTCCTTTTAATGTCCCTTCCCCAGCCACTGAAAGCTAACAAATAAGGTCATGAGTTCTCTTCATTAAATTAAGAAAAGTTAATCTCCAAATACATCACCAAGCAGAACAAATCCTTGCAGCCGTCCCTAAATGTCACCCCTGAAAATTACACAAACCACAACACCTTCCTTTTTAATATTATGTATTACTACAGTATTTAATCACAACAACCAGGAATGTTTTCTTATTAACCAGGAGGTTAAATTAAATACAAAGAACTCCTCATATGCCTAAGTAAATGCTTGCAATATAACTGGGTAGAGAGTACTTCTCCAGGTATATCCACAGGTTTCATTGCAGAGCATGCAGTATTTATACATGCAAAGCACTAAAACAGAAAAATTACAGATTTAACAAGCACTAGACTGGTCTCATCACTAAAGTGTCGAGGGATATGAAACAGAACATTCTAATGTGGAATGGTTTCACATTCCTCTCTCCTACAGATACCTTAAAATAATATTTTTGACACCAAGCAAGCTAAAGAGTGATCCTGTTAAAGACCAGTCCCTTGGGCAGAGCATCATTCTAAGACTGTACCCTGCTGTAATTTTGTTCTTTATACATCTGACAAGTCTCAGCCAATGAGTCTCTGCTTCCTGTACACTTCTTTCACCCTCTTCTCTCTAACTGCTGCTTGCACCAAGAGGCAAACAGTATATAACTTAAAAAAAAAAAAGCATAACTATTTTAGGATGAGAGAAAAACCAGATAAATCAGCAACAAAAGTAGTTCAAGCAAACTGTTCCTAAATACGCTGCCACTCAAAATGTAAGCATCTGCATGAAACACTCCAAAGAAAACTGATGTATCCATTTCTAGCATAACTGCAGAAACCTACACTACATGACTATATTAAGACATAGGACAGTGGGCTACCAGGGCTGCACAGTCTTTATGTCACCACTCTTTCCAAAGGATAGACAAGCTGATTTTCAATTATTTGTCCTACCCCTGTGTAGTGCCACAAGGTGATACACACATGCTTCAGCACCTGTGCTGCACTAACCCATCTGACAGACAGGGCTCTCCTGTCACACCACTCACAAAAACTGAAATCCATCCCACAGACTCTGGGTTGTTTTCTAACCCCTCACCCTCCAAGTCTATGTCATCCTTCATCTTCATAAAGCAAGTTCCACCAAGCAGAATCCTTTATCCTCCCTCATCTTAATGATGCCAGTATTTCCTCCCCATGCAGTCTCTCCATTTATGAAAGGCAATCTGAAATACAGAGGTTATATCTATACTAACAAGTAAGAGAAGACATGTAAAGCTGAAGAGCTAATGTCAAGGGCTAGAATGTTAACTACATATACTTTCCTACTTTACCCATAATTTTATTTTATTTTGATTTAGCTCAAGTTTGCTCCCATACACTAAATGTCCATTAGCAGCTGCAGCCCATCTGTCGCTTCAGCTTCACGTGAAAATGATTCAGCCCATGGGCTGACTGCTCTGTGATGCCAACCTGGGCACAGGAAGTGGAAAGGATGAAGAGTTATTTCAAATCTGAACAAAAACATTAATGCAAACACACTCTGAAACTACCAGAGCTACACCATGACATAAAACCTTGATTGCTATTCTGCCTTACACTATTATAAATCCTTGGTCCCTCCAAAGACACAAAGCTGTAAGACCAGCTCCAACGTGAACTGAAAAATGAAGAAGCTAAAATTTTAGAACTGTCATCTGCAAGTAACTGCATTTTGCAGGAACAAAGAATTAAGCATTGAGAATTTTTGTGCATACTTTATGTGGAGTAAATAAAAGAAATCCTATGACCTTAACATGATTTCCTTGACTTAGAAATCTGGCCAAACCACAAGGATAACATGGTTTCATGGTTTCCATGCCAATGTTGAACAGATCAAGGCTGTAAACCTCTGAACTTCGACTTATACCTTTCAAGTAGCTCTTACACGAAGCATGCAAATAAATTTTAACTCCTATTTAAAATTTGAAGTCTGAGACTTTTAAGTATCTTAGATGTATTTGGCAATAGGTCAAAAAATATGAAGCAAAGTGCTTATCTTTTACCAATGATGAAAATAAAACATACAAAGATGAGCACTATTACTGCTGAACAGAAAGCACTTATAGTTCATTACGTTTCAAAACAACACATGCAAATGAGAAACTGATGACACAAAGATGCTATAAAACACAGAAAAAAAAATTATATCCAGTGCAGAATGGGATACAATAAGACTTAAGAATTTTAGAATTCCATAAAGATTAAAAGTTCAAGATTTCCCTCCCATATACTTGTTACATTTCAAATTTGCATTTCACTGAATCAGCTAACATTCTTTATCAATTACATGTCTCTTAGGTGGTGAAAGACTGAAAACTGCTGAGAACATTATAAATAAATATATCATTATAGAAGGGACTTCTATGTTACAACTTAAACACATCCATCATCCCTTTTTTATCATCAGCTAGCCATCCTGTTCAGGCAGTGTTCTGTTTAGCCGTTATAGTTGCTCTTCCTATTTCTGAGCTAGAGCTCTCATGGCTGCTGGACTTTAAAGAAAAGAAAATGAGGAGAAGTCATCCACAGAGACAGTGTTCATTAGGAGTTTGTGTTACACAGGTGACCAACCTTAACGCTGAAGATTTCATAAGTCTGACTAAATTATTTCTGCATTAAGAGAAGTTCTCTCCCTTCTACTCTTCATTATCCAAGAAAATACAAATTCACATGCAGCCTCCTCCTTAACCTAGTCACTCACTGACTTTCTAAGAATTTTTTCAACGATCTAAATTATCTGTGATAAGTTTCTGTCACTATTGAAACAAGCCTGAAGTTTTCCATTTGCTGTGAAGAAAGATGAAGTCACACAGCATGGCTATAAGTTTACTTTCAGAAGCTACCAAAATAAGAAAATAATTGGTTTTTTTTTCACAACACGCAGTAGTAGACGTGATGAGAATGAAGGAAATGAACATAACCAGGATCTTGGACTATTTGTGACTGCCTTTGTCATACTCACATAATAGGGGTCAGCTTCCCTTTCAGTTATCTCATCCTGATAGAGAGTAAAACAGGTCGGTATTCGCCCAAACCACACATCTCGAAGTACATCTTTGTCATCTGTCATTCTTCCAATGGACAGTGAAGCACATGTAGATCAATTTGTTTCTTCAGCTACAAATGTAACCCATTCCCCACCACCCCCCGAAAAAAAAAATAAGTCAGCACGACTGCAAATAAAATACATCTTGTTAAAGGTTCTCCCATAACTACGATCCTGCAGGCTGACCAACGCTGTCACCGGGGCATTAAATGCATCACTTGGTACAAAAAACGGGATGAATTAAGCTCCCAACTACAAACACATGGTGGATAAGGAGTGAAACGTAAATGAGCATTTCCTAAGGCTGCATAACGCCCCATCCGCAGAGGCAAAAGGTCCTTTCCCGTTACCGCCCCGCAGCTCCCGGCACCCCCAGAGGCCCCGGTGCCAGGAGCAGAGCCCGTGTCCGCAGAAGGGCGGCCGGGAACACCGAACTGAGCCGGGCTCTCCCGGCCCGGGGGGTCACCGAGGCCGCAGGACGGGCCCCAGCATCGCCTAGCGCCGCGCTGAGACCGGGGGGCGTCCGGGGCCCGGCCAGGCCCCGCGGGGTTTGTCTGTCTGTCTGTCTGTCTATCTGTCCACCTCCCTCCCTCCCCACTGCCGGCAGCTGCCCGAGGTGAATCAGCGGCGCTCCCGCCCCACGGGGCCGGACCGGGGAGCACCGCGGCGGCAGCGCCAGGCGCGCTGTCCCGGGCAGCGGCCGAGCCTGGGGGCGGCCCC
>NC_031770.1:69751347-69768146 GCF_001522545.3 Parus major | reverse complement strand
GCCGGGTGCCGGGAGCCGGGTGCCGGGAGCCGGGAGCCGGGAGCGCTGGCGGTGCTGCAGCGGCAGCGCTGGCGGCGGAGAGTCGCCGGGCTGCAGCTGTACTGGACCCGGCCATGGGCCCGCTCCTGAGGCATCGGCGGGACCGTGCAACCGATGGACCGCGCGTTTGAGGATTTTAAGCACTTAATCTCTCTGTTTTCTCTTACCGATTGTTCTTTTTCCCACTTCCCCACGGAAGTAAAATCGTAGCACCAAGCCTCTCAGAGTTCAAGGAGCGTTTGGACAATGCTTTCAGGCTCATCGTGTGACTATGGCGTGTCTGTGCAGGGCGATGGACTCGATGGGTCCCTTCCAACTCAGACTATTCTGTGACTTTTTCTGTAGTAGATCTTACCCACTGTGATAGATGGAGCAAGTCCAGAGGAGGCCATAAAGTTGATAAGAGGACTGGAGCCCTTCCTCTACAGCGAGAAGCTGAGAAAGGTGTGGCTGTTCAGCCTGGAGAATAGAAGGTTGTGTGGAGACCTCGTGGCAATCTTCCAGTGTCTGAGGGGCCTACTGGGAAGCCAGAAAGGCTCTCTGTCTCAGGAACTGTACTGAAAGGACAAGGAGGAATGGGTGCAAACTGAAAGATGGGAAATTTATTTAAGGTGTTAGAAATAAATTCCTTACTGTGAGGGTAGTGAGGCACTAGAATAGGTTGCTCAGGGAGGTTGTGGGTGCCCCAGCCTGGCAGAGTTCAATGCCAGGTTGGATAAGTCCTTGATCAACCTTTTCCAGTAGGAAGTATACTTGCCCGTGTCACAGCAGATTTGGACTAGATAATATTTAAGATCCTGTCCAACCCTTCATACTCTATAATTCTGTGATTTTATACCATGATCACAGGAGGATGAGGAGCACCTGTTGCCATCAGTGACACCTCTTGCATACCAAAGCATCATTCTGGATTGATTTTATCAGCTCAGTAGGTGCGAGTTCACAGTGAATTCCACCTCTGCTCTTCAAAGAACATCTCCCACAATTCTGTTGCTTTGCAAATCCCCATCTCGATGTCAACTCCTACAACTGTAGGAGTGCAGGGGAAGATCAACACTCGTGGCAGGGAACATCATAATTCCCAAGGAGGATATGTATCCTATTGTGCTACACACTAGCAGTTGTCAAAGCTGGGCTGTTCTTGTGGCAAGATGTACAACTGCAGCGAACATCTCAGAGCGGTGTTTTGGCACATTGGGATGAGAGCTGATACGGTGTGGCTTTAGCGGCAGTTTCAGTAGTGCCACGTTCTGGCCATGCTGCCTTGTGGCCACCAGATGTCATGCAGCGGCCACGGCTGCTGAAGGAGTCTTCGAGAATTCGGGAACTAACTGCAATTATTACAGATTTTCGGTGGGGTTTAGCCAAAGACTGGCATTTTAATAAGTTTGTGTGTTACTGAGCCAACAGTATGATTTGCAGAACTCTAGTATTTTTTCAGTCATCTGAAGGATTACAAAAGTCTGGAAGGCTCATTTAAATTTTCTTCCCAGTTTAAATGAGATGTTTTTGGTAAATCATAATATTCCAGACATGAGGCCTAATAAAATTATCTCATTTGCTAGTGTTCTGTAAGCAAAAATTAAGCTGTGGCGCTTTTTTGACTTGGGACATACACAAGGAAGCTTGCCTTGCTTTCTCTATGAAGTTTTTTGTGACACATTGGTTTAAAAAGGAGGCAGACTGCTGTAAACTTGGAGAAATTTGGTATGGCCTACCCAAAGGATAGGGAAAGAAGGCACGGAGCACCTGTAATTTTGCAAGGGCTTTATGCTCTGAAAGGACCAGTTCCCTTTCACTCTATGGGCAACTACACTCACCTAGCACATGTTGGGTGTGATGGTGGAAGGGGAGAGGTTCCTCCAGAAGTATTGTCTGTGCACTCACAACAGTTTTAACTCGTGTGGATGGTGTGGAAATGATTGTCTTGCAGACCTGGAATGGCAGGAGATGTGCACAGAACTGATCCCACAGTTACAGAAACATCCAACCCACATGCACTGCACATTTACTAGAGGCTTTTCTGTCGGATTCGGCAAGGAACCCCCTTAAGATTGTTACAGGTCTGCTGAAACCAGTCTCAGGAGGATGCACTGGCCAGTGGAGCTGCTGTGAGATGCCAGCACCACTAGAAAAACAAACAGAAAAACCTGACTGAACAGACAAAAAAAATAATATTTTTACAAAGATTTTTAACTCATTACAAGATTTGCAAGCTTTCAGAAAGCTTTGCACATATGGATATCCCTACAGGAAATCAAGGAGAAACACAGGGTTAGTCTTTGCCCTTTCCTCCTTTGAACTCAGAGCTCTCCTATAGAAAAGGGTGGTTTTGGTAGGATCTGTAGGATGAAGGGTTCGACTTATCATTGTAGCAGCATCACTAAAAGTAATGCCAGGTCATTTCTTTTCTCACAGGCAGGCAGCAGTCTGCCAGCTATTGTCAGTGATACTGTTAGGATGTGGCTCCTTGATGCTGCCTGTGCTCACCTCCTGAGGTCTTACTTAACCCTCACTGTTACAGCTCTTGAAGCACAACATTGGCCAGCTAGACTGTGCAATCAGCATTCTGTTGATTACTTATGACAATTACCAAGTAGATTAAACATTTACTTTTGCATTTTTCTCTTGTGTATAATATAAGGAACATAGGCACCTGACTCAAGCATATGGATTCCACTTCATAGGCTGAAAAATTAATTCCATCAAGCACCCAAGTCTTTTGTTGGATCTAGATACAAGAAGCCAGGTAGAGAATAAAACTCAGTCAAGTTATAAAGTGAGATAACTTACTGTTTAAATTACCTTCCTGTTTAAACATTCTGCTGGTGTAGTTGCCAGACACAGATACATCAAGATACTTTGCTCATGTGAGACCTTAAAGGCACTAAATCTGTAGGTGAATGAGGCTCTGCTACTGAGACAAAGTTGGTTCTAGATAAGCACATGAAATATATGATTACTGAACAAATAAACTGAACCTGAAGTGAATGCCAACTTTTCTGTAATTATGACTACAAATAAAAAATTCAAATCTAAACATTAAAAATAATTGCCAGAATGTAATGTCAAAATAAATACACTAAAAAGGAAATTACCTCTTTGACATGTTGTTTTCCACACTACTATCTAATGCTTTGAGTTTCACCATCACTTTGCACAATTGACTCATCTAAATTGGAAGGGGAAGAGCTCAACAAACATATTTCCAATTCCAAGGATCCTCGAGCAGTATTCCCTCATTTTAAATGTCATCATCAGACAACACAGTGAGTCATTGCCTAATGGCAGCTGAATCAAAATACCTGTTATTGAGTACATATGGAATGTGAAGATGCTTGTAAAGAACAAGATTATAATTAAAGATGCATTAATTCTAATAAAAAGAAGAGAAATGGAACTGATGTTTTACATATTTGTGGGCAGTTATGCTTTTGTGTAATGGTAGTGCAGATGAAGATTTGTAAGCAGAATCAGTGTGTTATTTACGTCAGAAGGGACCTCTGGAGTTCTTTCCTGAAATCTAGGCCAACAGCCCTTCTCAAAGCAAGAGTAACTACAAGTTAGTATAACTTGTATATAGACTAACTATAAGTTACTCTTCCAGCTACAAGTTGGAACATATTGGTAAAGGTAAATCATGCCAGAATTTGATTGCTGAAAAGTTACCTGAAATAAAACATTAAATACTATTTCCCTCTGTATTTTGCTAGAACTGGGATTACTGATATTCATTGCTTTGATCACATGGAATGAATTTAATGGTGCTTTTGTAGAATTGGTATTTTATGTCACCACATTTGTGGTGACATATTTTATGTCACACATGTGGTCACGTACCACAAAGTAAGGATAGTCTGTAGGTATATGATTATATATTTATGTAAGTTATACATATATGGATGTATAACAAATAGCCTTGGCAGGTGGACAAAATATTCTATTTATTCAGTCCTGGCTCCTCTTCTGTAAAACCCAGACTCCATTAAATCATTGGCAAAACATGCAGATATGTGAAACTACCTGTTCCAGTGTTGTTTCATTAGCAATAGTGGTCAATAGTGAGCAATCACTATTGCTGCTTTCCCTTCACTTCCCTAACAGTTTTCAATAGAAAGCAAAATGTACTTTAATTTTCTAGATATTGTCTTTTGAGTGTGTAAACAAAACCGTATCGTGAGAATCATTAATGTACACCTTTTAACATGCAACAGTGAGTAAGAGTCAAATGAAACTCATAAAGCTGCTATTTTTATCTAGCTAAATAGTTCGTTGTTGCCTACTCCCAGTGAAGACTTAATTTGATTAATTAGATGAGGAGCTGATTCATTCATCTGAGAACTTCCTGGAAATATTACAAGATAGCACTTAATGTTTTCCAATACAATTTTAACTTATAAGTCAGTGGAAGTAAAAAAATCAGTCTTACTGGGATGTAATTCTCCTTTCATGGTCTCCTCACCTACTTATATTTGTCTTCTGTAACAGTGAATATATTTGGAAATATTCTAGACTGGTTTTAAACTCTTTTTTGTCTAAATAACTGAGGTATTCTGACAACTGTCCTAGTTTTCCCTCACAGCTGTTAACTCTTTTTTCCTTTGCTGATTTCACAGAATCACAGAATGATTTGCAGTGGAAAGGCACCTTGAAGATAATCTAGTTCCAACCCTCATTTCCTTTTTAGACCTACCTTAAAATTCCTAAGTCATATTTCAGACTATCAAAAAAATCTTTTATTGCTAAACCAAGTGACTGGACGTTGGGAAATCCCAGTTCTAGGTCTGCTGCTTATTATTTACCTTGAACAAAATTTCTTGGTTTTGCTACTTTGTCATTGACTCATGAAGACATCTTGGTCTTAGTGAGGAGGAAGGGAAGTACCCCTTTTTAAAATTTCACATAATGTACATGTGGAGATTTCTTATGAACGTAGATCAGATCATAAGCTTTCTTTTTTAATATATTGGCAATGTCAGCAGCCAGTTGTCCACTTTGCTGGATTTTTACCCCTCTGCATGTTAACTAAGTAATACCTATTCTGTCAAGCATTCTCACCTACCAAAGATAAGTGTCTGGTATTCAAAAGGTAATGGGACATTGATTCCTGACACTTCTTTTCTGTTGGTAATACTGACAGAAAGGTTAATGGCTTTGTCAATACTATCTCAGTATGGGACAGGTTTGGCTCCATCTATGTTTGATATATAAATGTAGCCATTTATGACCAAAGATCAGCACTTAGTGCTGAATCACAGCACAGCCAGAAGGTAACACAAAAGTAGAAGGAGGATAATACAATAATCCTGGCAACTGGAACAGCCTTTAGGTTGTTTACTTTTAGGCAAGAAGAGGTTTCACCAATAACCTATCTGGTTAATACCATTGAAATGTCATCTGCTGAGACACGGGCAGTCCAGCCCTCAGAAGATACCAAGCACCCATGTGTCACTCAGCACTTGGGAACTCCCAGAACTGAAACCAGAATTAACTGCTGTTTGATGAGAAGTAATCTTTCATACCTCAGTAAGAAGACTTCTTGCTGTACAGCTCTATATTAAAATAATTTCAATATGGACTTTATTCTTTATCTGTGTTACACCGCATAATTCCAAGCATCTGAGTTAGACCCTTTACAACCTGGTCTACTGGCCTGACTTACTCTTGCAAAAAAGTACCAGATACCATATGGGTTCATGAATAAATACAGTGCCAAGTGTGACACAGAGACAGCAGCCCATATTCCCTGCCCATCCAAGTCATCAAGGCTTCAGAAAAGTAATTTACTATTCTTAGTAAACATAAGCGTATTATATCTGATGTAGACCAGTTTTTTCCTTAGATTTCTGTAAAGAAATAGTAGTGACTTGTAATAAAACACAGGATTTCTGTATTGCAGACAAAGTGGGGTTTTTTATGACTGGACTATCTTCAGTAGTTTTGCCCAGGGAAAGAATTTTTCTCAGTGATTAAAAATTCATTTTAATAATTTTGTAGTACTAAAGTGTTGGTAAGTCCAGTTCTGAAGCTCTGATATATCTTTGTTTCTCCACCAATAAAGTGTATTATGAAGATTTAAATTTACAAAGAGCTTTTAGTGAATTTAAAATCAATATTGGATACATTTTTTTCTGGTTTTATTTTCCTCTTGGTTGTATTTGTACAACATTCATTGTATGAGTTAGCTATTAAATCCCTGATATCTCAGGGAAAAAAAGAAAAAATACAATGTACATAAAATAGGAGAATGAGTGTTTGAGTTGATGGTGAAGAAAAGTAAAAATCCTAAAGTCTATCTTATTCCATGAGAAGTATAATTATCAGTGGCCTCATCAGTGCTGAGGGAGCAGAGGGCTGTTGGAAATCGCTTCCCTTGAGCTGCTTGCTGCACCATGTCTAGCGTAGCCCAGTGTATACGTGATTTCCTTGCTTACACAGGAGTTTGCATTTGTCTCTCTTGAACTCCATGATTCTTGCATCCTCTTGTTTGCTGAGATTCCTGTGAATAACAGGTCAAGCCTCCAGAATATCAATCATTCCACCCTGCCCAGTTTGTATCACCCAAAACCCAAACAAATGTGTGTTCCAGCTCCTTGTCCAGCTCAATGATAAATGTGTTACGTGCCTTTGTGATGGGTTGACTGTGGCTGGATGCCAGGCTCCCACCAAAGCCACTATTATCACTCCCTTCCTCAGTTGGATAGAGGAGAGAGAATGTAAAGAAAGGTTCATGGGTCAACATAAGGACAGGGAGAGATCACTCACTATTTACCATGAACTGCTCCTGTGTGGGCCCCTTCCATGGGGTGCAGTCCTTCAGGAATAGGTTGCTCCAGCATGGGTCTGCTACAGGGTAACAAGTCCTGCCAGCATTCCTGCTCCAGCATGGTCTCCTCTCCATGGGACCACAGACCTTGTCAGGAGCCTGCTCCAATGTAGGCTTATCACAGGCCACCATCTCCTTTGGGCATTCTCCTGGCACAGGCTCCTCCACAGGCTACAGGTAGGGATATCTGTTCCACCACGGACTTCCACGGGCTGCAGGGGAACATCCTTCCTCACCATGCTCTGCACTAAGGGCTGTGGGGAAATCTCTGCTCTGGCACCAGAGCACCTCCTGCCTCTCTTTCTCCACTGACCTTGGTGCCTGCAGGGCTGTTGCTCTCATATACTCTCACTCCTCTCTCTGCTGCTGTTTCTGCAGTGCTTTTTTCCCCCCTTCTTAAATCTGTCAGCACCGTTGCTGATGGGCTTGATCTTGGCCAGTGGTGGGTCCATCTTGGAGCCGGTTGGTGCTAGCTCTGTAAGGACATGGCGGAAGTTTACACCATGTTTCCATAGAAGAACACTCTGCTATCAAACCTTGCCATGAAAACCCAATACACATTGAATTATTAACCACTACTCTCTGATCCCAGCAGTCCAGCCAGTTTTTCACTACCCTTGCAGTCTACTCATCTAGTCCACATCTCCTCAGTTTAGCTACCAGCACACTACAAAACACAGTGTTGAAAGTCTTGCTTCAGATAAGCTACATCTGTTAACTCTCATCCACAGAGCCAGCCATTTCATCATAGAAGGCAATCAGGTTGGTCAAGGATGATTTAACTTTGATAAATCTCTGCTGCCTGATTCCAGTCATTGTTCTGTCCTTCATGTGTCTAAATGTGGAGTTCATCATTTTCTCAGGAGTTGACCATGCTGTAGACCTTCTTCCTTGATTTTTTAAAAATTTTGATGTGATACTTGTCTTTTACCAGCAACTTGGGAGTTCCCCCAGTTGGCACAGCCTTTCAAAGATGACAAAGAAGAGCCCCACAAACACATCAGCTGTCTCAACTTCCATGGATGCATCTTGCCTGGCCCCATGTCCATAAATACTTAAATTAGTCCAAATTTGATCTTCCTGTAGGATGGATAGTGCCTTGGTCCCCACAATTTGCTACTAGGCTCAGAGACCTGACCTTGGCAGTAAAAAACGAGGCAAACAAGGCATTAAGTACTCCAGTCTTTCCTAAGCACTTTCTCGCTATATCCTTTGCATCTTGTCTGCACTATTTAGCAGTGAGTTTACATTTTTCTTCACCTTTCTTTCAGGGCTGCTTATCTGCAGAAACTCTTCTTGTTCTCTTCTATGTTCATTGGTGGTTTCAACCCCAGTTGTGTGGCCTTCCTTATTTGACTCTTGAATGCCTGAGTGATGCTTCTAGATTTTGTGGTAACTTCCTTTCTGTGTCTGAGCTCAACTAGAATTTTCCTCTTCAGCTAATCTGGCTTCTCACTGTATCTTCCCATCTTCTTGTGCAATCACAATGGACCATTCTAGGTCAATTGCTTCAAGGAGATCTGATTTGAAGACCAACTCTTTTTTTCTTTCTTGTCTCTCCAGTGATTCCTGCTGATTTATTCCCTGACCAAGCTCAAGTCCACTCCTGAAGTTCAGGTCTCTGCTATGTACTTTCCTTGCTTCTCTTAGCATCTTAAATTGAACCTGTTTTCCCACTTCTTTTTGGGCTTTGATCTGCATACTTTGATGAACCTGCTTAGAAACCTTTCTCAACAGCAAGACTACTGGGACAGATGCTCTTTGCCTTTCCTTCTTATGCTGGTGCCATCACTTCCCACCAGTCCTTACTCCCAGAAAGCAATCCATGGATATAGAAACGAAAGGCTCTCCCTGTGACACCAGCTACACTGGCTTTGATCTCCATAATACATCCTCTCCTATTAAGCCCATGTCCTTAACCGGTAGGGTCAAAGAGGAACACTTTTTTTTTTTTTTTGGTGGCTCTTTACCACAGCTCAGAGCACAGCAGTAATCTTTGATCTGCTCAAGTTCTCTTTTGGCAGCAACATTTGTGTCCAGATGGGTAATAAGTACACAGTAACAGTGATAAGGCAGTAATAGAGAGCAATAATCCAAAGACACTGTTGGTCCTTCTGTGGTGTCCTGCACCAGGGCCCAGGACAAGCAATCAGCTTCCTAACAGCAGGTCTGACCTGCAGGTGGGTACTCTGGCCCCTTAGAGAAGGAAGTCTTTTTAAAAAGAACAATCTTATTAGAGAAGCTTAAGGAAGTTCATTCCTTGTTTCATCTCATTTTGAATATTATGACTCTTTCTGTTTGTCTTTTTTTTTTTCCTGAACCCATAATAGTGCAGTTTCCTTGATAACTTATTGGGAAGGGCATGTTTATAAAGACTTAGCTTACGCATTCTCCTTCATGTATCTTTTTGTGGAACAGCTGATAGATAACTCCCTAATTATTGTTTATTAATGGTAGAAATTCACTGACCCACATTCTCACAGTCACTCTCTGTGTTTGTTTTAAATATTACATCCTTATTTTCTGTAATCGCAACTGATTATCCTGGGAAAAGCAAATGCTGCCGAACAGCTCTACTGCTTTGTGCTTCTCCTCCCCAGAACTCACAAAAACTGGTTTGTTTCATCAGGACGTTTCAACACCTCCCCTTTGGATAACTTTCCATGGGGCAGTGCAAGGTTTATATTCATGTGGAAAGAGGACAGAACTGATGGCTGCACAGAGGCTGGTGGTGTTCACAGGATCTGTATTATAGACCCTGTGTAATATACGGCAGGAAGAAGTGACTGGTAAACATAACTATGAACAGACAGTTTCAATTTCCTAGTAATGCTCCTGTATTATCTGTAGATGCATAAGAACAGTTATGCTTTTAATTACATCTGCTTAGCTTAACATTTAATTGCAGATTCTTTAGCACTCAACTAGGTTACAGAAGATTGGATAGCTGTTGGATTTGTCACAGGATGCTCATATTCCATAGCAATTTAATCAGCTGTGCTTACGTTTCATTCTTTAGCACATTGGCTCTAGACTGTAAACTGCTGAAGATAGAGAGGGACCTACCTTCTTTTGTGTTTGTCCATTTCTCAGCTCCTCTGTTAGTCACTATGAGCAATAATACATAACTGGTAATTATGTATCTAATTTTCAGGGCTATTGATTTAGTAATGTACCTAGAATCTCTATGAAATAATTAATTTCCTGGTAGTTTCTGCCTTCCTTCTTGAAAATTAAAAGAGAAAGAGCCTATCCTAACTTAAGCCATGCTGGCTGATAGATCTCCATGAGAATATGATGAAAATATAATAGAATGGCATTGCTGATTAAGTCAAACAAATCAAAAAATATTCTTTAAGGTGAAAAATTTATTTCAACCTAGATAATTATCAAAAATTTAGACCAGAGAAGAACATGGCTTATAGCTTTGCTTTTGGCCAAGCATGAAAGTGTAGCAGTACTATGCACACTAACCAGTGAAAAACTGGAAAGGAGAAGCAAAGACATAAAATATTAACCTGGAAATATATACATTTCAGCCAAGCTATATCCACTCAGGAAAACATAAGCACATCTTGATATTAAGCAGTAAATTAACAATTTGTCAGTATTATATTCCTAATGCATCATTGTTATGTTAATTTGTGGTGTTTTTCTAATTGAATTAATTTATGGTGTTACTAGTCTACCTTTAAATTGTGACTACAGGAGAACTGAGTGCCAGAATTCACATGTTTTTGGTTTTTTTTTCCCTTATAATCAGACTTGAGAGGAGGCTGGAGCCCCTGATGCACAGAGTGGCATCAATGATGCTGCCAATCAGTGGCATTCTTCTCCCATAAGAAGCAGTCCCACCTCCCTCCTCCTTTCCCACTAAGACAGGAAAGAAAAAAAGTAGCCACAACATGGAATGTTCTCTCCTCTGAGTAGAATCCACATCATTTGTTTCAGACTAGTTATACAGACTGTTTTCTCACAACTATTTTATCTTCCCCTCTTATAGCTTTGAGTGGGAAAAAAATACTTACTGAAAAATTTCAGATGCCAAATAAATGCTGTATTGAACCTACCTTGACATAGCACACATAAAGTGTTTCACAGATATTATTGCTCAGCTTGAGACCAGCCTCAAAATCTTTATTTTAACTCTTTATGCAAACTGGTAAGTCCAAAGACTGAAAGCTTTCAAGAAACTGTAAATTGGAAAATACACAGAGGAAACATGAATCTTCTACAGGTGGGCAAAAGAACAAAATACTCGGATACTCAGAACAAGAATGAAGTGATTTGTAGATGAGTTGTAGGTGTTATCTTGGCTTTGTACTGACACTGCACTTCAGTAAAAGGTAGTTATCATTACAGAAAACTAACACTGGATTGTTATTAGCAGAATGAGAAAAGCACCTGGCAGGCAACAGAGAAGAAAACCCTTGAAAGAAATGTCTTTTCTGTGAGATTTTTTTTTTCCCCTGTGAACTGATTGGAGAAGAAATGAAAACTACTGACATGGATGTATTAGCAAGAGTAAGATAAATATTGAACACTGGGAACTCCTGAACATTTCATAACTGAAATCTATCTGGCTATCTGCCTGGACTTATGGGCTGAACCTAGCTGGCGTTGAAACCGAACAGGGCACTCTCACTGTCAGCATCATGATGGGAGTATTATGTGGAGGTAGTAATTGATACAACAGCAGTTCACTTGTATGTGAAAAAAAACCTACAATGGCTCTGGTTAGCACTATAAAATTTCATGTTAAAGACTACATGCTGCACCTTGGCATCGCTGTGGGACACTTCTAGTGGGTGAGCACTGGAGTTATACAACCCTATTTATTATTATTTATATACATATATATTTATATATTTATTGCTATTATTATTTATATGCCATGTATTATATACATTACTTACTTTGTTTACTTCCCTTGAGCTGTAGGATTGTAATGCAAAAGACTCTTTAAAGGTCCAAAAATGGGTTGTAGGACTCTTTTTTGAGGAGCTGACTGGAAGTATGTATGTAACAGGAAGATCTGTATGACACTTTTCATCTATGTGAATATATAAGCAACTCAAAGGCTCATAAATTTTTGGCATTCTACAGCAAAAATAGTAATAAGAAACCATGCTGATATTGAATTGATTAATTGAACATGCCAATTTCCCATTAAAAATTCTACCCACACATATCTGCTGTGGAATAGCCAGTTTCCAGAATAAAAATCTTAGAGTATCAATGGGTTTGGCAGAACTATTCATTAATAAGTGGACTAGAAATTAAGCCAAAGGTATCAGAAAAATGAAGGTGAAATCTTGACCCTGGTAAGAGTTGCATCTGTTTTTGACTTAACTGATCAATAATTAGCACCTAAGAGATGGGAATTGCATGCTTTCAAGAGAGGTATTAGCTCACAGATGAACCTAAATACCAAAGATCCCAAATGGAACCATGGTGGGAACCAGGCAACTTAAAATAAGACCAAAAGCATCCAACACCCAAATCTAAATTGCTGCCTGAAGTAATCACACAGTGTGTACTGTGATCAAATTCAGAGCATGAGGTTATGTAAATTCACCCCCACTCCAGAATGTCCTCAGAGCCTGAGGTGCTTCCATCTACTTGAGCTCCAGTGCCTGTGTGCTCCCCTGTGTCCCCCCAGGCAATCCAGGCATGCGGCCGCCAGACAGACCAGGGTAAGTCATGGCAACTGGCACGCCAATAATGATTGCCCTTTGAGCCTGAGTGATGGTTTGCCCCACCTACCAGGTACATAAGGCAATCCCAGATATGCTTGACTTCCAAATTTACTTCTTGGTTGAAGCTCACATCACTGTCTCTTGCTTCCAGATTTCTTAGTCCTACTCTCAGTCAACCTATTGCCATTTATCCAAAGTCCTTCCCTGTGACATGGAGTTACTTACATTTAAGGGGTTTGCCCTGCTATTTGTTTTAAGGGTCTCTTTGCTTCCCTGGCTTCCTACATATTGCTCTTTCTACAATTCTGGCTGCCGTGTTCCTGAACTAATTTATTTCCTAGCCTTGGCTTTTCCTGGTCCTAATATTTCGTTGCATTTTCCAGACTATCTTTAACCCCCAGGGGTGATCACCCACATCCCACCATGTCTGATAATTTACTGAGGACGTTAATTTATGGTTTTTTTTTTTTTTTTTAAAGGCATGGAATGGGACTCACTCCTCTTTTCAGGTGTAGTCAGGGAACCTCTAGTCTCTTGTTGGGCTGGAAAACAAACATTAGTGGTGATGGCTGTGAGATAGAATGTATTTTTGTAGGTAGGATATTCCCAAATTAAGGCTACCATTTCCATCACTATTTCTACATCATATCTGGAACTCCTGGAAAAAAACTGGAAGCCAGTATGCCATTTTGTATGGAGCCTGCTGTTACTGCATGAGTTAAATAAGATCCAAATATGCAACCACAGCGAGTCCCAGCAGAGATTCAGGCCAAGCAATACCTAGTTTTTAGTTCCTTGTCAGACTTGGGCAAGAAGCAGGCACCTGACACTCAGTTCCATGAAGACTGAGGCAACTCTGAGCATGTAGGGAAGTGAATCCCTAAGTACCTGGGGCACTTTCAAGACAAGCAGAGAGGCAAACCTGGAATTTAAGTGCCCACAGGGTTAGGTGTCAAATGAATGTGGGATTTCAGGACCATAGTTTGGGACTTACGTGTTTTATGTGGGACGCAGGGATGATTTTCCCCATGTGTACTTTATTGCTCTTTTACCACCAACTCCAAAGTGTGGAAATCCAAAGCAATCTTCATTTATTCTGTCAGTGAATTATCTGGATTGCAAATGTTTGTGTGCATGCATCATTTCTGAAGGAAATTTCACACCTCTGTTGTATTGGAAAGGAAGAAAGAATATTTGATGACAAAGTTGATGATAAACCATTCATATTTTTCTGTAATTTGTGTATGGGCTTTAGATTGGAGGTTTGTTTGTTTCAGACCTATTGTGTCATTTATTGGAATAGTTTTTTACAGAGATTCCTTCTGTTTTGAAACAATAAAAAAAGAGAATCAATTATTTGAATAAAAAGTGTTATCTCAACCTGTGTGATAGCTGATTTCTATAACAACTTCAAAATTTTTGAGTCTGTATTTATTAGATTATCTGTGTAACTCCAATATTAGCATGTTTCAGGTTTAGAAGGTTTTTTTTTTTTTAATCTTACGTACAGTTTGCAGTCAAGCAAGACTATTGAGCATGGTAAAGTCTAATCTAGATTCTCAATCATCTTCTTTTTCACCATGCTGGAATGATACCAAACAGGAGAAGGATAATTTGTTGCATAATACCTTTGTAAGGTATGAAGTACTATGAACTGTTGCAAAACTGTGTTGGTTCAGATAAAGCTAGACTGACTTGTTCTGTTGCATGTGCCTGGATTAAACTGACATAAACTGGATGCTGACATAAACATGACCATCATTTAAAATTTCCTGAATGACTGGCTAATTCTTATGAATGTCTATCTTAACTAATAGCCTTAAAAATGCCTTTCCTGACTTAAGAGGTCCAAACCTTCTACATAAGACAGGTACAACTAAAAGTACAGGGCCTCAACAGATCTGTTTGGATGGAAATCACACACTGCTATATTTAACAACCAGACTTTAATTTTGCCTGAAGTTTGAAAAACAACCAAAACAACCAAACCCCTTCACTTAATTTTGTGCATCGGGATTTTTCAGGATATGTTAGCACTGGAGCACAATGCTGGATACCTCGCGGCTTATGTGCAATGCACATTTCTTATGTGTGTCTCTCCAAAGATATATGGAACTCTGCACATTTTCTAGGTACTCTATGGTGCTAATGCTAATCCAGACCCTGCCAAAACAATCTAAGAGGATTTGAAAAAACGTGTGCCTTGCATTTCCCCCTTTTCTCTCTTATGTCATATAAACTGTATGTTTTCAGGCCAAACACATCTATTTCTTTTTTTTTTTTTTTTGGGTGTGGAATGAAGTAGCACAGGTCTGCTGAACATACCCTCATCTGCCTGGTCTGCCATCAACTCAAGGTATCTAATGGCTAGAGTGGAAGGAAGAGGACACACCATGACTGCAGTGGCCAAGACTCCTTTCTCTCCGGTGCTGTTTAGATGAAGTGGTTCACCAACACAAATTAATTTACCTTTGCTCTGGCACAGCAGAATCCAAATTATAACTGACACCTAAATGGAAATGTAATCTACAGACTTAGTAATGTATTTATCTGGCCTCTTCAATGGTGAATGTCAGAAAATGCCATGGTTATGTCAGTTGTGGTTCTCTAGTCAAGGAAATAGAAAGGAATAGTTTTAGGCTAAAGTAGGAGAAGAGGTATAGCTATTAGAATATTTACAGTGCCTACCCAGCGTTCAAAAATCCTATCCAGATATAGGAGACAGGACTTTCTGCTTTGTTCCTAGCCATCCATCAAGGACAGCATCTACCTGTCATCAGGTCTCCTGTCTCTGTCCTTGGAAATACTTAAAATCCAAATGAATATGGTCCTGAATATCCTGCTCTTGCTGACTCTGCTTGAGTAGGAGGTTTCACTAGACAACCTTCAGAGGTCCTTTCCCATCTCAAGTGTTTTGTGATTCTACGATTTTCATGTTTATATATCTTGCTTTACTGAAACTGACTTATAGTCTCAATCCCTTATGCAGTTCCTGAGAGTGCAACTATCCTTCCAGTTCTGCCGAATTTTGGCATGACACATACTTAATTTTGGGAAAAATAACTTTCTTGTTAGGTTATTCTGTTTGGTTAATCACTAACCAAATAAATTACAAGTCAAAAGAACTGAATCTGGCCCCCAAACCAGTGTACATATTGCTTGGGGTAGCATAAGTAGCTTAAGTAAGACTTAGCTGCTCAGCCAACTCCTGTGTATTTTGTGTTCCCCTGCCTTGCTCACATCCTTTTCCTCCTGCCACAAAAAGCCAGCATCAATTTATATCCATCAATTTATGTTTGTCAATTATTGGCTGATTATGACCATTGCATAACACAGGATTTAAAGTTTTTCCAGAATACAAATTTCCAACATTTTTATTATATCATCTTATAATTTTTAGCAGAGAATTATGACATCCATGTCCCACCAGTAACAAGCAAAAATCAGAACCAAAACCGTAAGAGCCCTAAAAGCTCCTTACATCACACAAACGCGTTGTTAGACGCAATTTAGGACAGACGGTCAGCCCAGTACAGCGTTTCATAAGGAAAGGTGGACCTCAGGGTCATTCAAGAGAAGATTCCTAAAAGTACCGAGGAATACATGGGATCGCCAGGTCCTGGCAGGGGCCGGTCACGATTCTCCCCGCTGCAAGGTGCCTCAGCCTGACCCTTCCCGTGGGAGCGGCTCTGCTTCTGTTCCTCGTCCTCCTCAGCGGGATAACGAGCCAGCAGGGCGGTCAGAGACAATTTATTCCCAGGGAGAGGGATAAGCAGCTAATTAATTAATGTGGCGGGCACCGAGACAAAAAGCGGCGCTGCAAGGTTCGGGATGTGCTGGCTCCTGAGCCCCTCGGCTGTATAGCTAACTTTCTTTATTCACGTTTTTCGCCTTAAATGTGGAGGGGCTGGGGGGCGGCCGCGGGAAGATGCGGAGCCCGCGGTGCGGGGGGCGCGCAGCCTTTCTCCGCGCCTTGCACAAGTGTCCGGGGCGCGGGGCACACCTCAGGCTTGGCGGCAAACAACAACAAGATAATGGGCGCTAATGCGCACCCTGGGCACGGATCACACGTGGGCCGCTCCCTTCCTGTGCGAGCGGCGGGGATCCCGCCTGCCGCGGCGCGGCGCGGCTCGCTCCGCGGGGAGGGACCGACGCGTCCGGCGGTGGGCAGGGAGGGAGGGACGGAGGGAATCGCCTTATTAAACGCATACACCGGGGCGGGCGGCTGCCACCGC
>NC_031770.1:69512404-69751077 GCF_001522545.3 Parus major | reverse complement strand
CCGCCGCCGCGCCCAAGCGGCGCCCCGCGTTCCCCCACTGGCGCCCGAAGAAGAAGGAGCAGCATCCCCGGGAGGGCGGCGGTGCCGCGCCCGCCTGGAGCCCGCCGCCAGCATCGCCCCTCGAGTCCCCGGCCCCGCGGTAAGCGCGACACCCGAGCGGGCGGTGGGGGGAAGCGGCGGGCCGGGCACGGCTGGAGGGCAGGGGTTTTTCTGTCGAGGAGGGAAGAGCGCGTCCCGCAGCCGCCTTGCCGTGCCGCGTTCGCCCCAGCCTGCTGGCGGAGCGGCGCCCGAGCCGTGTTGACAAACAGCAGCGCCCGTGTGAATAAGTAACAGTCAGCCCTGTGCCCGGAGCAGGGGGAGGCTGCCTGGCCCAAACCAGCCTCCTAAGGGCGGCTGGCGCATCTGAGTGGCTTTAACTCTTCTGCAGCAGTGGGCTTGTTCCGTGCTCGCTTTTTCTGGACATAGTAGGGAAGGAAGATGAAAGGGAAGGGTTTGACAACACTCTGCTACAGTGCTCCCCGCAGCTGTTGCTCCCCAGTGTGGTTCCAAGTCTCCCATGAGTAATGACTGTGTAGTGCATGCTGGCTTCTTGGGGACACAGGCATTCCCCGGGGGCTGTTTAGAGCCTGTGGCCACAGCACAAGGAACCTCAGTGAGACTGTGGGGTTGCCGAGTAGTAGAACCTCTGACGTGAAGGTAATTCACAGTAGCATATGGTGAACTTGAGGCTACGTCAGGAAAAAGTTTGGTTAATACTGTTCAGATCTGAACGTCGCAAGCCAGGCAGTGAGAAGGTGTCAGTGCTGCCTGCATTAAAAACAAACAAACAAAAAAGTTGTAAGCTGTTGCTCTCTCGGGTGTAAGTTTCAGAAGGTGGGTCTGTATGAAAATATTCATACTTGCTGGAAAATAGACATCAGGTAGAAGTTAGAACCTGATGGAAGTATAGTCTAATGATGTTTGTATTTGGTATTGAAATGTATTATTCAAGACTTTAAACCTCTTCTATAAAAGGGAAAAAAAACCCCATCTTATGTTTACATATTTTTAGGAAAGAAAATGAAGTCTGCTTTTCAGAACTTTTAAACTGGAAAATAATGTATTTCAGAATGCTATTGAGTGACCAGGCTCAGGGCAATGCTGCTAGTGACCTTGACCAGGAGCAGATCCCTCTTTTGCTTTCCAAAGGCCAGATTAAACAGAAGGGGACCACAGTGTAGCTCAGGGAGGAAGGGAGCCCCAAACAAGGCTGACTCTGAGTTCAGATCCCAGTTGCTCAGGACTGTGTCTACTTGAGTTTTGAAATCTTCCAAGATGAGAGAGTGCACAACTTTGGCCAAACTCTGTTACTACTGCTGTATGTGAAATAGTTTCTTCAGGTACAAGGCTGGAACATATGTCAATTCATAGCTTGTGCTGTGCCTGCCATGCACTACTGAAGAACCTCGTGGCTCTTGGTGACCCTCTCATGCATACTGACAGGCAGGTGATGGGTTCTCTCTGTGGTCATGTCTTACTTGGGCTGAGCCTTCTCCCCCAGCCACTCCTCAGGGCAAGATCTCCAGCCCCTCAGTATCCTGGGGCCCTGTGCTCTTTTTATCAGTGTGTTTCGGATTGAGGGAGCCAAAACTGAATAGAGTATCTAGATGTGGGCAAATGAATGGTGGCATAAGAGAAGTGGCATAAGTCTTTAATCTCAGTGTGGGTTCCTTTTTTTCCAGATACCAGGATGTTTTTACTGCATAAATTTGTTTTCAAATTCTGTGCTTAAATTACAAGAGAAGTCTAATAATTGCACGTCTCCTGAAAGGACAGGGTTGCAACTCCTGTTACAAAATACTGGGGGTTTGGGTTTTGGTCAGGGAAGCAATCCTGCTATTGATGACAAGCTGGGTTTGTGCTTCAGCACACGAAAATACACAAGTATGTCACTAACTGCAGTTGGTCATCTTCAGAGAGCACAAGCTTCTTCTCTTTGTGTAGCTTTTTCTACCACCCTTGTCTTTTAGATAAAATGGAATGAACTAAGCTTTTAGTATACAGCCAAAAAACACTAAATGGATTTTTAAAAATATGTTGAAGATTATGGTAGCACGTCTCAGAAGACATGGTTTGAACTGTTTTATTTTTATTACACGCATGGTGGGCTGTAATGCTTGGTCTCCAGAATGCTGTATAGGGCAGATAGTGTCCTTTTAACAGGGCTGACTTTGAAGATACGAGATGCTTAATTAGTGGCTATGGTTTGGCACATGGCAAGCACAGCAGCTGTCAGTTTGAAGACACCTATTTATGTGCTACTCCAGTTTAAAAATTATATCATCAGCAGCTGTTTTCTTTGTCTTATGTTATTTTTTCAGGTAGCCAATACTTTTCCTTGCTGTTAGTTATTTATCTGGAAGAGCAGTACCCAGCATGGCGTAAAAAAAAAATCTTGTGACAAAAACCAAGCATCAGGTTTTTCTAAGCATCCCAGCTCTCTTAAACTTGAAATTACATGTGTGCATTCTCCTGTCTGTATGAAATGTGTGTTGTACTGCCTGCAGTCATTGGTGTCAAGGCAGCCAGATTAACTCTTCTGATTACTTTTTCTGTCAAATGCTCGTAGAATATCTTTCCCTCAGATAACAGCAAGTTTGAGCCTCTAAACAGAAAAAGGTGCAGTAAAAAGAAAGAAAAATAATTACAGTTGTCACCATGCTGTGGGTAACCACATCATGTTATGAATCCAATTTTTACGTGGTCCCTTGGAGGTCATGTCTTTATACAGCTGTCATGGTTTGGACACTGAATGATCTCCACCCAATGGCAACTTAAAAAATGAAGACGATGGCTTGGAATTGAACTTTGCAGCAGGAAGTTGACTGCAGGAGGACAAAAAAAAAAAAGCTGTTTATCCTTGGGGTGTGTTTGTTTAGCAATGTTTCTCACAATGTATGCTACTGTATAAATCTGGAGCTTTTTGTATTTGATGGTCAAGACCAGACAAGTTACTTGGTCCAGTTATGAGCTGGCTACCATATAAGTGACAGTAGGTAGATTCTTGCCTGAGATGTGTCAGTGTAATCACCATGAAAAAAGAGGATTTTTTTGCTGCTTATTGCTTCCTCAGTTTCAGGTAACACAGATATTTGATATTGAATGTGTTGGAAACACTAGCACCAGCAACACCCCCTGTTTTTATTACTTCCCCCTCCCCTGATTAAATGAACTCAGCTTGCCTTTACCAACATGCTAAATATGTAAAGGCAAAGAAACTTGTGTTTGTGTTATCCTTCAGTGATTTGGCAAGGAAATAAAAATTAGTAAGAGTTTGATAATAGCATAAAAATAAGGAGAGGGAAACAGCATTAGGCTTCATCCAAGGAAAATTAGAGCGTGGAATTATACCTTATCTTAGGGAGGGACATGCACATCCTTGAGATATGTTGAATGTGAAGAAACATTATGTTTTTAGTGGAGAAAATGTCAGTGAGACCAAGATCTCTTATCTCTTCCCTACTTCCGTGTTCTTATTCTAAGTTACTCTTCTGTGACTTCTGTGTTAGAAGAGGTGAAGGAGCCCACATGTAACATCACATTTTGGAAAAAGATAAATAACAAATGCTTCATCCTGTGAAAAATAAAGTGTGCAATAACACAGACCATTAGTAGCTCAATTGATTGACAAGAATAAAATGTAGAAAACTGTTACCCAGTTTGCTGTTTTGTAAAGTACTAACCCTCCATTCAATGCACTTTATATGTGTAACTTCACATTTGTGTGTTGTGTGGATGAAAAAAAGAAAAAGGAAACATTCACCTGTGTTATTTTGTAAGACTGAATATGGATTTCTGCAAGTATTCCTAATTGCAATTAGTGGAAGGTGGAAATGGAAAAGGTTAAATTAAAATACTAAGTCTTTATTCCTAATGTGTTCATTAGGAATAAAGACTTAGTATTTTAAACTTTTTTTATAGGGGAATGAAGATCTTTTAAGATATGATCAAAGAATTTAAAGCAGAACTTTTTTCCTGAGTTTTTTTCTGTACTGTTGACCTAATGAGGAAATTGGTCCTTAGAAAAAAATATATGTTATGGAAAAATACTAAGATAAGAGGGATGACATGCTAAAACATTAATTTGCTTTTTTTGCATTTTTAAGAAGTAAAAAATACTGTCCTGTGGAAATGTAATGACATCAGTGTAATAAAAGTAGTAGTTTGTCTCTCCTGCATAAGTTTAACCTCAACTGCTGCTTCTGTGTTGCTGATTTTGGGGGTTTGGTGGCTGTGTAAACACCAGGGTGAAGAACACTCTCTTTTTCATTTTGTCCTTCTCAAAATCAGATGGCAGTCTGAAAAATATGAACCAGTAAAACTGCTGATGCCTTCCTGGTCAGCCTGCTTGGATGTCAGGGTAGATCCTGGTAGAGAAGAGTGGCACCTCATTCCTGACTGCTGTGGTGCACAGGAATTGCTAACTTTCTTTTCTCATGCTTTTTCACTTCAATTAGAAAAAAATCTTAAAAAAATGAAGAAGTGGGTTAGTGGATTCATGCCATTCACACTGAATTATTTTTTCCTTATTTTTTTGGGTGCTTCTGGTTTGTTGGATGTTTATTTGAAGAGATGGTGTACCTTGCTGTATCCAGGTGAATTTGATCCACAGTAGTGCTGAGCTCCGTTCAGGTGGTAGGAGTTCTGTACTGATGTGAAAAACAAGGACTGTTAAAACAAGGAGTGATGTGAAAAAGCTGGTTCTATCCTACTCAAACTAGGTGCCAGTCTTGGCATCTCTGGTTTTGGTGTGTCAGATCCACACTTGGAAATAGTGACCAAAAAAAAAAAAAGGAAGGTGTTTTGGGTAATTACTATTATAAAACACCACTATAGAAACCACCCAGGAAGGTGCACAAACAAGAAGCTCTTATTGAATGCAGGTACGTACAGTTGGCACTTAGTAATGCATGGAGTGCTAAAAACAATGTTGAATACTGAATATATACCAATTCAGCAAGTACCACTTGTCTGAATGAGAAAGTAGTTCAGTCCTTACTCCTTCAGTCCTTACTCTTTCTTGACACATCTTTCTCTTGTCTCTTCCTTTTCTCCATGTCTTGATCCTTGCAACTCTGTCCCATCTTCCCCTCCCTCTCCATCCTCTCAAGATTTACATCATGCAGTTTATGCTGCACACTCTAGTGGGTTCCTGCTTGCATGGAACAAAGAGAAGACTGGTACTTTAAATGTACCTGTGGTGATCTCAGGGAAGAGGCAGGACATTTGTGGATAGAAATTAGTATGTTATAGAAAGGGTCAATATAATTAGTTTCATTTACTTCATATACAAGATGACATCCATATCCTCTAATTTCAGATATCTGCATCTGAAATAGTTCTTTACTTTATAATCAAGGAGGGCAAATAGTCATGTCTGGCGTGCAATGCATCTGACCTTAAGGTGAGTGTCTAAACCAGGCTAAATGAATTGCATCTTAGAAGTGCAAGTTTTTTCTCATTGACTTTAAAAGCTGCCTGAAGGTGACACCTCCAACATCTTAACTTGGGCACCTGAATTCCATCAGTGTTATGCAATATGGGGGATACTTCCAGGCTGGTGCTTCCATGTAGGAGATGCTACAGTGCAAAGTCAAACAGTTGTGAGCTTCAAAAACTGTGTTCTGGTTTTTACCAGAACAGAAGCTTTAAAGCACCTTCTTTGTTCATGAGCAGTCTGGTTTGAGAGTCTCGTTTTTGCATACTTTCTGTTATCCAGTATATTCTGTTATTCATTTGATTGTGGTTAAGACTTTCCAAGTTTCTTTGGGGAGCTGGGATTGATCCCTACTTCCTCATTTTCTTGGGACGGCTGGGAAAGGCATGGGAAACAAACCTTTCCCAGATGCTTGAGAAAGAGAACAGGGGAAGCAGGAGATAGGGGAGAGGACACTATTACACCTATGGTCTGATTTGCAGAAGTTTAGCCAAATTAGTAATGCTTAGGAAAGTTAAATTCTCCTAGAAATATAATCCTGTGGTAGGAAAGATGGGGAACTATTAATACTAGGTGGTTCTTCCTTTAGCAGCTTGCATTTAAAAATAGAATAAAAACATGAGGACCTGTTCTGTCACCAGAGGTTCCTGTGCAAGGGAAGAAAAAAAATCCCTTCTTCAGCTTTCAAAACAGACAGAAGTCATCAGTGGTTTCCATGAGTGCAATGTATCTGATTGTGGTGTATCTTTGTATATACAAGACAATTCTTGTATTCGTCACAGCAGCAAACTTTCTGCTGTACATCTTATCTTCACACGTGTTTGTTCATGCGGCCACATAATGTGAGCTCACACAATCTCTCATCAAATATTTCATCATTCAGTGCTCCCTCGAGACAAGAAGGGAAAGATAGGCAAAGACTGATCAATATAAGAGATTGGCCTCCTTTAATGCTCTCTGAAAAAAAACCCCACAGTATTTATTTAAGGAAAATAAGATAATGTCTTCTGTATTATTCTGGAACTGTACTTGGAAATGATGAAATAAAAATATAAAATTAAAAAAAACCCCACCAATATTAGCTGGATAAAATTTCTTTTTGGTACATGAATCCTTTATTCATTTAGAATTCACAGTTATAAAGTTAACCAAACTAAAATTTAAAAATGTCCTGAGCTATGAAAATTTTTAGAAGAGACATGTTTGATGAATTCCCCAAATCCTGAGTTTTGGGTTGAGCCCAATGCCAGAAGCTCAACTACTATTTTTGTTGTCCCAAAATAGGTTCTTTTACTCTGTGTGCAAGGGGTCAATCCACACACCTAGTCAAGGTATTTGATTTACTTACAATTCTGTGCAGAAAGGGGTGCTGGATGTCAAACCCACAAAGCTAGCACTACCAAAATGTTTCACTGTACATTTTAGCAAACAGAAGCCTTAATTAATTGGCTACAAGTTCATAGTTCTGGTATTAATTACTGTTCTATCTTCTACTGGTTAATGATTCTCTCGCTTCTCGTGCTAATCAGTCCCATGGTGTTTCTCTTTTGGGCTGATGGATTTTTGGGTCAATGATCTGTGAGTCGGTGGTTGGGATCTCCCCCTGCAGGATTACCTTTTACCCAGTCAGAGTTCATTCAGCACAGTTGCTGGGTGAGGTTTATTAGTTTCTTCCTCATCCTGGGGGTTCTGCCCAGTGTCCTTGTGGCTCATAAATTCTGCATTCTTTGTGTCTGCTGTCAGTGGCACATCCTTATTTTTCCAACTTTGTTAACCTCCCTCTGGGTGTGAGATCACTGAAACCTGTCAGGCCCTAAAGCTGTTCTTTTTCTACCAATTCTACCAACCAGTCATTTGTCTTTCTAACACCTGGACACCACTTAGAGCTCATGGACTACTCTCTGTTTCAGATTAAATCTCCATTCTTGTTGATAAGACTTGAAAGCACGCAAAGATCAAATACCAAAACTCCTTTTTTAAGAAGGTGTTTACATATTTCACTTTTTCCAACATTTTGACAAAAGAAAATATAAAAAAAAATCAGTAAGGATACCTTATTACAGTGCTCCTTGTAATGTTTACATAAGTTCTCTAAGAAATATAGGTAGATAGAGGGACCCCCATGCATCCATTTAACCAGCTGTTTTATAGTTGGTCGCTCTTCTTTGTAAGCTACTTCTCTATTGTCTCCAGAGTATTTTGAGCTGTTGCTGGTGCCACATCTGTGGTGCTACTGCTGAGTCAAGGCGGTAGGTCAGGAATGCTGTCTGATGCTTTTCAAATTCAGAAGGATCAGTGCCCAAGTTCACAGATTATAAACATCCAAGCAGAAAACATTTAGGTTGCATGGCCTAGTGGAACCATCGTTTTCCATTTGTCCCTTCTTTATGGCCAGGAGCAGGTGCCACAACACAGTCTCTGAGGGCTCATGGGGATCATGAAGATGATTTCTAATTAATGCTAGTCGAGAGAACCTTGAAAATCAGTGGACTTGGGAGGAGACGCTTTTTTTAAGAAATGAGGAGGTTTTCTGTTTTTTCCTGGCAGATGGCTAGCAGAATTTCTTGTGCTGCAATTTGTACCCTTTGCCTCTCAGTCCTTTCCTGTGCTCCTCCAAGGAGAGATTGGCTCCTGTTAAGCAGCCGGTTTCTTCTCTTAGAGGTGTTTCTTGTACCTCATACCCCAGTATCTAAGCATCTTGGTGGCCCCTCTCTGTACTCACATCATTTTGTACACTTTTCATGTACAAGAGATGTATAGGTAGCTCCCACTGTCACAAGGGCGTGCTGCTGATAATGTTTGATGGTAGAATAAAATGAAGACTAAGGGCTTGCAGAGACTTGGCACTGAGTAGTGCAAGGTAATTCCAAGTGTCACTCTGAACCTGTGGATTTCTAGGGAAGTGCCTATAGTTTCTTATTCTTTGACTTTCAGAAGGTTTTACTGATCTGTTTGATTTGGTTTCTATAATTTTAATTCCTTGAAAACCCACCAGTGGGGTTTCATGGTGGACATTCCACAACAGCCAGGGAAGTGCTGCATGATTAGCAGTCCTGGCACATTTTCCTACTGTTGGCTGGGAATCCTGTGCCACTTATGAATTATTTAGCCAGTAACCAGTAATTCTTGTGACAAAGTATATATTCAGGATTTTGGTACAGTATAAACACATTTAGCACAAGATAAAACCATATGATTATTAGTAAGATTCTATAACATTAGAGTGCCATCTCCATCTTCAAGGGGAGTGTTTTGATGATTCACCCATGGTTATACTGTTTTACAGATAAAGTACAAATAATTCATTCTCCATGGTATAGGGAGGACACCTGCAGATACACGCTGGAGTTCCTGTTGTCTCCTATTGAAGCATCTTTGTGACACCCCTTAGCTGTGTGCAAAAGTTGGGGTGGGGGAGAAGTTGTCTAGGAGCAAGGTACCTTCTGTTTGGAAGCAATGTAGCTGAGTTTGTCTACCATTAACAAAAACAGCTTAATCAATCACCATCAGCACTGAGAATAAGCTCGCACAGTCATCCTGGAAGGGTGAATGTGGAGACACAGCACCTGGCTAACACAGTGGCATGGCTTGTAAACTACAGCTGCTTTTTACCTGGCTGATTTGGACTTGGACACATTGAATGCAAATGTCTGCCTCACCCAACCTTGTAGATGTGTTCTGAGTTAGCTTTGTGGGATTCTTCTGATTTGTGGCTGGATTCCTTAACTTATTCAGTGGGAGGTACCCATGTCGCTTTTCAGATTAGGCAGTAAGAAATCTTTTTCTCACACCTTTTGTCTGTGTTGTTAGTTTACTGTGTAATCTCTCCCAGGCTGTGGTGGCTTGGTTGTGTGTTTATCAAATGTCTGGAATAATGGAGTCTGATTTTGACTATGCAAATAATAAATATAAATAACAGCACAAAAGACCAAAAAAAAGTTGGCATCTTTCAAAAGCTCTGAATGAGTACATATCATTTGCAATTTCAGAGCGGAACTTATCAGGCTGTTTAGTCCTTGTGTAATTTAATGGGTGTGTATGAGGTGAAGAATTAAAAAAGAGGCTGAGAGGCCTATGAACATTCCAGAGGGGACTATTTTAAGTACAATATAAGTGACAGTCCTGCAGATAATAAATGTACACATTTAAAATGGACTCCCTGGTTCCTGATGAACAGCTCAATGCCCATTCCTGTCACATTTCCTGTCAGAAATGGAGCATAGCCAGGGCTCTCCTTTATTAGGGTTTAAACCCCCTGATGTTTTCAGGAAAGTGTGTGTATTTAAGGTTCTGACAAACCTGAACTATGGATGTTTCTGTCCTCTCTGATGGAAGAGTAGAAATCCAAGGGCAGCCAGAGCTGCACTATTACTCATGAGTCTGTCTGATTGTTAGCACTATCTTAGGGCATGTATCTGTGGCTTGGAGCGACTGGTAATTGAACTAACCAGTTCTTCAATAAGATCTAGATGATATCTTCTCTTGGGACGAGTAGAAAACTTTGCTATATAGCCTTTGAGTTGAGGTGGAGCTAGTAATTTTAACACAGGATTTTCAGTGTTCTGTATGAAATAAATTTATGGGTAAGTTAGATTCTGTGGGAATGACCTCACTTTTTCACTGTAATTCAATATGAAAGGACAAAAATGCACAGAGTTACAACAGTACTGTCTACTGGTTCATTATAGTTAATAAATCAAACAAAGACATTAAAATTAACATATTAAATTCTGAGGTCTAAATGCAGCTTTTGCTGTTAAGATAACCAACTTCTCATCTTGACTTTCAAGAACTATTTGTTGGTGCAAACACACTATCTTTGGATCAAAGCATAGTTTAGAAGTTACTTTAATTTTTATGAACTGAAGTTCAAAACAGATAGGAGTCTTATCCCAAAAAACTTCTGCATGTATGCCACTTCTACACGTGTCTTATTCCTAAGATTGGGATATCTTACAAAGAAACAAAAAATTAGAAAATCAGGATATACTTTGTAATGTAAGTTTTTGTCAGAAGTATATCTAGTCAGATGATAAACTAGTCTGGGCTTTTTATGTGAAAAGTCCCCCTTTTCCCCCTTGTAAGTTCTAGCCACAGTGTGGTAGTGAGACTTTAATACAAAAACACGATCCAAAAGTGACGTCAAGTATAAACATTGAGAAACAGTGTAGTGCTTTAGTCCTGAGTATTTTTATGAATCCTAAATGAACCTAGATTTAAGGGGCTTATATCTCCTTTCTCCCCACTGCAGAGTACAGTGCTCAGAAGCGCTGTGTGTGAGCCTGGCAGGAGCTGCTGGCTGGCACTGGAAGAATGTCCCACTAGCTGCCAAACCAGTGGGGCAGCATTGGAGGCAGTAATAATAGTCCAGGGCTCACCTGGAGGTATTCGAGGGAGGATTGCGTGTTACAGGGGTGCTTGCTTTGGCTGCTGGGGAGGAACTGAACAGGAAGTGTCCAACAAAAACTTGGCAACTTTAAATTCTCAATTTCTGTGTCTACGTGTGCTCTAGCAAGTTCAAATATTGAGCAGAGTATTATTGATGACATTGTAGTGTTGCCTGATGTAATTAAGATTTTTGTGATGAGTACTTATGTTCTAATATTCTGTCAAGTTTCTTCTAAAAGTACAAAATACAGTTAGGCCATGAGAGATGTTTACTGTTAGGTATTTGAATCACTTCTCACTCTTGGATGCCTGTTTACTTTATCTTTGTCTTCAAAGATTTGTCAGTTGTTTTCCTTGGAATTGTTTTAAATATTTCTCTTTCTTTTATGACTTTGCTAAATATAATCAGGGTGAGTACTTAATATCACTGCCATTATGATTGACTTGCCATACTCTACAGTTTAGTTTTGCTTGGCTTTGCTTGTTTTTAAAAGAAAAAAAAAAAAGGGCTGCATACCTGTTTGGACATGTCTAATCTCTTCTAAGTTAGATCTGAGTTACTTGACAACCTTTGGCATATTTCCTTGTGTAATTCTTTTAAACAGTGTTTTCCCCCTCCCTGCTTGTTTTCTGCAGTAGTGCTTCTCCTGCATCCAGCTTAAAGCAAGTCCTTTATGCTCTAAAGACTCCACATTTTGATAATTGGTTTGATAAGGTTTGTCAAAGTCCAGAAATCATCTGTTCCCACTGTTCTTTAGTATGTTCCATGGAATTGTTTCTCACCCAGTAATGGACTGGGTAGGCTTTTCCAGTTGAAGTGGAACTCTCCTGTCATTACCATAGGATAGCTGCCAAAGCAGTGTGCTATTGTGTATTCATTTCTTCCCACAGCGAGATGTATCGGTTCTGAAGGTGTTTCACATGAAGTAGGAGTTGACAAGAGTTGACCATGAATTTCCTGGTCGAGACTCTGCGACCGAGATAGAAGGATTTCTCTCTCATCAGTAATACTACTTATTTTTTTCCAACATGCAATTCCCTCAGTTCTTTTTCTAGATGTAATATTCCCCAGACGATCCACCATCTGATCTGTTTCTCTCATAAATCTGAAATATGTTTTTATTTACTTGCAGAGGACTCACTGATACGCAGGCTGTATTGCAGCATAGATGTGTAGAGTAGATCTTACATAAATTTTAAAAACAGAAGTTAATTTGATATACAAGACATAATTGTTTTCATTCTAACGTGTGCATTTTGATTTACTGACTGAGTTTTCTTACTAGCAGGATGTCCATTACATGTGTAGATGATTATAAATAAATTTTGTTGCTGATGACAAATTAAGTGTTTATGTCATCTAATGAAGCAAGTGTGAGCAGCCAGGTGTTGGCAGCAGCAGGCCATGATGTGTGTGAGATACATGTGCTTCCTTGTTTTAACTTTCAAAAGAAATCAGGGTGCTTCTCCAAGGGTATATTTTGCTAGTTGGTGCTTTTATTTTTTTTAATTTTTTTTTCCCCCCCTCTCAGTGTGTGTAATATTCCATCTAGTGTTTGGGTCATTTGTACTTGTGAGAAAACTTCTGAACCCCTCTTCCAAGTAGCCTCTTATTCAGTTTGTGGGAAGAACACATGCAGTTGCCTTTATCTCTCTAATCACATTAAGTGTCAGGGGAAACAGCTGTGAAATAAAAGCTGTTGAGAGTTAAGGTAATGAAAATAAATACTGTCTGACTGGATACTAAAATGTGGACAGACTTATTTGATTTAGCATTTTTTGTATCTTCCCTGAGTTGCCCTTACTTGCCTCTCTTTTCCTTGTAATTTTAGCCTGTGAATACAAAAACTTGGAGAGTCTTTTGAGTACACCATTTTCTGAACTTTAGTGTCGGGTTTTTACAGGATATGTTAGAAACTGGTCAAAACAGAGAAATCACTACCATAACAGCTCCTCAGAACAAGGGTTTGGCAGAATCTTTTTCTCTGCACTTGTGTTCTAAGTAGTCTGTTTTGCTTTTGAGCCGTGGCCCTCACTTGTGTTCAGGGATGCATGTGTGTGTGGTTACTGTACTCAAATAGAAGGGCTTTCTAATCTAGCAATATCCATGAAGATCCACAGATTTTGCTGCTGCCACTTGTGCTTCCTATCAGAGGAACAAAGAACTGGACTTCTTCCCATGTTTCAAACACTCCTCAGCCTGAGTGCAAGATTCTTGTCCTTGGGGATCTTTTAACTTCAGTTTCCAATACTTTTAATAAGCCGGGGTTCATTGGTTTAGGTCCTTTGTCACCGAGTCCACAAAGCTGAAGGACACATGAACAAACCAGGCAGTCATTGGGGGCATCTGGAGGAGTAGTGAGCACCTCCCAAAACTGCGAACATGAATATTTTCCACTGGTGCTCATGCAGCTTTGAATGTTGGTGACCTGCTTCCAGAGTGCCTGGGGGAGGAACAGGTGCTGTGGCACTGCCAGTGCCTTCTGCATCTCTCCTGAGGTCGAATCACAATCAAGGGACAATAAGGAAACAATTTGGGCTCTACCCTCCCTGTGGTATTTCGTTATGTAATCCTTATTATCACTATGGTGGTCAGCACCATTGCTGGCACGAGCCAGGATGCCAGCTTGTATTTGGCAGAGAAGTCAGGGTATGTGACCAGCAGGCAGCACTGACTAATGCTCCAGGACTTGAAATGGTGCTGCTGATGCCATTCAGTTCCTGTCATGACCCTGCTGCCTTTGGCCCCGAAGTTACCTCTGTGCAGAGGAAGGGTGTTGCCTTTTTCTGTGACTCCTCACCATTTGCAGGAATTTAGGAGGATGTGATGGGTGTAAATATTCTCAGTCTTGGGCAATATGAGCAGGTCCTGGAAAGAAAAGATGGTTTCTGAGACTGTCCAGAGATGCAAGGCATTTGTGGGGGGATAGGGTGGCCCACCTATAGACTCTTCAGCCCCACATCTACCCAGGAGCAGTTCCCATGGCAAGAAATGTTTGGAAGACAGTAGCTGAGTTCACAGGTGTTGGAGATCCCGCTTCCAGCTCATTCTCCAAGATGAAGTGATTGTAGATCAGCGCTCCAAAGAAGTTTTCAGAGAGTTAAGGTCTAAGAAGTGATGGACTGGCACCATGCCATTACATCAGACAGTGTTGTTGGTAGTCCAGCAGACAGCCTTGGGAACAGGCTCTGTGCCTATAAACAAGTGTCCTCTGGTGAACTGACCTAGGCTGCTGGGAAAGTAGCATCTCCAGCATGGTGAGAAACTTTATTTATCTTATTTAAGAGGTCCAAAGAACAGTTTTACAGTTCCACATTCATGAAATACTACGCGTTTTCTGAGGGCATCCAGATTTGATGGTGTATTCAGCCAAACACTCCTTGAAGTCTTCCTTTCCCTTCCCTCTTCTGAGTTAACTGATTATTCCTTTGTTATTATTCATGTGTGTTCCTGTGGACAACCACAAATAGAAGAAAGGAATTTTTTTAATGTGTTGCTTAGATTTCCTGAATAGAATTCCTTGCCTGCATAGGCACCTTCTGCAGCCACTTGCTGTACACATATGGCAGACTGGGATCACATGCTCATGAGAAAACTGAAATTTTGGGTGTGTTTTGTTCTTTATGACATCAATGCAAAGAGCATTAAGCTACAGATGAAGAATAACAAATGCATAGGTACTGCTGCAAAAAGCTCATCAAGTAGGTATATTTCTACTGGAGTGTATTTATGACCAGTACTGATTTAACTCTGCTATCTTCTTTTTTTTTTTTTTTTTCTGTTTAGAACAGTCACACAGGGATTGAATTAAAACATTTTTTCTTTAAGTGAAAGAAATAGTCCAACCTTTTGGCATAGTGAAGTAAAACCAAAGCAGTGTACGTTTTTGCACGATAACTGAAAAATGGTATGAATTCCATAAATAGGCCTTGGAACATATGTAATCTCCTGAGTACATCTTATTGTAGAGGAATCCCCATCCCAGCCCCATGAGGAGAATTTTACTTGGTGGTGGGTTGACCTTGGCCAGCAATTAAGGACCCACTCACTTTGCTCATTCCTCCCCATCAGTGGGATGGGGAAGAGAATTGGAAGAGCAAAAGCAAGAAAAAACTCATGGGTCAAGATAAGGATATCTTAATCAGCAAAGGAGAGGAAATCCAGTCCCAACTGATGCACAGTCCCTCAATAATTCTACCAGTGGACCAGTGGCCAGCCAGTGTCTGAGCAGCAGCTACTTTGGAGAAACATCCTCCATCACAAAAACAGTGTTGGTATTGCTGAGCATGGTTTTACATGCTGTGGAATATCCATCCCTTTGATCAGTTTGGGTCAGCTGTTCCCACTCAGCCCACTTGCTGGGGAGAATATATGAGAAATTGATAAAGCCTTGGTGCTGTGCAAGCACCATTCAGCAATAGCTGAAACTTTGATGTGTGTTTTTTTTTATGGGGGGGATTGGTTATTTTGTTGTCATTGTTTTTTGGGTTCTTTTTGTTTTGATCTAAAATAAAGCACCGTATGAGATGTTGTGAAGAAAATTAACTCCATTCCTGCCAGACCCAGTGCACACTCTTAGGTACTTATTCCATAGTTAATGATTTGTTATTCACTGAAATATTTGTTTTATTGCTTTGTGGTCAGAAAAAATTGATAGAAGAACCTTGATAGTTAAATGTGTGGCGAGTTTCATGCATGTACATAATCTGGAAGACAGAGGGGAAAAAAAAAACATCAGTGACTTGGAAGATCTGAAAAGTCAGTATAAAACAGGTTGCCAAAAAGAATTAATATTTTCTTATATAAAGCTGATGAACAATATTGTTTTATATATCTTCAAAACCCACACAGGATCTTTAATGTAGGAATCACCTAATTAATAAAGGAAGTTTAAGGCTGATTTCTTTTTTTTAAAAAGAATTAAAAAATGGCATTGCAGTTTGAAAGCTCTTGAAATGAACTGCCTGGGGTGCACATGAGGCCAAAGTTACAGCTTAGTTTTAGAAAAGTCCTTGATAAATTTTACTAATTAAAACATTTGTAGTTAGTAAGCTTAGAGCAAGGAAAAATAAATCCTAGACTTCAGAGCTTAATAATATTGCTTAGGAAAGACTGTTTTTTCCTAATGTGCTTTATCACATAATTAGAGAGAAATTAGCCCCACTTTGTTTATAAAATGAACTAGTGTCTTTTTAATGCTTTAATGAAATACACATTTGCGCATCTAACATTATTTCTCTGTCTGACTTTTTATTGTATAAGCTTTCTGTCTTCTTTGTAGGCCTTCTTTTTGAATACTTGTTGTTGAACTTCCCTGTTTGTATTTCTTAATCGATGTAAGCATGAATTTGGACACAAATCCATGTCCAAGCAAATGGCTGATCATATTTCACCGCAGTGTGACATTCCCTGCTGTCCTGCATCACTTAGGTGGTAGTGAAGTGTTGTCACTGATACATCTGTTACCCTGGAGGTTACTGGAAATGCCACCAAGTTTGTGTGGCTGTCACTATGGTCCTGTGATCTTGATTTGAGAGACCATAGAGGTAGAGATGCTATGTCCATCCTGGATGACTCCCAGGAGCTTGTTCACATTCTCTCTCAGTGGCTTTCAGTGTTCACACCAGCTGTTTTGTGGTGTTGGTGCCTCCTGCCACAAGTTTTCCTTGGCAGGTGCTGGGTCTTGGTGGTGATAAATCTGATGAAGCAGCTGCTGGGCTGAAACTGTTAGGATAATTACAGATATTTCAGTCTAATTGTGTCTCCTCCCTTCCCTCTTGTTGGACATACCCAGTTTTTGGTACAGTGTTTACCACAGTGAGACTCAAAAGATTCTCAGCATCACTGCAAATAAGTACTAGATTTTACCTCTTACTCTCTTCTTTTGGCTTTAATGCAGTTTGCCTGTTGATTACATTGTGTTACTTAATATTTCTGTTTGAATTTTTACATGGCACCTACATAGAACAGGTGCAACAGAAAACACAAATTGCAAAAACTTGAATCACTGCAGAGAATTTTTTAATGTTTATACAAATTATTTTTTCTTGAAACTTCTTTACATTTCCTCCGAGAAGTACATGTGTTTAAAAAATGGCTTGAGTAGTCCTTCTATTAATTGTTGAAGAAGTCCTCATACTCCTTCATCTCTCATACTTTCAGATGTGTTTTACTTCTTCCACTCTGATTTCTTTATGTCTCATATGCTGGAACAGTCTTGTTATTTACATCTTCTCAATAATCTGTCCCAAATGTATTTATTTTGGTTAGTTTTACACCCTTCCTTTTATGATGCTCTGCTGTTCTTTAATCTAGCTCAAATTACAATTTAAGAATGAAGGTGAGGGTTTAGGAGGACAGACGGTTCTAGTTCAAAAAGTTAGCTATAAAACAAAACCCTTCAGTCCTCTTCAATCTTCTGGTGTTGCAGTTTGTGGGTCAGTCTGCCCAGACTCTCCAAGGTAACTTGCTTTCTTGTCCCTGTGTAGAGTGCAGTGCAGAACTGCTGCTGCATGTGCCTTACAAAGCCAAGGGGCAGCTGAGGCTTTTCTTTCATGTAAAGTACCTTTTTACTAGGGATGAGAAGAGCCTTTTAACAGAAATGCTTTACTAACTGCCTGTCGAAGTTTCTATAGCAAAACTGACTTTTGAGCCAACTCTTCTGAGTATTTGCCTAGTAGAGCACTAAAAAAGAATGACTAAGGACATAGAATCAAGCAAAAGAAAAGTAGACTATAACCTAAGCAGTTTGGTTTGCCCCTACTTGTATTTCTCTTCTAGAGGGTTTCCATCTTTTCATCTCCACTGCAACTGCTTTTATTAATTTGCTTTGTGCCAATTAACATAGGGAGGTGTTTGGCTATACCAGCTATACCTTAGCTGGAAATTTTATGTTGGGAGACTGACATTTCATTTTAACCTATTTCGTGAGTTCTGATCAATACTAGGAGGATAAAAATGGATTTAGGGTAGTACTTACATTATACAGACTTAAGTGGTAAGAAAATAAACTTTTAATGAATGAGCTGGGTGTGTAACATGCAGGTTGTTAATTCTAGATTTCTATGCTGAAATTCGTGAAGCTTGAGTTGTATCTATTGCCTCCATTTTCACTATTCTTCTGACACATGCTTAAGGAAGAGGAATATTTGGAATACTTGCCTAAGTTATTTTGAAAAACTGAACTTGCTTCATAGAACATTGCCTGAGAAGGATATGGGATCTTGCTTTCAGCTTCCAGGTACAGCCATTGTTGTTCTGAAGTTCCTAAAAATGTTATTGCGTGTTTTAATTAGTGAGAGCTGAGTTATTAAAATTATGTTGAACTAGCTCTCATTAGGGAAACCAAGTGTCCTCTTGTTTCTGTAGCTCCTGCTTTTATTTTTCTCTGTTAATTAATGGAAACATTAATGGAAAATGGTGTGTTTCATTTACTTTTTTTAATGTTAAAGATATGTAATTAACAGACTTATAGACCAGGCTACAGTGCTGCCTTCTGATGGAAACAAATCAACTGGGGTCTTTCTGTAAGTCCATTTCCTTACTATGCTTCTGCAGAAGCATGCCATTTCATTTTTACATCTATAATTTACTATTTCATAAAACTTAAGCAAATTAAATTATCTATCTCAAAAATAAACATCAAATATTTAGGAATTATTTGTCATCCTTAGTTACCTCTTCCTGATCCATGACGTCTCTGAAGTCGGTATTTTCACATTTGAAGACAGAAAAAGTACAGTTCTGCATTATGGTTAATGAACATCTCTTGACAGAGATTTCGGGGTCTGTATCTTTGCAGAAAGACACTTTGCAGTCCTAAAGGTCTGCTGCCAGGTTGACTGCATCTTCAAATGTGCATTTACTGCACACAGCAGAGGAGGTTTTTAGAATGCTTGAAGGTCTGGATTTGGAGACTAGGTCCAAAGATTTTGAAATTGTCCCTTGTTTCACTGTGTATCTAATACAATGAAAACATGACTGCTGTCTTTCTTTTCCCTTGCATAACTGTTTCTAGTAAGAGAGTGTTGATTACCTCAGTTGTTTACTCATGCTCCCTTTTGGAGATTACTTAGGGTTTTGGAAAGGAATCTGTGGCTCCTTTAGCTGTGAGAATATTGTTAAGAAAGGAGGGGTTTACATTATACTTTGAAAAAATCACCAAGACAAAATACTTTGCTGTCTCAAACTGAGTATCAGAAATGTTTTGCCCCCAGATCCTGGGGCTTTATCTGTGGGACATTCTGATTTCTTGTCCCTTGTGAATGAGTTGCCCCATCTGGGTCACAAATGATGAGATAAATGCCTTGTTAAACTGGTTCTAGCCCTCAGAGGGTTGAAAGTAGGCAAATGCAGAAATTAAAATAGAAGGTTTTAGCAGGTAACTACAGAGTTGCAGGCAGATGACTCTGTAGTCAGCTATTGTAAATAGGACATCCTAGATGACTTAAGTCAGTCTTTGAACTGGCTCCAGAACGACCTGCATTTCATGTGTAAAGTCCAGGGCTCATAATACATTTGTACCACATGATGCTTTAGGATAAAGTTTACTGTGTGAACTGTTTTAAAATTAAAATGCAATTGAAATGGTAGTAGAATTATTTTTTGTGATTCAAGATGTTTACTAAATTACTCTTTGTACTCAACTGTCAATTAGACGCCTTGCGTAAGACCCAGAGCCAAAGTGAGCTACTCTACCTACTGAGACACTGGGATGGTACCTTTGGCTCCAGAGGAGCACCAGAAAACTTTGTATGTGGAGCTTTTGTGTTTTTGCCTGTTTTTTAAATGGTCACGTGGACATTTTAAAACTCAAAGCTTTCAGCAGCTTGCACGCTTGAGAGCCCGTAAAGCGTCAGAATCCCTTAGATGGTATTCACACACACTTGAACAATGCAGTTTGTCACTGAGTGCTGTACTGAAACAATTCATTTCTTGATGACAAAGAGCTGAAGCATGACATTTACTGCAATGAAAATTCCTTCCTTCAGTGAACACCATGGAGGCTTCTCCTGCTCAGTGCAGACCAGGTCAGGTACACATAAGAGTATGTGATGCTGTAGCTGCAGGCTATTAAGAGCGCGTTCACTCTCTTAAGTTTTTATCCTTAAATCAGCTTCAAACACTACCATAGTAATCTTACAGTTTTATAGATGGCATCTTTAATCAAAGATAAGGGGGATGATATAAAAATTTGCTTGTCACATGGAGAGGGAGCTTTCATTAATTATAGACTTGACCCAAACAGAAGAGAAGGTGTGGCTGGAAGTTAATGCTTATGGTGGACAAATCAAACTTGTTTTCATGCCAAAGTGCATGTGCATTAGGATTATCCACCTCTGCTCTGACTGTTTGTTAAATCTAAGAGACAAGATAAACTTATTTCTTTTTTAGAGGTGTGGCCACAGATCAGTGCTGGAGATATAAATAGTTTGTAACCAGCTTCCTCAAAGTTGAGACCTTATTTTGTTTTTTCTGAGGATTTTTCTTTACATGTAATGGTTGCATTGTAGGAGCACATTGTTTTTACCCATCACAAAGTCTGTGCCTGGTTTACTGTATTCAGAATTGCTTGGTAGGCTCCAGCTCAGACATTTAATATAATTAACATGAAGGTGTTTCCTGCTCAGGAGGTATTTAAGCATTCTAGGGTGATCAAGCAATGAGGTTGGAAGATGAGCTGTTCAAAACCAATAGTTGAAGGCCTTGTAGATTAGTAATCCAGAAGAGAGCTGTTAATGAACAGAGTGGAAGCAACATTAAGTAAGTGTACTGAATTGTAACAAAATGCTCATCATTTTAAATAACAAAGCCTTACACAAAATTAACTGGGCTGTCAGTGTCCCAGTTAAAAAAATATTCTCCCTAGTTTGTCTGCACCTCCTTTCCCAGGAGCCTCCCATTTTAATTTTTCGTTTCCCCCTCTCTTCTGTTTTTTGCATCCTTTCTTTTTTCTCCTCTCACTGCCTGCAAGATCACTTTTGGTAGCTGCGGAATAGAGAAGGAGGTGAAACAGGAGTGTGGTAAATGGACTTGACAAGAGGCAAAAATACTGTTAGGAGACAACTCATTGCTCAAAAGGTGAAGCAAAACAAACTCTGAAGGTGAAGCCCGTGGTCTTCTGGCTCTGTAAAGATGCAGAGATGCAGGTAGGCTGCCTTCAGTGAGCTTGTATCCAGAAGGAATCCTGAATTCTGCTGCTATTCACTCGGTAAGCTAGTCCTTCTGAAGAAGCCAATATGACTTCAAAGAAGCACTTCGTAGTGTAAATCCATGTTATGATGTCTATTGAGCTGGCAGAAAGCCTGACCTCTGTGGAGGTATGTAGAAAACCCATCCACATCCATGTGTTTATTTTAATGTGTAACTTTTGACAATTTATATTACTGCATTAATGGCATTTTAAGGAATGTGAGAATGAAGAGCTCTGATGGTAACCTGTAGGGCCATGGAATGTACTGTGAAATGGTATCTTACATTAGTGCTGTGCTAGAATTTGTGACAAAATCCCTTTCTGTGATGCATCTGTGACTGCAATTGATAGAAGTTTTTGAGTCATCTTTTCATCTTTTCTATTGTTATCTTGTTGAAAGGTCTCATATTTTAAGACTTCCCTGAGCTACTTCTTCAGCTGGACATGTGACTAGAAAAGCCATATGAAGTAGGAGAATAGATTTTACAAGCTGCATCTAAAAATATGTCTGTGTTAAAGCATTTTTAATTGTTTTCATAAATGTAACTGTATATAGACATAAAAGATGAAGGTTGTTTGCTCTAAGACATAGGAGTCATGGACCTGGCCCATTAAACACTCTCATAAATCGTGATTCAGTATTGCCATCTCTTAAGAAATGATGCTTCACTCAGATACTCCATATTGAAATATACATGGAATTTAAATGAAAGTTATTAATTTAGGATTTATATTAAAATCTCTGAAGATGTGTGTTTTCAGGCAAATGAGAAAATCCGTAGTGATAACTTTTGCAATAAAGTTATAATTACTTAAAGCCTGAAATTATAAAGTCCATTATTAAGTCTGGAAGCAACAAAACGTCTCATATTACACAAGCTGACTTATCTAAGTATAGCTCTGTGTTTTCCTGCTACTTCTTACCAAATTTGTCATTTCAGTTCAATTTTCCATTCCTGACATCAAAAAGAAGTTGTTTATTCATTTTAGTAAATTGTTCATCCTTTCTTCTTAAAGCTCAGTAAAATTTTAATGGCCAGTTTTCAAAGCAGGATTTACAAAGCTAAGTCTGCATTCTTAATTGGTGCCTTTCTAGTACTGCTTTCCAAAAAAAAGGAAAAAAAAAAGATTGCTTTTTTTTTCTGAAGTATGTTTGTAACTGTAGGTTCCCTAGGTATTTAGATTGTTGATGCTCAGAAGTGACAATGTAATAAATCTACATTGATGCAATTTGTAATCACAAATCTCCACTGAATGTAAGCCGCTGTGTTATTTTGTGAGCAAAAAGTGGCTCAGTGCCTTGTTGCCAAAAGTCTGAGTTTCAATTGGGCTCAGCATAATTGATGCAAATGTGGAATGGCTGGTACTACACTAGGTGCTTGTCTTTGTTCTAGACAGTGGGCTAATTTAGCTCATGAAATCAACTCATTTTAGGTGAGTTCCTTTGCTGAAATTGCAGGGTGTGGTTTATGAAGATTTTGATGCATAGATAAATGGATGAGTTTATGGAGCACCAGCCAAACCTCACAAGTCCTGGTTGCATCTCATTCATTTGGCCTTCACTCTCACTCTCAGGCTGTGCTGCCAGGGGCTCACACTCATGCTGGGCTCAGGGACCTGCACAGGGTCTCCTCACTGGCCCAGTGGGTGCAGGAGAGGCTGGAGCAGAGTAGAGCATTAGGCTGCTGAAAGGCCATGAAATCTTCTGGGATCCCGTGCTGAAGGGGACCTTCCTGCGAGCTGCAGTCCCCAGCCACAGCCTGGAGCTGTGGTCATTCATTTCCGTGTCACAGGTGGTGTCCCCAGCACAAGACCTCGCACTCAGGTGTGTGTGACAGTGCATCCCTCCCTCCCTGCTGCCTCTGTACCCATCCTGCACGGCCTTTCCTGGGAACTTGAGACGCTTATTTTGGTCTATACAAACCTGTTTTATCCCTCCTTGTGGGCAGAAATGTTCTTCCCAAGAATTAAAGACTTTCCTACTTGTTGCTGGAATTGCACTGTATTTGGAATTGTCCAGATTAATTGGACTTAGAATAAATTCCAGTTTGTTTCCACAAAAGTGGAACTTTAGTCCAAGGCAGATTACTAGATGCTCACAACTAGCTTTAAAGCGCACAAACTTTGCTGATTTTTTCCAACTGTCACTTTGAACTGAAATGCTAAAACTCACATAAAAAGAGCAGATGGGGAAATGCTGCAAGTCTGCATTTCAAAAAGCATTTTCATGTCCCTGGATTTGTAAACACCCTTCTGTATATCCCAGTGTAGCTACAGAAAGTAGGAAAATGATGCAGTAACGTGGTGTTTCTGTTCCTCAAGTCATGGTGAGTCAATATGAACAAAGGAAGACAAGCATCATGTGTTTAAAGAAATGAGCGATGCTGGCTTTTCGTCTCCTCAGTCAAACAGCTTCATCTGGTTCTTTGACCTTCTTGCTATATAAAATGAGATATTACCTGTGTTAGGTAACTCAGTGTGATGATTATTGTTTATACAATGCTTTAAAGCTAGGCTAGAGTATAAATATCTAGATGAGCTTTTCACTCATTGAGATAGTCCAGTGCAGCATAGTTACAGCTGACCTAGGGGCAAGGATATTATTAGTTCATTGCCCACCAAAACTGGAATTTAACTTTGCTTGGGCTTGCAGGATGCCACTGTAATATTCGACATGACTTTTAAAATATTCCTACAAAGCAACAAAGTTTATTATATATTTACTCTGGCACATGTCTCAAAACAATTTCATATGCTATCAAAAGTTGCCCATACTTAAAACATATTTAAGGAACCAGGTGTCCCCTGACAGGTTTCTCTATACAGATTTGTTTTTTCCCAAAAGTTAGGAGTTGAAAAATTACAGCAGAAAATTTCAGGAATATTTTACAAAGCCCGTTTTTAGTAACCAACTTGAGCTGTCTCCCAAATGTGGCTGTGTACTCAAAGCTGATGTAAGGTCAGTGCTTGGCTGTGGGAGGAATGGAGTGATTATTGAAGGCATCAGGAGTTTGTCGAGGCACACCTGGCATCTGTGTAGAGGTGCCACCCAGTGGCTGGATGATAATAATGAGCTTTTCTGAAGAATGAAAAATAAGACTAAAAAAAGGATAAAAAAATGCTTAGAGGAGTACACCTTGTATTAAAATTGTACTAAGTTTTGGGGTTTTTTTTAAACATCACTACATATCAGCAGACGGAGTTCAGTTTCACAAAAAATAGTAACTGCAAAAATTTGTTAATGGTCTTCAAATTACAGAATAAAGAAAGAGCTTCAGTAATTTGAATAGTCTCCAAGTGATGAAATGACTAAAAGTATTCCTCCTTTGAAATGAGGTTTTAGACAGCTGATCAGTACATGTACCAGTTATTTTGTACCAAACCAAATTTTTGTTTGTTGTTAGATTGTGTTTTTTTCCTGTGAACATGAGGGCTAGAAATACAACTGGAGAGAAGTGATTGTTTGTGGTAGGCCTTAAGTGAAGTTTATCACGCATCTCCTCATAGGAACGTCAATACAGAATGATAATAACCTGGATTGTAGATATAAAAAGGGAAAAAATTAGTTGCTGTGAAGATACTTAAGGTACAAAGATACTTAAGACAGCAGGATATAAAATGATACATTTTTCAGGTAATTCCATAGTTGAGAACATCAGGAGGCAAAATACTGAAAGGGTGATGAGTATCTGGCACAAACCTGGTCTAGATCAAGCTCTATGCTACTGTTCATGAATATTTTAACTAGTTATATAATGGCAGGGTTTCTGGGCACCTGACTCCATTATTTGCTACATTTCCAGATAACCTTATGATTCAACTTTCTTGTTGGATTTTATAATCCATTTTTCTGAAATGTCTTTATTTTTTCCCTAATAATTTTTATTAACTAGTGTTTTTCCCTAGTTAATAGAGGAGCGAAAGAAGTTAACTTTAAATATAATTAATAATTACAGTAATTTCCATGACCAAGGGGCTTTTCAGTTTTGTAAAATGGAGGAAGATCACTTGGAATAAGAAACCAGAAGCTGCCTGGATTCACTGTATTAAAGATTTGGCTACAGAACAACACAATGTCTCTATGTTAGCACACAGAAAAACATGTTTTGAAGGCCTAATGACTGTAGTATTTCCAGCTACATGCTGTTTGAAGTGCAGGAAAGCCAGAAGCTTGGAGCCATTTCATCTCATGAGCAGTTGCTCAGAGCTTCAACAAACTGCCAAATGCAAACAAATACATTTAATAACCTGAAATTAATATATTGTACTGGGAAGGTGGTAGAAAGAAAAAAACAAATACATGTAGGAATGGAAGTGGACAACAAGTACGACAAGTTTGTGGTATTAGAGTGGCTCAGAAAAGCTCTGTGCAGGCTTTGTGTGAGCAAATGTATCGTGGAACAAAGCAACGAGGCAGCAGACCTGCTCTTTGTGGTTTTTTTATGTTGAGTCGAGGAGGGACATTGTGTCCAGCTCTGGACACATCTCTGCTGGAGAGGTCTTGTCAGAAGGAAGCACAGAGGAGAACATGGGAATTCCTTTGCAAAAGGGAAGATGATGCTAAATAATTGTTGTGAGGAGAGACACAGCTGAAGCCTGCAAGTATTTAAATGGTGTGAATTTGCCAAACAAAGGAGGGAATTATTTAGGCTGAATTAGTAAGGCAGAGTGGAGTAACTATAACAAAGGGTACTTTTAGGTGAGGTATTAACCCTGTTATTAAGACATGTGACAAAACACCTCGAAGTAAGCCAGTAAGAATACTTCTGTGCTGACAAGATGTGACCTAAGGTAGTTTAAATAGACTTTTCTATCTCTAGGATCTAGAACGGTGGAGCAGAAAGGTAAAGCTTGATTCACCTGTGAATCTGAAGCCTGGCAATTAGATGGCAGGGTGCTGGCACAAGAGGGTGCGTGCCTCCCCACCACTTCTCTGCGCCATGCCCGAGGAGGAGCTCAGAGCCATTCATCAGTCCCAAGGCCTGGGAGAAGTTTGAAATGCTCAGTTTCCCTGTAAAAATCACACACACACATCCTGTCACTCCCACAACAGAAAGACATGCAGTACATGTCCCCCAAGCATATGTCCCTTCAAAGACCTGTGTGTCTGCTCCAGATTTCCACCCCTTGAAACTCTGTGTGAGTAGGTAGGTGTGTGCAAGAGGTGTCCCAGCCACTTTGTGTAGGAGCTGAAGCTGGCTGTTCTCTTCTATAACCAGGGAGACAGAAATGGGACTGCTGAGACAGTGGGAAGAGGTGATACAAATGTGGTAAGTAGCTTGCTGCAGACTGTTCATAGAGTCCACATACTGGTTCTGTGGAAAAGATGACAGAAAGAATAACAAGCAGTAGCTTTGTATGGAAAACTTCAGCCCAGAGCAGGCTGTTTGAAATGCTCAAAATATATTAAGGCTGTAACGACAGCAACTCCAATAACGCACAATTAAAAAACCCGTGTTTAAAATAGTCTACACTGCTAAAGGATCTGCCCCAAGGAGTGATCCTACAGATGTATCCGCACCTCTTTCGCCTCTGGAGTGAACTGTTTGTGTTTGTGCCGCCTAACATTTGACCTGGGTCCGATGCCCCCATGGCTCTAAGATCATAATTATATTTTTGTGGCTTTAGTTCAAAGTGTCTGGAGTAATGTGAAGGTTGCTTTGCTGCCTGCAAGACTGGTGTTTTTATAGCATTATGCCAAAAGTATGCTGTGGGGTGTGGGGCATACAGAGGCTGTCTGAGGACAAGAGGCTGGTTGGGATGGTGGAGGGCAGGAGAAGCCACTGTTGGTCTAGTCCCAGACTTGCTGTGACATCCTCAGGGCAGTCCTTCCACAGAGCTGTGCCTTGGCTTTTCCTTGGAGAGAAGTAGTCGGTTCCCTTCAGAAGAGAGTCCAAGCACACGGTGATGCATGTGTGGTACGGCTGACCAGGACCAGAGAATGAACCAGGGAGGTAAATTGTTTGTCAGCATAGGTGCATCTATCATAGTCACGAGTCAGTCCTAGTCACGGATGAACCAGAGAAGCGTTACTGCTCTTTATATTGTTCTATGTTTTGCAGTAAATCTTTAGTCAGTCATTTTGCTGATCAAATTGATATTTGCTGCTCCCAGGGAAAAATTCTAGTCCTGATGTGGTGTGGGAGGGGGAAGACTGGGTAGGGGATCTGAATAAACAAACAGAATTTCTTTCTGTTGCAATCAAGTTGCTCTTGCTCATGCATGCTCTCTCTTAAAAAATTTATCTCATATTGTGTTGATTGAAAAGTGGGAATTAATGGGCAAGAACCATCTACGCAGTACAGATTAAAGACTGTTCTGAAAAACAGCAGATGGGAGATGGATCTCAGGGCTGAATATGATGTATTATGAGGAAAGCCATGTCTGTAAAATTTATAAGGATGCTAGTTTAGTAAGCACTGTTAGGTTAAAATGTATGGCAATCCACTCTTTTCTTCTTTTTGTTAGTGAGTTGTTTGCTCATTGGTCCTACATTGGCTTTATATATTTTTTGCCTACAGGCTAGTTCCCTTCAAAATTATTTGTAATTGTCATATTTCGAGTCAATATGTTAAGGTAGTTAATAAGATAACATTGTATTGCTATGAAGTATTAAGGCATGGACAGGTAGAGTGGTGGGGCTGAACTGTGTGGTCTGCAGCATAAAGAGAGCACTGCCAGGTCAGTTCCCATCTGGAGGTTTCATTTTCCAGTCAGTAGTTCTACTGTGAATCAATATCTATTTTAAATCAGGTAAAGAGAAGATGTATATACCTACAGAACTTCTTTCTCCTCATGTTCCCTCCAAAAGTTTGATAATTTCCAAGGCCTCCTTCTTGCTCTTCCTTTGCTTCACTGTAAAATTAGTTATCGCTGTAACTAATAGCTCTTTGAAAATAAGTGTGCTTATTTTCAAAGAGCTATTCAAAGGGTTTTGACTAGCACAGAATTAATTTTCTTCCTGATAGCAGGTATGGGGGTATGGTTTGGATTTTTGCTGGAAACAGCCTAGGTAACTAACATGGGGCTGTTGTAGTTACTGCTGAGCAAAGTGTCTGGGAGGGTTTCACAACATGCTCAGCGTGTTGCAAGTGCCTTCTCCCTCCGGAGCCTCGGGGCTCTGAGCAAGTAGGTATGGTTACACAAACAGTCCTGGGTGAGAAAAGCAAGGGTGTGAGTTGACAGTGCCTCGATTTCTCCATAGTGACTGTCCCCCCACCTGCCCTTGCCCCACAGTGAGTTTCTCTGCCATGCATTGGGGTGAGCTGCTCGGCATCTGGGCTGGAAGAAGGAAATTTGGCTGGGCATCTGGGGCAGAAGCAGTGCAGCCCTGTGCCTTCACACCCTGTCTTGCCCTCAGGAGCTTGTGTGCATGCCCATGCCTTCAGGCGAGAAGCGTTCTGCAGCGTTTCCCTGGAAAACTGCCCGGTGCCATAAAGTAAAACTTGGAGGCTCTGGTGAGCTCAGCTCATCAGCAGATTGTTGGGAGGATAGACCTCAAACCATGAAGAAATTCAAAGAGTACCTTTTCTCACCTGTTTGGAAATCTGGAGCTGTTTTCCAGTGCAACATCTTTGGGTTGAAACCTCCCAGGCTGCTTCTGTAAGCTCCAGTTTTTGGTGTGAAGTTTTGTCCTTTAAAAAAAAAAAAAAAAAAAAAGGTGCCTGAGAGAATCAGTGCTGCTTCACTATATTCTGAAAGCAGCAGCTTTCTGGCTACCGCACTGCGGCCATGCCAGCACCCTGAGGTCTAATGCTGTCTCAGGGGCTGATGGCCATCAGGAGAGGGCACGTGGGGCAAGGTGTGAGGATGTCCCCAAGGAGGCCCAGCCTTCATTGCTGGAAGGGAGCCAGCAGGTGCCTCCCGGGTGGATGTTGCTGGCTTGCCTGGGGACCAGCACAGCCCCCTTCTGTAACAGGACAAAGGATGTCCTTTGGTGAAATATCCTGTCTTCCTACCTAGAAAGTGTTTGCTTACAGAGCTTTCTCTGGGCTCCTTTTGGCATTTGGGATCAGTGATGTGTTATTTTCTGACACATGTTCGTTGTATATCACTTGGGGTGCAGATGCTTGTCACCAGCCCAGCAGCACCAAGGAGAATGGTGGCCTCTTGCAGAGCATCAGTGTCACCTCAACAGCTGACGGCTCTTCCATCCACTTCCATTGGTGTGCCATTATTTTCCACCTCCTCAGCCTGACTTCTTATCCGGACTTCAGCCAAACACCCTCCCGGTCTCCTGCCCATATCATGTCACTTGTTCCATTGCTCTGAGTCAGAGAGTTGACAGTCCCCAGCCGGCTGTTACTCCCTTCAGCGGTATCGACTGCAGACAGGGTAGGGTGACACAGGATCTTTCAGCACTACCTGAGAAGCTTTTTAATGTGACTTTTGAATTCTCCCACATGAAATGTGTGTGGAACCGCCCCAAAAGCGAGCTCTATCGGTGGAGGCAGAACATGAAAATCAAGATGGACAGCTCAAAGTCAGCTATGTCCTGGGGAAGGTAACCAGCTATTAAGAGTGATGCAGTTTCTTCCTCAGAAATAGGTAAATAAACAAAATAATTGCACATGTTTATTGGGATATGTGTTAAAATGTCAAAACATTTTCACCACAATTATGCAATAAACTGAACAACTTTATAAGTATGCCTGAGGCTTTCCTGCTCACTTATTCACTCTTTGAAAACCCTATATGAAAGTCAGTTATAAAACTGAATTTGCAAATAAAGCTGTACAAACAGAGCTGGATTTGAGACAATATGGCGAGTCTGGAAAAGAAGCCTGTGGGAAAAAGATAGTTTTGTCCCAACCAAAATGGAAAATATGCATATTTTAAGGACAAAACAAAACAAGAATTTTTGAGACTTTTTTTTGGTGTGTGTGTGTGAAAGCAAAATACTTGATGAGGGTATGTTTTCTGCCTAGAGATCTCTGTGTTTCAGACTGGGGCAAGTTGGATGACCAGTATGGTGGTTACCTGTGAGACTCCACTTGCCCTGTGAAGAGAGAATGGAGAATTGGGGCTTGTTCAGTTTTGGAGAGGAGGCAGCTTTGGGTGGTGATGGAGATGAACCCAGGCTCTTCACAGTAGTGCATGGTGGGAAAACAACAGTGAAAAGTTGATAAAGGAGAGATTCAAATTAGATGTAAGAGAAAACATTTTCACTGTTGTCCAGAGAGGCTGCAATGTCTCTGCCCTTGCGTATTTTCAGGAGTTGGTTGGGTAAAGCCCTGAACAACCTGGTGTGTTGCCATGGTTGACCCCGCTTCAGGCAGGACATCAGACCAGAGGCCTCCTGGCATCCATTCCAACCTGAATTGTCCTATGATCCTATGAAAAATTCAGTCCAATTTTGAAAAAAAATAATCAAAATCTTTTCAAAATTGCATTTTAACCAATTGTTGAATCATTTGAAGGACAAAAATATATAAGCTATTATATTTATATTTAGATTTAAACTGCTATATTTATCAACCTTTTAATAAAACTATCTTCAGGGAATTCTGGATTCTTGCTACTTCCATTTTTCAAGCAGTGAAATGGAAGACATTTTATAACTTGGTCAGTTTTTACTATTTTATTTTTCTCTTGTGAGGAGATTAAATGAACTCTTTTACATTCTTTAGATTCAGAATTTGAAATTTGACACTGTGGAATAAACATAAGCAAAATTAGGTTGCTTAAGCAAGTTTTTGACTTGCTTAAAATTTATGTATTGCTTTAAAGATTGTGTACACTTTCATTGTGACAGCCCAGTAAGTGACTTGTTCTGAGAATTCAACTGATTCTTTACTGAGACAGCTTCCAGAAGGAAAGTGAACGGAACATGTGATGTAATAAACCCCAAATGTTGTAATCTGCTGTCTCTGAAGAGGTGGAGTGACAGAAGATAAGACGACTAATTTTTCTGCCTTGTGGCTCTGATGTGGTTATCCTGCTGAGTATTGTATTTGGATTTTGTTTGTTTTATTACCAGGAAAAAGCTGACAGGCTAGTTTCAGAGAGCTAAAGCAGGTGGGATGAATTAATGTCTAAGAAGAGGAGCAAGTAGTTTAGCTAAAATAAAGCAGTAAACTTTGGAAGTACCAGAAGCCTTGAACCACTGCAACAGGGGAAAACATCTAGTGTTTTGTCAGAAATACAGAAATACAGCAAAAAAATACTCAGGCTTTTTTTATTATTTTTTTCTTTTTTTTTTTTTTTCTTCCTAGGATGCATTAACTGAAGGATGTTTCCTCTCCTTGCAGGTACTATGATGTATCGGGCAGACGCTACACTGTTCAGGAGAACCAAACACCGTCAGTAATCTGCCCCCACTCTTACGCTCTCCCAGCGATATCAATGTCTACTGCCTCATTACCAGCAGTGCTTAGAAAGGTAGGAGAAAACTAAATATGTGTGTTTCTGTAAGTGTAGATGTGCACAAACACACAGATATCATGAGGGTGTCTATTCTGAAAACAGAATTTAACACAAGGTATAATTGTAATCTTCCTTTGAAAGAGCTGTGTTTAAAGTACTGGAAAATTTTCAAATTAATAACATCTACGGAAATAAGGAAGGTGCGTAATGACTGTAGCTGGCATGAAGAGACAAAAAAGAAAATGGCTCGAGGAGATCTTCCACATCCTCCCACAAACCATATGGCTTTTTCCTTTTGTTCATAAAAAAATACGTAAGCCAAAATAATAAAAGAACAGCACCTACTTTTCTACAGTTCCCCACTTAACCCACACTGTTTTCTCTGTAAGTTTTTTTCCCAGAGGAGGAGGAATGGCTACAAGTTTGTTTCTAGTGTTCATTTAGCTCATGGAGTGTTACTCATTTGCTTGGCAGCAGTATTACTGCATGGAAGCAAGCTAGGGAAAATGCTAATTACTCCTGTTCTAATGTGAGAACTTAATTTCAGATTGCAGACAAAGTTGTGCAATGCCATTCTTGTCTTTATTGTAATCTTTCCGTGGAGAGAGAAATACTATTTTTCCACATTAGCAAAAGCACTCAGCAGGCCAGTAATTGAAAAAGTTGCTTTCTTCTTGGTTGTGGAACAAATATTCTTCTGACTATATTTGATGGAGGCTTAAAATATTCTGTCTTTAAAACAAACACATTTATTTTTCAGTCATCTCAAGCCAGCAAATCTCATCTACTGATTTCTGCATTTGGAAAAGACTCATTTGTCTTCAGCTGAATACACAAATAACGCAAACCCCAAATACCCCTTTCGGTCTCATTCAGGTTCTTGGTTCTATTGATACTGTTGAAACATCCTACAAAAATATCTCAGTTCTTTACAAAACAGCAAAAGGGCACATTACTGTGCTGGGATGACATTCCATTGTAGTAGAGCTAGCTGGGAAATTGGCTTTCCAACAAAAAAAAAAGTGCTGTTCACCCTATTACTATTTTGTATATTAGCTTCTTGCAAGGACTTCTAGAAGAACAAGTAGATGTTTGATATTTTTCAGTGGAAGGAATAGGAGGGCTCAGCTGTTGCTTAGAAAACTCTGAATTGGCATTTAGTTCTTTTGGAATAATTTGTTCATACTTGCAGCTAAATTAAACTGTTGGGATGTCATTTCTCTAACGTGGAATCCATCAATTTTTTACTAAGAGCATTTACAATCTTTTAAATGAAGCTTCTGAAAGTGAGACTAGGCCACATAATTTTATATTTCGATGTATAACGCAGAAGTCTGATTGTTAGATAAATTGTAAAAATCAAGGAAGTTGCCTGGGGGAGTGTGTGTGTGTGAATTCAGCAGTTTCTTTTGTATTGGGATAATCTCCTAATGTGTGTAATAACACATTCACCTGCTGATGACAGATGGTTTATGGGGATTGGGATTTAAGGAAGCCCTGCCTTCCCTCAGCATTTCTTGCGGGAGAGTGGTAGAAAACGGTGCACTAGAAAACATAAGCTGTTTGCATCAGGCTCCTCTGTGTTGCTGTTCTTTCTGTGGAAATCTGTTCATAAACCTTTCAAAGGTAAATGTACTGAGTAAAGTCTTGCAGAATAATGTACGCAGACTAATTTGTTTTATCCTCTGTTTTTTCCTAATTCATATTATTCCTTTTACCTTAGGTAATTAAGATCTGACTCCAGCAATGACTAAGACAAGCTCTCCTACATTCTTCTGTTAATGAAACAGTCTTCCTACAAAACCTACCTTATCAGTCTCTGGAGCTCATAAAATTTTGGTTTTGTTTTCTAGGGAAAAAAAGTAATTTGATTTTGCTTCTTTTTCTTTTTTATGGTATTGATTACTAAATGGTGGAGTTCACTTTCACCTAGATTGCCTTCCACTCTGAGCCAGTTCGTGCCCTACTAGTCAGCAGAAGATCTAAAATAGCCACTCCCTTAATGGTTTTCTTTGCCTTCTAAAGAAAAAGCTGTCCCCAGCATATTCCAAGAACTTGTTGGACTGTCTCCTTCTTGTATTTATTTTCCAAGAGAAAAAAAAAATTAATTTCAAGAAGTAATTAAACCCATCAGGTTCTGTCCTTTTGGATGCTTCCCATGTGTGATCAAAAAACACAACTTCTCTCCACCCTAAAAGCTAGTCTATAATAAACTTCTATCATAGTATACCCTGGTTTTCCCTTTTCATCTTCTTCCAGGATTGTTTAACAAATCTTCACCTTGCCTCTTCCTGTACTTCACATCATCTGTTCTTGATGAACAGTGCAACTTTGTTTCTCTTTTTGTTTGACTTCCATAAATAGTGATGGTAAAAACCAGCAGGATGTTAAAAAATGTTTAAGATCACTTGCTTTATAGTATTACACAATGAGTAAATGTTCTGTTGTCCAAATTATAAGGCAAAAATACTTCCTTTCACTACATTATTTTCTTAGGAAGAGAGAGGCATTCTTCTATAACAGTATTTCTCTCTCATCAGATACTTCTGAGCTTGATTGCTTGATTTAAATGTACTTCTGGTTCTGTACAGAGACTTCCACTTTCTTTTCCTTTGCAAGGCCATCTGGAATCTATAATTTTGTTTACTGTAAGCTTCTGGTTGGAACAACCAAAAATGTGTAGTTATATAACAATGAAAGAGAGATTTCAGAGTGCTCTTATCAAAATACAAATTGCAAATGTTTATTAAGTTACTGGAGGTAACAGGATCTATGAGAAATTAAAAATCAAAAATTTGAGTATATGTTTCATTTTTGGGTTTTATCCCTTTATAGGCCATTCACTTAGAAGTTTGACTTAGTTATCATTCTGGGTCCCTTCTAACTCAGACTATTCTGTGATTCTGTGTGATTCTTGACTTTCCTAGTCCTGTGCTATTTAGCATGCAGAACATTTGTTTAATGAAATTGAAGGTTAGCTGTTTATCTTTTCGTATTTTGGCAAATAGACATTTGATAACACATTATTAAATATTAAAAATCCCTCAGAAATAATTTCTAGATGTCAGATCCACAAAATACACTATTTTTATAGTGTCTGTTCTAAAACTCAGCTTATTCCTTTTCCCAAATAATACATTACATCGCTGGTTACATTTTCCAGTTTCGCTAATTGAAGCTAAATAGGAGAATTTGGTATCTTGAGTTTCTTTGCAAGTGAGGGGAAAATAGCTTTCTTAGATTCCTGTTTATATTTAGAATGTCTGTGTGGATTCACACTGAGGATTGCTTCAGCTGTCATATAGCCTATACTGCATGAAGTAGATAGCTGTGGCCATGATTTTAATGATCTGGTTTTTTATATCTTTTAGACTTATTAATAAAACAGTGTGGCCAGTGTTCTCACTATGATTGAAGAAACAACATCCTGAATGTTTGATTAATTTCATTCTCTTTGGATAAATAATAATTTGAGAGCCAAATCACAGATAAAACATGTATTTTGCAGTCATGCAGGTTCAGCAATGACAAAACACTGATACCAAGGGTGAAGGAGTCCTACCTGTGGTATGGCAAACTCAAATGACCTTAAAATATGTAGTTAAAGACAAGCAGGTGTTAAGCCGATAGGTTTCTGTATAGTTACGCTGAAAGGCATTTATTCCCCTAGAGAACAATTTCAAATTTAGATTGGCTTCTGCTGATAGCAAAATCAGTGAATGAAAATAGAGTTCTTAATGCTTCATTATTTATATATTTCCTGTGCATTAGGAATAATGATCACAAAAATCTAGACTTTAAAAATTCCATGTGAGAGATACTTTGGCTTCAATATCTTTTTTTCTAAGTCACATCTGTGTGCTGTCTCTGCTCTTATATTCAGGTGTTGATTAGTCATATTTTCAGATTTATAACCAGGTACCTGTCCAAAGGTTTCTCAGGATTCTCCATCTAGATAAGAGTTCTCACACCTACTTGCTACCTGAACACAGCCACTGCCTTTCACACAAAGATTCAGTTCTGTGACATGAATATTCATTGAAGGAAACTGGGTGGAGTACTTCTAACACCCAGGTGTGGCTATGGAAGCCCATTTTGATTCTGTGTCAAATTACTGGATTGAATGAGTTTATTCTATCACTGCCTTTGCCATATTCCTGAGACAGCAGATATGCAGATCCCTAATTCCTCCTGTTCTTTTAACTCATCTTTCAAGATGATAGTTCATCAAGGTCTAAGATATTTTCGTGTTAGGATTCCTCATCTGCTTCTTTAATTTCTGTCTGCCTTGCTCAAAGAAATGTTAGCAAGACATTCAGCCCAGCTTGTCATACTGCTTCTTCTTACAGTAGTTTATTTTCTCAAGAAATAACAAAACCTAAAGTCTGTTTGGAATCCATGGGGTTACTCAGTTACCTCCTAGAGTGATGTTTAAATGGTAGAAACAAAGCATATTATACTGTCCAAGTAAGTGAAAAAGCAGGTGAGTCACTTTCCAGAGTAACAGACAACAAAATTATCAGTTCATGGATGGGTGAGAGGAACCTGTCCAGAGGAGAATAAGTCATTGCCTTAAGGTTCACCCCAATTTTTAATAGATAAGGCCTTTCAGTGGTTAACCAATCTCCTCCCAGAATTTGAGACTGAAAGAAGACCTCCTTCTCCAGCTTGGAATCAGCCAGGTAAACAAAACCTGCTAGCCAAGGTCCTACAAAATGAATTATACAGGGGCTGAGAATGTTTGCTGGTGTTGGTTTTCTCAAAGAAGAAAAAAAAACCCTCACAATTTCAGGAGAACACAAACCTGGCTTGTGCAAAGACTGAAGGGAGAAAAGGAGAGGAAATTATATGACACAGAAGCATCTTTTTCTTTTGAGTTGAGGGGGTGTTATAGGAAGGCAGTTACCTAAGAGAGGCCTAGGTGAGGCAGGGTGCTGGGTTTCTCCTTGTTTTTGTTTCGTTTTCTTTTACAATCTACATAGGTCCTCCCTCAGCTATTTGGAATAGATTATATCTTTCCAGCTAATTAAATGTTGCAGCAGGACAAATTTTTGTTGTATTACCTGGAGAAGGACAGGAAAAAAGCCTGCTCAGTGCTGTGCTGCATGTCTGGATTCTTGACAGAGTTTCCATCTGCTTAACTACTCGTATGCTCAATTGTTGTTTTTTTTTGGTTTTTTTTTTCCCTTTTCTTTGATATAACTGTTATGTTCCTTACCTGGTAAAATTACTGTTATACCTTGTGTGGGAAATATGGCAAGGGTCACTCAAGGTGGTTGTACACCTCACTGAGAGTGTGTGTTCAGTGCAGATAGGTCATTTGCTATACCAAGTGATGGTTCTAGCCACCATCTTCCCTAAGTGTAACTTGTTTCCCTGAAATAATGGTCCCACTTTCCACCTCCCTCCCAGGCTTAACCAGCTGAATAATTTTCCTTTCCCTTTTTATTTTTCTTTTCTTCCTTTTTATTTTTTTTTCTACTAGGAATTCCCCCTGGCTAATAGACACATAGGTTCAAAATCCCCTGGTAATCCCTACACAAAGCTGGTATTCACTTTAGTCCCTTTTCAGTTACTCATATTTGTGCTCACTCTGCTAGGACTACCTTCTAATCACATTGCTCCCCATTATCATCCCTACAGAGAAGAGAGTAGCTTCCCATATTTTAAATTTAAAGTGTAACTTTGAAGTTCTTTATATACATAGGTCTGCTTGTGAGAGTTACCTACATGTGATGTGTATGGGAAATATGAATAAATACATTTCTTTGATTTAAATCAATCAGAAATACAGTAATAAATATTTTTATAGGCTGAAATAGGTACAGAAATTATATTTACATTTTTATTTATAAACATGTACAGATATGTATGTATGGGTGTATATTTAAATGTAGGTGGGGACTGAAGGATTTCTGGGGGATTTTATTCATAAGACATGGCTTTGTGATTGTTGTCCTGATATATTTGTATCAGTTGAAGACAACAGTATACAGAGAGAATGGAAAAAGAGCAGATGTGGTGAAGCATGGATCACATGATAGTTCTTTGACAACGTTCAGCACAGCTACATTATTCATTGTCTGTATGGCTTTTTATAGGATGCTGTTGTGCTGACCAGCACATCAATTCCTTATTATGGTTTAAAATATAGGAAATATAGAAAATATGGTTTAAAGTATAGGAAAACATAAGAATGCTAAACTGGTTTATCTAAGTGGTGTTTTTTTCCCTTTTTTTCTTTTCAATGCAAATTGTTCCCATTCTTGGGCTGCAACCACGATGTGATTTGGGGAGGAAAGTTATGTTAATAGGAAAAGAACGCTGAAGTCTTTACTTTGAAATTCATGGAGGGTGGGGGAGGGTGGGAAGTAATCAAATTCTCAAACCAATTGAGTTTAATTTCATTTCATTTCATTCATGAAAAATGCTTCATTTTGCCCTGGCCATGCCAGCATTTCTTATAGGGTTGACAAAGCATTTACACACATAATAAATATTTAATTTGCTCTGTCCCTTAAACTTTTAAAGTTTTTTTAAGATGTTTAGCTCTGAGTCGTGCTGTGTTTTGCAATAGTATGAGATAATTAATACAGAAGGATTTTTTCAGATTTATTTAGTTGATAAATATGCAATTCATAATTAAAAAGACAACATCACCATAAACATGAAGAAAAAAATCATAATTTAGAATTTTGTACTGAAATCATTATGGAAGCCAGGAAATGCAGAACTGGGACAGAATCTAAATGCTGACAATTTAAGTCACAGTGATGTCTCCCACAAACATTTGTATTCCAAGAAGCCACTGTATATTAAATTACTTGTCCACAGTGTTCAGTGAGTAGTGTCATAAACCAGTAGACTGAAATGGCTTAAATGTTAAAACCCACAAAGCACAGGGGGAATAATTTGAATACAACTTTTATGGAACCTTTTTCTGCAAAGAGAATATTTAAGAATATGGTCTACAGAGACATAATGGCAGTGTTGACTACTATAAGTACATTTAACTGAAAGGGGTGCTCAGGATTGTGGAAACAAAGCAAAATTAACCTCAGCATGTCCAGATAGTCTTTGTCTAATACTGCTTGCCAGCAAGAACCCACATATAGGTGAGCTCTTCCTAAAGAGCAGCACTGAGAGTGGAGGACTGAACTACACTTTCTGTAAATTCTTTCAGTTTTAATAACATACAGTACTGTCCTTTAAGATAGACATTTCTCAACATTAACACTTAAAAATACAGCAGTAGCAGAGCCCTTATACAAGCAATTTACTTTTAATGCTGCATGGGTGCTGTTGTACCTGTAGGAGTGCTGAATCAGGACACTTGGGCCAGCTGTAGTTGTAAGTCAGCATTGGTAAGGCTTATTGCACTGATAGCACCTAGATACTATGTCTGTTTTTATGGAAAAGGATAAAGAGAAATGTGATATGAATTGGTGTAAATCAAGCCCATTTGTTTTTGGGCTGTGATAATTGCACATCCATTGCTTTACCTGTGTCTGTTCTTTGTTAAGGACTCAATAGGAGGAGGGAGGAGGAGACAAGAGGGATACCAGAGAGGAGAGATCACAAAGATGGCACAAAAGCAAGCTAAAACCCCAAAGCAGGAACAATTAATTATTTATATATTAAATTCACAGCAGATAGGAAAGAAAGCTAACCTAAAAATGGAAGTAGGAGTGTCCAGAAGATTGAACAAGCACTTTCTGTTGTTTAAATGCTTTCAGTTACGTGATTTGTGCTTTTCTAGGAATCTGCAGTAAGTCAGGTTTATTTTATGTGTCTGCTTAAAGAACTACAATTCTGATATTTGCATCCCTAAAAGAGTAAGTGATTCATAGTAGAATTGCCTTTCTAACATGATTAATCTGTCTGAGACACACAAGAGAATTAAAGATTCCTTAGTTTAGAGTATCCATAATGATACGAACCTTTGGCCAAGCTTCATTCTGCCCAGGTTTCTCAGGACACATTCATAACACTGCAGCAGAGATGCTCTGGATACAAAGATAGGATTCTTTAACAGAAGATGATGACAGATGTCCTCAATTCAGCCGTATTTGCTAATAGTGAAAACAGAAGAATCAAGCAACTAGTTAAACATGCAGTGTCATACTCACTGTGTAGGCAGATAACCAAAATTCTTAGAAGCCCTGATGTCAAAAAGCTTGGGCATCAGGTCCACTAAAAAACTATCTGTTTATTGTGATTTGTCTTTAGCCCACTAAAGACATGCTCATCCTTTTGTCTTCCAAAAAGTCTGGAAATCTGTGGTTAATTACGGCACAAGAGAGGTTCTCAGCTATCCATGACAAAACCTCTCTGGGTATTGCTCAACAAAATTACTTCTCTGCTTAATAAAATACTGTGCTGCTGACTAGACTGATGGCATCATGGCAATTTCCTTGTTGGTTAACTTTTTTTCCATATTCACAGCTCATTATTCCTCTTATCCCCATTTGAACCACAAATTCATTTCAGTATTAACTTACAGAGGTTTTCATTTTACTGTTTCCGACACGGCTTCAGACACCAACTCTCTTCTTTCCTAAAAATAACATCCAGGTTAAGTTATGTCCCATTCTTACGGCTGGTTCAGAGGGACCTCGAAAACATCCTTTTCTCTTATATTTCTGCTGCTTTTTGGTGAGATTGACAGACATCTAAGCTGTGGTTGATTGTAGGCATACAGGAGCACAGCTGACAATGAACAAGGGCCTTAGAGAAGGGCAAAACACAGGAGGGAAGATGGTGTGGAGTTACGTACATTTTCATAGAAGGAACAGAGGTCCTGGAATATTGGTGCAGGAGGAATCTGTGTTGTAATTTAATACTTTAGCATTCAAGATGGCAATGGATATAGTGAGTCAAGAAGGCTTCCTTCACCCCTTTGGCATGTATTTGAAGGCAGGGATATCAGTAAATTCTTACTCTGATAGATCTTTCAAGTACTCACAAAGTTTATTGAGGAGATTATTGGGGTTTTATATATATAGTTAAAGACATCCAAACAAGCTTGAACTTGTATTAGACAACTTGCATGTATTTATTCTTGGCTGGCAACTTAAGACAGATGTCACTTTGACAGCTCTCCTTCCAAGCAATTCAATACATTCACCTTGATGCAGGTGAAGTATGAAAAGGTTATGTTCAACTCTGCATTGGATCTGAATCCTGAATAGTATTCATATTCAGCTGTGTTTGGAATTGGATTTCATCTGAGTTATTGCATGCTCCAGTTAATACGGTGAACAAATTTAGTGGAAGCAGTGAATGATAATGTGTTTCTTTTAGAGAGGATTAATGATGGCCTAAAGTCATGTGAGCAGTGGTCCCAGAATGTGATAATGCTGAGGTCTTCAGGGCTGGGCTGCTGAATTAACTACAGCCTCCCAAGCAGGGAACAAAATAAAAGGTCTAGCAAACCAGCAGACGTCTGCGCTTTGCACAAGTGAGATAATGTGGACAGCCACGCGCTCAGTGCGGTATTGCCCAGGGAAGGCAATGAACCCTTCATGCATTGCAAATTATTTAGGAGGTCTGTCATCAATGATCAAGCATTGACAGTACATAATGACTCTGGTAATGGTGACATGGGAGTGTGCACCAGGCAGTCTGGTATTATCGGTGACCATCCTTTATCTGCCCCACCTCTGTGTATCATCATGCCAAACACGCAGCTACATAGCATTTCAACATTTCACAGGTGTTACCTCTGCTAGTATGTAACTTTTCCTTAGGATGACACCCGGCACTTTACTGCTTTCTTCCCAAGGGTATACTCCTCCCTTCTCTTGCCCTTGGTGAGTACAGTCTTGTGAAGTTGCTCTTTGAATCACCAGGGGTTTGTTTCTGGCCTTCACACTGGGCTGCTTTGCAGTGATCTGCAGTGTGGAGAGCTGAAGACTTGTACTGCATCATGCTTTTCTTGTACCATTTCCACACTTGTGTAATGTGTTGGAATGGTTTTCAGGACCTTGGCAGCTAGCTCTGCTCTCTCCTTGGGTGTGGCCCTCTCCATTTTGCCATGCTACGTGACCAGGTGGCTCACAGTACACCTGAGCACCCTCAGATCTGAGGAGGTTGCGACACAAAGCTTTTGCTAATAGTCCATTCCTCCTGACCAGGCTTTTGCCACTTTTTAAGCTATATAATGCGTATGACAATTAGGAATGTGTGTATGCATACATATATGTGTAATTTATTGCATTGTAGTGCCAGCTGCAGTGTAATAATGGGTTTGAAGAGGGTAGTCATGAAAAACTTAATATTTCTGGTTTTATTGTCTCAAGAGCTGAATTACAGTGAATAAGCTGGAATGCTTCTTCGCTTACCTCTTTAAAACAAGCACTCCACCTGCTATGGCTCAAGATCTGCAAAAGCAAAGCATGATCCACTTGAAAAACCAAACTGCCTGAACTACTGTTTGAATAAGATTTAAAGATTGTAAAAAAAAATAAAAAAATCTACCATTCCTACAAGCTAGTATTGTTCATGTAATTTTCAAAATCATAGTGGGTAACATTTCACCAGGTAAATTTTCAGTTTGTAGTGGTTACAAATAATGTCTAAAGATTTAAATGGAATATAATGTTTTCTACTACAAACTTTGCATTTTTATGATGGAACTTTGACATCATAATTTCCTCTGAATCATATCTTGTGACATGCAAATGAAAATTTATCTTTTCCTCTCCTGTCTTTACAGTTCTCCTCCCCCCCTCTTTTTTTTCTTTTCTGTTTACCAATTTGCTTTCTAGGGTATATTTGCTGGAAAAAAAAAATTAAAAAAAAAAAAAGAGAATAATTGTCTCAGAGGAAAATAGAGATTTAAAAGTTTAGCTTTTGAAAAGTCTGAAAAATCTGACAAACTACACCATAAATTTTAGCAGCCACACTTCAGATAAAAAGAACATCAAGATCTGTTTAGTATTTTTGGCATTTCCTCTGGAGAAATCTGTGATTTTAAAAGTCTCATCAGAGGTGATTCTAGATATTTCCTCTCCCTCTTCTCCAGGGGAGTTTTGATGGTTTTGCTTCTGGAAACACCAAGAGTATGTTTTTTATCTGGTGTGTCAGACAGTTTTTATTAGATAAATTTCTGACTATTGGACCTGAAAAAGAATCCCATTTTCCAGACATGGGAGATGTGTAGACAGTTTGTGAGGGTTTTTTTCCAAGTGTCTGCCAAGCGAGAGAGATGCTCCCCCTGCTTGTTGCTGGCTGCTGTTCAGAGCCTTGTGCACAGCTGGGAAAATGAAGAGCCGTGTCAGGTTCACTGTGTGGCCGGCTGGGAAAGCATGAGTTGCAGAAGAGAAAAATGATGGAGTCACTTGCAGAGGAAAAGGGTAGGTAGCTAGAGAAAAAACACACAGAGTAGGAGAGATTTATATTCCCAGCCTTTCCCAACAGGTGCCAAGAAGGCGTGGGAGGGAAGCGGTAGATTAGGAACAGGAGAGAAGACTCATGCCTGCTTTCTGCATACAGGAAACGCTTGTTGTCTGCCAGGTTTTCATGGTAGACAACCACCTCCCTCCTGCATTCCAAAGCACCAACAAATAATAGAGTGAGTTTATGCAAAGGGGACTCCAGAAGTTGTTAATGGAGTGGTTTTGCTATAATTTATTTGGAAAGTAATCTAAAATAGTTTGAGCTGAACACTAGAAGAGTTGGAGCTAAAACTGTGGTTAATCATGATGCTTTTAAGGGTTAGCTTTAAAAGTCCCTTTGTCAAATCTGTTGTTCTAAGCCACAGACACCAAAGACAATCATAGGGTATGTTTGATTGGCCTATATCCAAACTAACAACTTCAGAAATTCAGGTGCAGAATCAATAACTCTCTGTATTTCTTGACATTTTCTGGAAATCCAGATATTTCTGAACTGTACAGTTTAATCCAGTTTGATCTAATTCCCTCTTGCGTTATTGTTAATCAACAAAATATATTTTTAGAGAACCCACACATCATGTGGGGTTTTTTTAATACCAAGTAGGAATGAGAAATTTCATCCAATTACCCACCAATGGTAGTGGTGCAGTTTAAATGCTGTTGTAGTTGTATCTCTTTGGTAGCTAACATTTAGCAGTTTGGGTGCACAGTAGCATAATGCAGTGTGACTGTCCTAATTAGTCTGTAGTAGCAGGAAAACATGTATCTCCCTTTTTTCTTCAGAAGTAATAATGTATCTGTTTTCTAGACAGACGTATTGTTTATTTTAATGCTTTCTGCATTAATTTGTTCTGTTTGGAGCCTAAAATAAACACACCTAAGTATAAAAATGTATTTAATGAGAACATTCCTCTTAGAAGTTTCTCTTGCTTAATGGAGAATATTGCGATATGGAAGTAATTGTGGGATTACAAGCAAAGAGTTTGAAGGACTATTCCACTTGATTTACATTTTTGCCCACAACACTGTAGGGAACCAGTGGGTTTGGAGTCATTCCCATTTTCTTCATACTGGTTTTATAAAGCTTATTCTAACCAATATTGAGGAAGTTCTCTGTAATAGTTATTGTAAGAAATAATTTTAGTGAATTCCGGAAGCCTTAGGTGAACACTGTTACTTGGAATAAACACTGAGTTACAGTACTGTAATTTAGATGTAAAAACGAGATATCTGGCCAATCTTATGAGATCAGGATAAGTATTTTAGTAATAATAGTTCCTTGTATTTAAAAACTTTTCATTTGTACATGAGGGAAAACCAGTACATCAGAGAAGTTATCAAGGAGTGCAAACACTTTATACATTTCATAAAAGGTCTCTTTGAAGCACACAGCCTATCAAACCCAAATTTTCTGAAACAGATGCTAGGTTGGGCACCTTGATATTGTAGTGCTGACTTGAGACACATTCTGTTTGAAAGGTACCAAATGATATCCTGGTATAATGTATAATAGGATTTATATCACATGATTTTAATCTATTTAATGAGAACTTCTGTGGAGAAGAGACTACATTAATTTCATATTTAAATACAGTTTTTTTAAATATTGTCATTTTTCATGCTGCTAAATGGTTTTCAGAGTCAGAAGCATACATTTTTATTTTTTTCTGTCACAGGACCATCACATCAGCTTTCCATAGATATCATGTTAAACATGTAGTTCACTTTGTTGTTTATGAAATTCGGCTTTGATCAAATTAGCAGTCCAATTTGCAGTTTATTTACTGTCTTTATTCTTTCACACCTTAACAGACTCACCTTAGTAACACAGTGCTCACAAGGATGGCTTTCTGCCTCTTGACCTGTGACAGCCTATATTACACTGTGCCTGACCTGGGGAAAAGTCCCTGTGTTGCTAGCAAAAGGCTTTTAATTTTCCATTTATAGTTTCAGACTATCTGCTACCCAAGAAAAAGATAACCAGATTTATAAATTTCAAAGTACATAATGAGTTACTTTTAGGTATCTAGAGCTAGAGCTGCTGAAGGACACTTTGGTGCATTAGTTAGTTTAACTCCCTGTTCCCTAGACTGAATGAAAACTGCTGGTGAGCTCTAGGTTTCCTATCTAGTACTGTGAGACTAGATAACCCATAAGTCTATAACCTTCCTCTGCTGAACACTTAGAGGTAGCTAAAAAGAACCACTGGGCACAGGAGTGTATTAGAATTTCTGCCTTACTCTTCAGCTACATAGAATCATAGAATATCCTGAGTTGGAAGGCTAAGTCCAACTCCCGGCTCCACACAGGACACCCCGAGAGTCACACCATGTGCACAACAGTGTTGTCCAAATGCTTCTTGAACTCTGTCAGGCTGGTGCTGTGACCACTACTCTGGGGAGCCTGTTCCAGTGCCCAGCCACACTCTGGGTGAAGAACCTTTTCCTGATATCAAACCTAAACCTCCCCTGACACAACTCCTGGTCATTCCCTTGGGTCCTGTCACTGGTCACCACAGAGCAGAGATCTGCCCCTCCTCTCGCCCTCACGATAAAGTTGTAACTGCAGTGGGTCCCTCTTCAGTCTCCTCCAGGCTGAACAAGCCAAGTGACCTGAGCCACTCCTACAAATTCTCCTCAAGATCCTTCACCATCTTTGTAACCTTTCTTTGGAAGCTTTCTAACACCCTAATATCCTTGTTATGTTGTAGCACCCAGAAATGTTTATAGGATTCAAGGCGAGGCCAGGTGCAGTGTCATGTAGAGATGCCCAGGAAAAGCCAGCACAGAGTAGCCACATCAGCACCCTGTTTGGCAAAGACTGATAAGATATGTGGCTCCATAGGATTATTTCCTTTTTGCCCTGTAAACATTTAATGTAATGTGCAAGACTTTTTCAAGTGCCATAGACTTTCCAGACTGCTGAGCTTCTATTGACAGCAACAATTTTGTGTGAAAGCATGGGGAAGAGATGAAGATTGATGGTGCTTAAGAAAGAGCTCATTTGTGCTCTCGTAACTACACACAAATACTTCATCTAAAAGGAATAAGTGTTGCAGAAAGCTATAAATATAAATAACACAATTTATGTTAAATCTATCCTAACCAGTATACACCATTTAGAGTTAGTGACAGGATACTGTGTGCTCTCACAAAACAGAAGAGAGACCCACAAGCGTAAGAAGAAAGAGACTTGCTAAACCAAAACCACTTATATAATACATTCTTTATCATTGTGAATTACATTCAGAAATGAAAAAAGGAAAGGGGTTACATTTGTTAGTTGTGGCTTCTGATTAGGGGAGACTTAAAGTTAACTCCAAGCCACACTCTTCCTCTTCAAAATGCTTTTGCCATTTATCCTTTATTGCTTATCAAAAAAGTACTTTCAAGTTCCTATCTCCTAGAACAAAACATGCATATGTTTATTTTCACTCTTTACTTTGAAAGAGGTAGTTTGATGAATCTTTACACTAACAAGATTATCTAATGATACAACTTTGACCTAGCAGCAAGATTCAAAATCCTGAGAGTGAAGGTGTGAGGCTAACTCATTTCAAACTTCCTCACTTTCTCTTGTACTGAAACACAAAGAGCGGCAAGTGCAATCATTCATGTTAATACTATTTTTTTGCATATAATTTTTTCTGGATGTCTTTCAGGTTCAGGAGAGTTGAAATATTCTCTCAGTTACTCATTGTTGAATAATCCCTGCTCCTGCTTTTGGTGCTAGTTCTTTTCTGCTTTTTCAAGTCCCTTTTTAAGTACGATTTTACCACCAATAGCTTGAAAAATACAGATTTACTATACCAACATAGGAAGGTGAAGAACCAAGGATACCAGTATAAATCAATCTCTTTCTACATAAAGGCACATGTTATTTTTTTTTTTTCTTTAGCCATCCTAAGTTTGGATCAGAAAACAGTAACGAGGTCTGTGAGAACCAACGTGTGTGGTATATTTTCTCCTACTGTTGCATATCTATGTGCTGGTATTGCACGTTAATTAATACACGTAAGGCGTTTGCCCAACACTAACTTTGTAGTTCTTTGCAACATGTTCTCTGCTTCTGCAGAGCTGCTTACTGAAGGACTTGCTGCCACCCTTCTGCAGTTCTTTTTCCTATCCTCTAATTGAGCCCCTTTCATAGCTCTAATTTGTCTGCCAAATGACTTAATCAGTTGGAAAGGCTCAAGTCAGATACTACTTCCTTTTTTTTTTTTTTTTTGGTAGTTTTTAACCTGAGTGCTGCCAGAAGAAAGAAGGGGTTAAAGCGTGGGAGGATTGCTAAGAAAAAGGGTTTGGTTAGTGGCACACAGGACTGCATCTCACACACGATAGTTTGTTTATTCTTCTGTAAACAGCAGAAAGAATTATCATCGTCATGGTAAGGCAAAAAACACTCTCTTCTATTCCCTTTTTAAACCCCCCCCAGAAATCTTCATGTTAATACACAGTTGTTTGTTTTTTTTAATCATAAAGTCAACTGATCTCCATTAGTTTTATAGAGCATTTCTAAAACTGACAGCTTCTCCTCTTGACAGAAGTGGAGGGGGGAAAGATTTTAGTTTATGGAAATAACTAGCTGTGGGGAAGAGGAGATGGGAGCAGACATGCCTTTTCTGACATGCCTATTCTTATTTATCTCCCTCCTCTCCTAAATACTCATGTAAGGATCTATTTCATTTTATCAATGCTTCTTTGTCTTCCCTGAGCTTTTTTGGAAGATTTCCATTCATTTGATTTTGCGTGATTTTCTCCTTTTAGTTTTGCTGTTCTTTTCTAATGTATCCAATATCTAAATCTTGGTGTTTGTAACCTAAGAAATAATATGGGATAAAACAATTTATATAAACATTTTCTTTCCAGAAAATCCATTAAACACGCAGACTCATTAATTAGTCTCATTAATCTATATGCTGTTACAAAATAGTCAATTTTCAATGTATATTTGAACTAAAAAATTACTTTTATTGTGAAAAAATAAATTGGAAGTAGGCAGGTCCTGTTCTCTTGAAGATATGAAATGTTCCACTAAAATATCCTGGCTTACTAGAAAATACAGTCTGTGTAAAAATATGACTGTTAAGAAAACTTATGTTTGTTCCACTTCCACTTCCCTCTGCTCAAGTCTCACATTTATAGCCCCTTGCTTATTCAGGTAAGTTCCTGAATTTAAATAAATGCATTCCCTGCAAATTGTTCAGGTAAATCTGAAATTGTTTAAAATCCAGTTATTGCTGTTTATGTCCTCTCTCTGCATAGCAGTCAAAGAGCTGGAAGAGGCAGGGAGTGAATTCCATGCTAGAGTGGACTTGTTAAATTGAAAGCGGCTTTTTTTCTCTAACTCTGAAGAGGACACTGTCAACCTGGAACATGGTATACATAAAAGAATTACTAAAAAAAGTTTAAAAAGTATATGCCAAACTCTTGGTATTCAGAATAAGGCAGTTTGGGATTTAAAATAACATAAGTCATATTTTCCTAATAGCAACCCCCACTTTGTGTCTTTGTGAAGGGTCAGAATAAACAATGAACAATGAGTATAGTGAATTGAAGTAATTCAAATCCATTTGATTGACAGTCAATTAAACTGGTTAAGTTTAGAGATCATTTAGGTTAACTTAAAATACAACTGCATTTTTCCCTTCAGTGAATCAGGTCAAATGTTTTGTTAAGTATATTTTTTCTCCATGCTTTTAAAAGAACATAGGTACCAAGCCTTTATTTCCATCTGCAACTCACTCCTCTCTTTCTGCCAGTAGCTATGGCACTCACCTGTAGGAGAGTGGTATGAAAACTTCTCTCTGTACGACCTGAGGACTCTAGTGGGTCTTGTGCTTCTCAGACTTTTCTTTCTCTTGGCTTTGATTTGTACATTGTTCCTTCCAGTTTTTCTACTAATACTTTCACAGCATGTTGAGCCAGCAGTACTCCAGAGCAATTTTCAGCCTCACAAAGCCCAGCACTGGTAGTGTGGGATATCTGAGTCTCAGTCTCTGCAGAATGTTAAAGCCTGAAGAGTAATAGTATATTTATTTAAATGTTTTTGGCTAAAGCACTTTTTAGTATGTCATGTGACTGCTAGAACTTCAAGGCTTTCAGTTTCTCATGGTTGGGTGAATTATGATAGTGTGATTTAAAGATACTTGACGTTACTGGCTTTTCAGTGTGAATTTGTAAGGGTCTTAAACTATTTGAATTGTTGAAGATAGAAGGGTCTCAGAAGTTTTCATGTTACTTGAAGTCCAGTTATTTATGACCTTCTAATGAATAATGAAGCTCAAAGTTACTCTTCACTAAATGGTTTGTTGCTTTTTTACCCTCTGAAGATGAACATATGCTGGAAAATAAATTTTTAAATTAAAGAACTGTCCACACTAGATATTACCATCTATTAGTTACCACAAAGTTGCTAATGACTAGTAAAAATACTGCTTTTTTCTCTAATGTGTGCTCTAAGAAGTGTTTTCATTTATGTTCAGCTGACTCAGATGAACTCATCTAAGAAAATAGCATCCAACTGATCCCTCAAGACACATCCTGAAGTTTTGATTCAACAGATCATAGTAGCTTATGCTCTCTTTTCACTGGAGACCAGCAAAGCACATGTTTAATTCACTGTTAAATTAGGGGTTTGGCTGTGGCAACTCACATTAGCTAATGAGAAAAAAAAAAAAAAACCCGGCCCAAAACAGAGGAAATATTTTAATGCTAGCATAAACAGGTATGAATATAAATACAAACAAGATTTACATTTCTTGGTTAACAAGGCAGTGTCATTTTGCTTTCAGATTAGAACATGGCTTTCAAGGTTCATGCAGAGTGCTTGAAATGGCTTCCTCCCCATGGTCCAAGGAATGGATAGGCAGGTCCTCTGGATTTTTCAATTGCCAATGCCTTTGATCAGGTATTTCTCAAGCAGCTAATGTTCTAAGAGTAAAAATGCTTGAGCATAAACACGCTGAAGATGCCTGATCTGCAGAGCAAGGGTACTTCTTGCCTTCTGAAATCAAACATTTCTGTGTGGTGCCTGGAAGTCAAGCATTCTCGTGCTGTGCTCTGGCAGGCTGGGTCCCACTTTGGAGCCCCTGGAGAAGCATGGTCTCTGTGCCCTCTTGCACTGGCAATACTGGCTCACCTACATTTATCTGACTTAAAATACAAGCTCTTCAGGGCAAGTACCTGGTCTTTTATGTGTTTTGAAAGAGCTGTATATAATTAAGGTACTTTGTATGAAGAAATTACTTCAAAACAGTTTACATAGGGCAGCTATTTCAAGATCAAGGAAAAATCTTTAGCCTTGTTCCCCGAGGAAACAAGGCTTATGTGACTGGACTGGCTGGCTGTCCCTCCTCACTTCCATTCAACACCTTTTGAACTTGTAGGTTGTAGTTTAAGCTATGTTTGTAAGGGGGAGACGTCTCAGTGATAATTAAGTTCCCATGGACTTTATGAAAATCAGTGGCTGGGAAGAGAGAAATACAGATTCCCATTTCAAGTAACTAATTTTTCCAAGTGTAATCTTGCAAACTAAAAGCTTGACAGCAAGTGTAATAATGACGGTCAGGTTGATGATGTAGTCCCAACTAATTTAGAAGACTGACAGCTATTTCCATCCAAATATTAATATGTTGGTTGACACCATAATAAAGTTCAAGTTCCCCAGTTTTGGTGTTCCAAAACAGTTTTTAGTATGAACAATATAGCCATCCTCCTCACACTTGTAGTTATTATGAGTTTTCAGAGAAATCAGTATCATTCCTTATTAGCTTGCACTAAGGGTAAAAATTTTGTTTTTTAAAAGGTTAGTTTTGCTTGTTTTAGCTAGTAATGTTCATTATTGCCATCTTATCCGTTCCCTATAATTAGTTAGTACTGGCAATACATACATAGAATAAGAAATTAGTAATTGGGCTGTGTTACTCATTATTGTTGCATCTGATAGGGAAATTTATAGTTGGTTTTGTTATCGCTAAAGCACTTTACCTGTCTGAGCTGTATGAACTAAATGCAGCTCTTAATGTTGCTCTTTACTTAATTGTTTCAGTTCTGCTGGTTGAAAAAAGTCCTCAAAGGTAGGAGAGAAAGACAGCCATCAACTTTCTCATTAGTAAATTACTTCACTGTCTAGTAAAACTGAAACCTCAACAATAAAAAACTTAAGCTTTAGGTAATGACCATAGACCTGCCTATTTGAAGGCCACTGGTGAGAGATAACTGTGTGAGGACACAGGTCTTGGGTGGTGGTACAACCGCTTGTCAGTTCAATGAGTGACATTGGTTGAGAGAGGTAGGCAAAGACAAGGGTTCCATTGATTTCTGTTAGACTGCACTGTAAGTCAGCTCTACATCTTCCCGAGTTTAGGCTCTGTGTTTTTCATGGTTTTTGTTATTTTTCATTTGCTTGGGCAAGCCTTGCCTGCTGCACTGGCATTAAGTAGGTTCTGTGTGGCTTCCCCGAGCCAAGACTGTGTAGGCTGTTGATTAAGAAAAAAATAACCAACTTAACACTTTTCCAGCTGGAGAAGGAAGTGACTCCATAAAAAAAAAAAAATAAAAAAATCCTTATTTTCTTCAGCAGCCAAAGGGCCAGACACACCGCAGGCCGGGCACCCCGGCCAGCCGCAGGCAGGCTGACCTCGTATCTCCCCCGCCTCCGCGCTGGGCCCTCAGACGCTCCGAAGTGAGCCTTGCGTGGTCCTTCCTGTTGAAGCTGTTCCACCTCATATAAGTCATTAAGCGTTAATTAGAAGAGGACTAGTTGAGCATTCATTAAACATTAAATACTAATTGAGCGCCTGGGGAGAGCGCCGGCACCATTCGGCCGTAGAGTCATTCTCAGGCCGGTCCGGCCGGGGCCGGGGGGGGGAGCCTCGGCCGCCCGCAGCCGTGCCCGGGGCGGCCAGGCACAGTCAGCCGGCACAGACGGCAACCAGCCGCTCCCGCCGGGGCGAGGTGGAAGATGCGGGTTCATCTCCCCGCAGGGCTTTGAACCCAGATGTCCCACGGGGGTGCCGGCCCCCGCGCACTTTCCGGGCTTCGGGGAAAGCCACTCCTGCTCCCGGCACCTCCGAGCGGCCGGCAGCTGGGGGCGGCTGGGTCGCGGCGGTCCCCACGCTGCGCTGCCCCGCGGCCGTCGAGCCGGGCGGGGACGAGCCGGTGCCCCTGTCCTGCGCTGCCCCTCAGGCCGAGCACCCCACACTACAGCTCGCCGGGGCGGCGGCGGCGCGAACCGCCCGCCTCCAACCCTCGCTGCTTCCCCCTAAACATCAAAGGGCGTCGGTTTTGCCCGGGGCGGCGTTTTGCCCTCAATAACAAGGCGGCGGCCGCAGCGCGGGCTGCTGGGGCACGTACGGGGCGCGGCGCCCTCTCGCGCCCCGCCGCCCCCTCAGCGGCCTCACCCGTCGCCGGGGGCGCCCGCGCTTCCCGCTGCCCCGCGGCCCTCGCCGGGGGCCGGTCCAGCGCTGCCGCCGCCCCTCCCTCCGCGGCCGGGAGGGGCGGCCTGGCCAGGTAGAGCCGGTGCCCGCGGCGGGGCGGTGGCTCGGGGCGGGCTGCGGGGGCGGGCCTAGGCGGAGCGCACAGACGGCCGGCGCCGGGGCAGCCGTGCGGGTAGCGGCGGGGTGCGTGCGGCGGCTTCGCTCAGGGGCCGTCGAGCCCAGCCCAGGCGGGCGGTGAGTGTCGGGCGCTTGGCGGGGTGAGGAGGTGAGGTGAGGTCGCTGCGCGGCCGGCGGTGAGCAAAGCCCACCACGGCATTTTCCTCCTGCTTGTCCTGTTTTGGGACTGGGGTGGGGAAAGCGGCAGCCTCGGGTGGCTTCGCCCTCCTGGTAACGCGCGGGACGGGGGCCGTGAGTCCGCCGGTGAGATGGTGCTCGGCCGCTTCTCCGCAGCCGTACCTGCGGGGAAGGGATCGGCGGCTGCGGGGCTGCGCGGAGGGCGCGGGGGCTTCGGCGCCGACCCGCCCTGGGAGCTGGGGGGTCCCCGGGCACGGTCGGTGCGCTGGGCACTGGCAGGCGAGCTGGGCGTCTGCAGCAAGAAACAAGGTGGAAACTGCCGGAGCAGGGTCCGTGCTGCCGAGGGAACCAGCTCTCCTCGGGAGGTCTGGTACGCCGGGGTAGAAAATACTCGAGGTGTTTTGAAATAGACGTCTCAAAACAAGTATTCATCGTACCGGCATGTAAAAAGGGCTAATGTATTAAAATGCAAATATACATGTGTACTCGGCGATGCTGTTGCGTGTTTCCTGTTTACCATGTTAATTAGAAGTTGTAAGGCAGAACTTCAGTAAGAGTAATCCAGGGTAGTATTTGACCCAGTAACGCTCGCTGAATGATGCAGTAGCTTGTATAATACTGGGGGTTTTAGCCCAAAACACAAGCCAAATATTTACTGAACTTCATTAATGAGAAATGTATGAATTTTAAGACAACTTACACCTTTGAAGCTATTCTCTACTGGCACAAGTGTGAAAACTGACTCAGTCAGTATGGAGAGAGAGTTAAACTCCCCACTCTGGTTTTTGTAAGGAAAATTTTGACCATGAAGTTTGACCTTGGTCTTGCAGGCACCAGGATCCTTTTCTGTAACACTTTGGGTGATGTTAATTAATGGTGCAAAAGTTTGAGATTTGGGCCATGTAAAACTGCCATTATAAGGCAGGATGAACTCACTTGTAAATAAATGCAGGCAAAAACATTCAGAAGCATCGTGGAGTTTTGTTGTTCTTGTTCTTATTTTAAGAGCTAGTATGGTTTAGTAAACTGCTTTGTTTCCATCCACATTGTCCTAAAACAAATAAATGTATTATAGAAACAATTTTGACATTAACCAAATGTTTGTTTGTTTGGTTTTGTAGTCCACCTCACACCTTCCAGATTCTTCCAGAGAAGAAAATAAAAAGAAACCTGTTTTGGAAAGACTTGGAAATTTGTTTGGTACAGGGAAGAGGAAGAATGTCAAAAGTTCAGTAGAACACACTTCACATCATAAGGGAGAGAAGTCAGTTTCTCCTCACGGGGCACAGGCAGTGTACTGTAGGCACTTCCGAGAAGGACACGAAGCTCCTCAAGTACAGAAACAAGTGAGAAACGTAAGTGCCCCTTCTGAGGCACAGGAATATAATTTCAGTGGGGAAGTAAGACCGCTGTATCACGATACAATTTCAGAATGGAGTAGTAGGGGAGTCTCTTCTGACAGTGAGTGGTCAGCAGATTGGAGCGGCAGCAGTGAAACCATTAAAAACTCTTTCTGTGAGAGCAGCCTGAATGTGGAAACACTAGGATTGGAGAAAGAATCTGTCACAGATATAAATAATTCTACAACTCCAGATTTCATACAGAGCTTGAGAAATTTGTCTAGTGAAGACTTAGAAAAGAGTATCTTAAGTCACAAGCAGCTTGTGAACACGTGGGTGTCTGAGGAGCCTGGGCATGCAAAACCAAAGGATTTGCCATACGAGTTGGAATCTGCAGTGGCTGAACACGCATATTCTGCTAGAGTGTTAACAGTTGATATCTATCTAAGAAAAACAGACGAACTCCTTAATGAACCCGTGACTCTTAAATCAGAAGAAATTTGTAGTGATTTGGACACAATGGATAAAAAATCTGCTAGTAAAAGATCTGGAAAACGGAGAAAGTCTCAGTCGTCCAGTGACATTCCAAATGGAGAGAGAAACCAGACTGAGAATACTGCAAGAGAAGAATCCGTTTTTGAAGATGATGCCCATTCTGAGGTGTTTTCAGACAAGATAATAAACTCTGAACGAAAAGTGAGGTCTCTTCAACAGACTCCCGAAAGAAATTCCTCTTCCTCAGGTAGTAATCAGGACCTAAAAGTTGGATCTGCTCACAAAGGGGCATCTAAAGCTGAGGCTGACAAGGGCAAGCAGCAGATCTCAAGCACAACATCTGCAAGGAGAAGATCATATAAAAAGAATCAGTCAGATAATGTACCTATTTCCCCTACCGGTTTGAAGAGTCAGGTGAAAGATTACTCTTCAAAAAGGCAACCTTTAGCATCGCCAGAGACTAACCCAGTAACAAAAAGAACTTCAGTGGAAAAGGGAGCTATACCTGTGGCTTTTGGGGAAGACAGTTTGGAGTCTCCAAAAGCTTCTTTGGCTGCTAAGACAGAAGATAATGCCTTTGCTTTTGCTGAAGGCAGAAATGATACCAAGGCAGTAAAGCATGGTAATGGTCCAGATGGAAGAGCTTTCTTGCATACTGATGGGATTAAAAATGGAGACCTGTGTCTGTCAGGTGAGAGACAGACAAATTCTGATTTAGACACCTCAAAGCTGAAGAGCTTGGATGCTTCCAGAACAGTCACGACGAAGATTAGCCTGTAAGTAACAAACAAGTTTACCTTGTCCTTGTAGCTGTAATTTTGCCTGTGTCTGTGTTTAAAATTCTATAGCAACACTAGCTGTGTATCTGTTACCTGTCTAAATTGTTATTGTCAGTTAAAAACTGCCTTTTTTTTAAAAAAAAAAGCCATAATTAAAGCTGCTACTTAACAAGCATTGTAGTCTACATTTATTAGAAAAATAATTCCTTTTTTATTTTTTTAATGGATAGGGAATGTCTTTGTTAATTCCATTATATGGAATAATTTAACATATATAAAAAGTGCTCAGTCATCATTGTTATGGATCAGATTAATTCATCTATCATTGACCTTAATGTAATTTTTCTCTCCGTCACCAAATTGTAATGTGGTTGAAGGTTTTGTATGTGAAAATTTTCAAATAAGAAATGTGTTGGAATTTTCTATGAAACAGCCTAAGTTCTGCTATTATTTTATGAAGAAATGTAGAACTTGGTCATTCAAATGATATGAAAGATCACAGAGATTTGAATACATAAGGCTTCTTTCTTTTGTATGGGCAGGATGAATCATATAAATTTTGATGCGTGTGAATAACATCAGGTATTTGCTGAATTATGCATATATTGGTTTTCAGTTCTTGATTTGCACTTGAAGAAACTGTCTGTGTCAAACAGGTGATCAGACCTTTCCTTAGGATTGCAAAGAAGCGGCTATATTTATAAAGTTCACTGTTATCACTAGTATGTGACCAGCGATCGATTACTTGATACTATTGCATTCTCATCCACAGGGAATGATTTATTTGCATTATTCATCTCTGTTGTGTGGTTGTCACAGCTGTGTACAGTGTGCTATTACACTCCTCCTTCCAGCAGGTTCAGTTACAGGTGTCGGGGTACACTGAATCCTGTAGGCCCACCTGGGGTACATTGAGCATTCATAATTGTTGTGTTGGAGGGATGTGGAGGCTCAACCAGATGGTTTAAGAGACACCTCTGTTTCCATTTATGCTTCCCACATCTGAGAAGCACAGGAGCAATTTCCTTTGCATAATTTGAAATACTCTGCATCTGAGTTGTTAATTTGTAACTTAAGTTTAAAAAGCCTAATATCAAAAGTTAAACTGAGGCATTTTTGTACTTGGTGATGCTTTGCCATCTGTCAGTATAGATCACAAATCTTAAAACTCTTGAGTTTGTATCTTCACAGCTTCAAAGGAGAGGTACCTTTCATATTGTTTTTTCTCTGTGTCACTGTCATTAGTGATAATGGAGTTATCAACGCCTGCATAGCTGGATTTCATTTTTTTACCCTGTCCAAAAGACCCAAATTTTAAGGAAAAAACAGCCTGTTCTATTTCATCCCATTTTGTGGGGTGTGTGACACTGTGTCTTGGCCTTATCTGCTGCCATAGGAACTTTAGCCCTGGGTGGGGACTGCTGTGCTGCCTGCAAGGTTTCTGATGCATCTGATAGTTGTCATTGCACAGCACCGCACCGTTTCTAAGCCAGAGTTACATTCTCAGTGATCTGGTATAATTTATAGTCATTCATTAGAACATTTGAACTATAAACCTGGATGTGGATTAAGCTGCTGTAAAAGGGAAAGGAAAAGATAGTGCCATTACTAGAAGACAGTGTGGTTTTGTTCTCTAGTTTTTGTTTTGAACAGATAACTTTTTCATTTTCAAAGGTTAAAAAGTCATTGTTAGGTAGTTCACATTAATTCCTTTCTGGCTGAAAAATACCAATTTACTTAGAGATTCCTTGGCCCCTTGTAAGATGGATTTTATATAATACAAGTAGTTTTCCCTTAAAAATCCATGATGTCTCACTTATGCCATTGTGCCAATTCGGGGAGTCAAGTTTCTTTAGACACAATTTCAAAACAAGTCAGTTTCTCCAATCCCCCCCAAAAATGCAGGTTCCCTCTAAATAAAGATAGCATTTTTCTCTCTCTTTTTCATTTGCATCTGTGTACAGGATAACTTGAAAATTACAAGATACTTTGCTTCCAGCTTTTGAAAGGAAAACCTATCAGATTTGAGACAAAAATGAGGTTGATGGTAAATCTTAGTTGGGAAATAAAACCTCAGGCAGTAGTTACTTTGATGTGCTTAGCGGAAAACTTGGCTTTGGTTGTCATACTGTATGTTCAGACATGGTTTTGTAGCTGCCTTTATATTTAAGCCTACTTGTTGAATTATTCTCTTTTCACATGCCATTTTTCTTTGCTCACCTCAATCTGATATTTTGGCATCAGTGTCTTTTTGGCACCAGTTGCATGCTTGGTGTGTGACTCACCTTTCATTTTTGACTGTGGGAGAGGTTTAACTGCTTGCCTCCACAGTTTAGCTGCAAGGTGTAGCCAAAGAGAAGGACATTGGTATTTCTCTTGTGCCTGCTTGTTCCTGGCATTGCAGATCAGGAATGGGTAAATAAGAGTCAGCCACAGTGGACTCTTTGTAAGAAAGCATTTGTACTGTTTTTTTCCCCATACAAGATGAGAAGCTTAAAGGTTTCTCTCAAACAACATCTCCTTCTAAACAAGCTTAGAAACTCAGTTCTTGCAGTAAAGTGCATCTTTTCACTGTATTTTAAATCAGTATTTTGTAGTTTTGAAAAGGTGTAATGAAAAGGTTAGGGAGGCCAGCTGTGATAAGTGGAGCTACACGGCTGAGCTTTCTCGTGCTCTTTGGTCTCAGCTGTTTGGCTGGTGCTGTTGTGCAGAAATACTGCAGAATACAAAATATAAAGTGTTGAAGTGCTTGTTTCTGCATAAATTTGCAAAGCTTAAAACTATACCTTTGAGGGGTGAGCTCTTCATTTAAAATAGGTTTTAAATGTGGCTGATGAGTATCACTGTTAGCCATTAAACTTGCTTGCATCAGGGCATCCAGAGAGACACAGATTTTATGGGGAAGATATTTGTTGTTATGTTGAAATAAATGCATTTAGTAGCGCAAGTGACAGGCTGACAGAAGGGTGGTATGGGAATGAATTTGTTGAGATAATTGGGCCATTAGTGTTACCTCTTGAAAATATAGGTAAAAGAAAAGGATAAGTGCTTTTTTTTTTTCCTCTCTGATTGGAAAAGGATATGAAAGGTCCTGGTGACCTGAAATTCAGCCCATGTCAGTAGTGCATCATTGTACCAGGTGAAGGCTGAGCCTGTGCTGTGCTCCATAGGCAGGAGCATAGCCAGCAGGTCAAAGGACAAGACACTTGGTGCTCATGAGTCTATGTCTGGGTAACTCTGCTGAGTTGTAGCCCTTCCTTCCCTTCCATCTCTCTTCTGCTCTAAGATTTGTTCCCAAATTGGAATTAGTCCAGCAGTGAGACATTAAAGAAGGTGACAGTTCTGGAGCAAATAATGTATACGGAGAAGCTGAAGAAACTTGCTTTCTCCAGCTGTAAGAAGAGAAGGATACAGGTAGACCTCAGACATCTCTCACTACCTATAGAGAAGGCAGAGGCAGATTTGTCCCTGAGCTGTGGAATGAAGGGACAATAGCCACAGCTGCAAGTTGTAACAGTAAAGTTTTAATGGGATATAAGGCAAAAATAATTCACAGCAACTGTGGTTGCCCTGCTGCAATGCTTCACTAGGAAGGTTGTGAAATCTTGACCCTTGAAGTTATTCAAAACTTGGTCAGGCAAAGGCTTCCCAAACTTGATCGAACTTTGAAGCTGTCCCTGTTTTGAGAAGGAAGTAAGTTTGGCTAGCTGATCTTTAGAGGTCCCTTTCAACTTGTATTAGTTTTCCAAAGAGAAAAGTCATGGAACAATTTAACTTTTAAAAGTTTAGGAAAAAAACAACCATAGTTCAAATGAAAAGCAGTGCCTTAATATACTTAATTTTATGCTGTATGATAGTTCTCTTCATGCCTTCCCTCTTTCAGGAATATTTTGTTTTTCTGTTTTTCCTTAAGTTTTCCAAGTGTGTTTTATTAGCACCTATCTGAAGTATGGCCAGTGGATTTTAAGTTTGCTATTTCCTGTTTTATTGATCATGCATTCTTCATAAGAGCCTTCCAGTTGTGAACCAGTGTGAGTAGGCTGGGAGTTACAGGGAGCAGTGCTGGGAAGGCTTCTCTGAAATGACATGATGATAAGAAGGACATGGAACTGTTGGAGCAAATCCAGAGGAGGCTACAGAGCACCTTCCCTATGGAGACAGGCTGAGAGAGTTGGGGCTTCTCAGCGAAGAGAATTGCATGGAGGCCTCATAAAAACTTTCCAGTACCTGAAGGGGAGGGGGTCTACAGGGAAGGTGAAAAGGGACTCTTTGCCAAGAACTGTAGTGATAGGACAAGGAGTACTGGGTGCAAACTGAGAGACAGGAAATTTATGTTGGATATTAGGAAAAAAACTTTTACTGTGAGGCTGGTGAGACATTACCACAGGTTGCGTGCGGAGGTTGAGGATGCCCCATCCCTGGCACTGTTCAAAGCCAGATTGGATAAGGCTTTGAGCAGCCTGGTCTAGTGGGATGTGTCCTTGCCCATGACAGGGGAGTTGGGGCTAGGTGATATTTTAAGATCCATTGCAGCCTGTTAATAGTCTATGATTCCATGATTTTTAACAGTTACTCTCCTTATAGATTCTTAGGTAACTATTCTCGAATCCTCCTGTTATTTCAGTAAGTTTGTTCCTCGTGGTATTCCCAAGAAATAAAGCTTGTACGATGGAGAGTCTTGGATTAGAAAGATTTTATTTCTTATGTTGGATGGATCACTTGAGGAAGAGAGAAAAGCATCTCACTTTTTGTGTTCCTGTATCTCAAACTTCTTTTTTGGGCTAAAGAGCTGCCTGAGAACTTAGTGAACACAGTTTATGTAGGTAAAAGAAAGAAGAAAGCACTTAAACACCAGAATCATGTATTGATTGGTAGAGTACTTGGGACCCTGGAGATTGCTACAAGCTATTTTCTTTTTATCTCCCACCTTTGTCAGTTTTCATGTGGGGCAGTTCTACCTGTCCTCCTACTGCTGAGTGTCCCCAGATTCCTCTTTGGAGAACAGGACTGTCTTTGAGGTGATGGTGGGATCCTTTGCACTCCTTAGATCTGACTGATAAATTTTGAAGCCATCTGTCTTGCATCCTCACAGTTGGTCATAATGTACAGTATGCAGTAGCAAGCTACATGGACAAATCATTTTTCCTGGTTGTAGGTATTCAGAGAAAAGAGCTTGAAACACTCAGTGTGCATCATCAGCCTTCTGATGCACACAGGAGTACTGTGTGCATGTACTTGTACGTGCTTCTCTGTCCATTCTGATAGAAAAGTTTAGTGTTTCCAAATTCAGTTATTGTAAAATTATTAGGCTTGGTTTACACAATTTAAATTGTTAGCTAAGTTTAACTGAAGGAAGTGGAAGAGTCCTCACATGTGGTGTTTGCTTAGCCAAGGTGCTGATGCAGTGCTTGGGGACAGCTAACACTTTCTGCAAGCATTCATGATAGTGGAAGAGTTCTTCCACTCAATTTGAGGTTGCTTCCATAGTGTAGGTGTAAAGGCTGCAAAGAATCTGGGCAGATGTCTTCAAAACTCATCGGAGAGAATATGCAAATGTTAACCAACTCATTATCACCTTAATGAATTGGGATTTGTTTTCTAAACTCTGTAGGGAATTGTATGTTCATAATTTATTCTGCCTATTCACTACTAAATTTTAATGTCTGTCAGTCATAAGTAGTTGAGTTCTCTGCCTCAATTGCAGAGGCTGTAGGCTGCTGTTTGTTTTACTAACCTTAAAGAACTAAATACATGTTTGAAATACATACTCCTTATTTAGTGTCTAATTTTTTTAATCTATATAGTTACTCCTCTTTTACTTGATTCCTTTTGAGATATCAAAGTTTAAAGTAAGTCTGCGGTTTATAATTCTACATTTTATTGTGTTGAAAATTGTTACAAGCCTGTTCAAGATTAATTAAAGATGTCACTCTGTGTCACTTTGCCTCCTGTAGTCCAGCCAAACCGAAGAACATAGAGCTGAATTTTAAAACACCAACGAATCAAGACAGTTTAGAAAGTGAGCAGGACACTCTTGAAAAACCAGTTAATAAAACTAACAGCAACATTGCCAACAAAATTTCCTTGTTTGAAAACAAATGTGCTAACCAGAACCAGAGGCCTACTGAAATCCCTGCTTCAAAAACTAGTGCTGTACCAAGCACATTTGTTGGCAGAGCAAAGCTGAAATTTGGAAAACAACCTAAAGAGAATGAACAGCCTGATAAAACATTAAATAAGCAAAGCAGTCGCCAGAAGTTATTTGAGAATGGCACACTGGATAAAGAAAGCACTGCAGAATTAAAAGGCAAAAGTGAAGAAAGCTTTGCTTCTTACGATGATATTGGGAAGACAGCAGAACTTAAAGTAAAAGCTGCCATATCCCTTTTTAACCAAAGCAGCAAAAGTGATGCTGGTAGTGTCTCTTTGAAGCAACCAGAACCAGAATTAACCACAGCAAAGAAAGAAAGTTCACCTTTTAAACTGTCTCTGCACTCACCTGTTAAAAGTGAAAATGCTCAAGATCCTTTCTACCAAAGAAATTGCACAAGCTCAGAATTCCAAAGAAACGAAGAAAAAGTGCTGCCAAACACAGAGGCTTTATCACCTTGCAGTAATGATAAATACCCTCTACCATCTCATCAGGTTTCCAGATCAGAATTTAAGAAGATGGAAAATGGAGATAAAAAGGTAAAGCCAGGGGATTTGAACTTTTCATCACTGCAGTGTGATGACAGCAATCAAGACAGTACATTGGAATCAGAGCACAACACCAATACACAAAAGAGCCCAGGCAAAACCTGTAATGGATCTGTTGAAGACGACAGCATTTTTGATTCCCCATCTGACATGAAGAAGTTTGCTGAAACAATAAAAAACTTAGACAGCTCAGTTTGTTTACCCCAGAAAAAGAAGAGGTCAAAGCTTCCAAAGTCTCCAGCACCCCACTTTGCAATGCCTCCCATTCATGAAGACAACTTAGAGAAAGTATTTGATCCTAGTGTATTTACTTTTGGTTTGGGACTGAGGAGGGAAAAAACACAGGATCTGTTACCAGCACAACAAATTAAAATGCAAAGCCTGGAAACCATAGCCAGAGTCAGGCCCAAGCGTGCATCAACAGAGCAAAGTATCATATTCAAAGCTTTGCAGTCATGTAGGGAGGAACCTGCCTTTACTCATGAAATAAATGGAAAAGAGAACATTGATTGTACAGATGGTGAAATTAAGAGATCACGGCTTGAAAAAAGCTCCCTCTTCTCAAGCTTGCTGTCTTCTAAAGAAAAGTTTTTTAGCCCTTCTGTCAATTCAGTAAATAACACAACAGCTTTTGCAACTGACTCTTCAGGGATGCCTCCTTTACAACAGGATGTTTCTGGGCCATTCATCATGCCTCAAAAGTCTGAGGTAATAAAGATCATTCAGGAAATGAAACAACGTTTGTTTACCTGCTGAATGACTGTTAATTTTGATTTTGCAATTCAGTCTCTTTCAGATATGAAGTTTCCAAGTTTTGTGGAGAAGTACCTGCAAGCAGACAGTGCAAAAAAAGAACTAAGTTTACCAATGCCCAGCTACGGCAACCCTGAGAAAAGTTTCTCGAGCTGGTTAGGGACAAGCAGATATGAATCAAATGTGCCCCCTGGTTTGTTAGATGTGGATGTAAGTATTGTGTTTTTAAAAAGCTGCCTGCAAAGTTACCCAGCTTTTATGTTTTCAAGACAATGTGCATACGTTATTTTATTTCCCCTCTTTGGGATATATATAGATTACAAATTAATTGAGGTGAATTTAAGTATGGTACCAGTTTTATCTGAAAATGAAAATGAGATGACCTCTGTCAACATGATTAAGTGGTCTTTATTTTGAGACTTTTTGCAAATATGAATGGAAAGCATTTTTTTTAATATGTCTTCATACTTGATTTTGTATTATATTGAAACAAATCCTATGCTAACTTTAATTTTTTATTGCAAATTAGTAGAATGCTTTCTGTGAACTTCAGAAAGCTTCTGTTGAAGTAATCACTCTTCTCTTCCAGCAAGACATTCAGCCATTGTACAGTTAAATAAGTAACAGAGCAAAATTTTTATTTTAGCCCTCTGTTGTATTCCTGTGCATTGGAAAAATACATGTTCTTTAATAATACTTTAATAACTGGATAGTAGTGATTACTGAAAGTGCTGCTACAGTGGAGGGCTGTCCCTTGGTCTGATTACAAGCACCTGTTCTTCATGATTGAAGACACACCTATGTTTTCCCCTCAAAGGAACTTTAATATGGAATATATTTGTAATTTATGTTTTTAAGATGATGAACCAATGTCCTGTAGTATTTGCTGTTTCTGTTAATGTAAGCTCTTGTTGTGACCTGAGAGGAAAACTATAATGAGATCTAAGAACCATGGAAAGAAATATGTTTTCTAAAGTCTAATAGCCACATGAATGTGACCTGTGGAATTGAAGCAGCATGTAAGAAGTGTGAGAAATACTTTCTGAAGCTAATGGTTATCTGCTGTAACAGTTCTACTAAAAGGAGTGAGGTAGTAGAATCAGCTCCTTTCTTTGTAACCTTGCAGGAGACAGCCATCCATGGTACCTTGCAATTTTGAGAATGTAGATTCTTCTCTAATGGGAAGTTTCCCTAATAAGAGTGGAAATGGAAAATAGGGGGTTATTTACAGTAGTGTTTAGATTTACCAGTTAAAGAGACTTTCTTACTCTGATGGTCCTGCTTGGATTTAAAATCTTGAATTTAAATCTAGATGTCCAGTACTGTCTTAGTTTGGTCTTTGCTACTTCAGATGTTGTTCTTGAGTGGGTTTCAATTTTGCAGTAGGGTATGGAGGCCTGATATAGCAGTGGAGTGTGCCTATGGACTATAGTACCTAAGACTGCACTTGAGAGAGCCCTTTAGGCTTTGAAGGGTTTCTGGATTTCTGTGGCACTGTTGCTGCCTGAATTGTTTTGCTCAAGTTAGGAATCAAAAATGCTTCTGTGAGGTGTACCTGCTGTGCATCTTCCATTGACTAAGAAAATGATGATGCAATGGCTAGTGGGTAATGTGAAGGAAAGAGTAAGGCCAGCCCAAAACAATGACTTTGGCATTCCTCAAAACACAGAACAAGTTTTAACAGGAATTGAAGCGCAGGCTAAAAAACCAGTCATGCTTCCACATGTCTTGATGATGCCTACAAAAACCTGGTGGTGCTTAAGAGCTGTCTTGGGACCACTGCCTGCTCTGCATGTTAACTACTATGTTCTCTTTAATTCCTTGCACATGTTGCTGGTTACCTATTTAGGGGTAGGATCTGTATTGGTCATTTTGTTTGTGTGAATAATTCCTAGAAGAGCAGGACCCTGTCCCAGAATGAGCACTCCAGTCCTTGCTACGAAACCAAACACATAATTTCAATGCTTGCTTTATTTATTTGAAAATGACGTGATGCAACCACAGCTTTCCCATATATTCTGCATCATACAATTTTAATTTACTGCTGACTTCAACATTGATTTAGATTTTCTGTACCTCATTGTGTTTGTTTTGAATATTTTTATCATTTAGTGCACAGTCTCATACTCTTTGAGAAAACCTGTTACAAAGTGTTCATCACAAAATTGATTATACTAGCTAGCTCATACATGTATGTGCCATCATGCATCCCTCAGTATTTTCATATTTTCTTAAAAATACATCATGCTTAATGGCTTGATGTTTTTAGACATTGAAACTTTATCATTGAACAGCATATACTTTATCAGTGGCAGTTTTTAAAGTAGTCTCTTGGTATTGAACTCCTGGCATGTATATAGGAGCTGATCAGGATGATTTTAAAGCATTTCAAATCTGTGGTTAGTCAGCTTCAGTGGGATGATAATTCTGGGTTCAAGAAAAGCATTTAAATTTATACATTTGTGACAAGATGCTGCTCTGCAAGGGGAAGTAGAGATTGAAGTGATAAGTAGGTATAGTTGAAAGGTTACCAGCTTTTACTATTCAGAGTAGTTTATGTTTTGTTCTACTAGCCCTTTTTTATAGCTGAGTACCTTTACTGAAAATGTTTTTGATTTTGTGGAGTTTTTTTGTGATTTTTCTTTTCTCACTGTCTATTAGACACTTCCAAGAAATGGACAAAGTAAAATCAATCCCAGACCTGGCAAGGTAAGATCAATTTTAATAGTTTTACTGTTCCTGTCTATATTTAAAGCTTAGGAAGATAGAACTATATGTTACCGGTGTGTTTTTTGGTTTTGTTGTTTTTTTTTTAACACAGCTGGTGATATACTGTGACTCAGACTGTCAAAAAGCTGGGATTGAAGTTTTCCATGATGTTCCAGATTGCAGTTCTTGGGTTCTTTCCCCAACAATTTTAGTTAAAGTCATCAGAGGATGGTAAGAGATCAATTTTTACTCTTCCTACAAAGATTTTTACTGTATCCAGAGATGCTTTGAAACAGAAGTGGCTTGTGATTCACAGTAAGTCTGCCTTGTAAATGACAATGTATCATGGACAGCAAGAAATAGGGCATTTTACCTCTGCAACAGGAAGTTCTGAGCTGGAAAACCTATTTTGCTGACTAATTGAATTAGTGTTACCATCTGGCAGGGTGTGAAATTTCATCAGTTACAGGTGTGAGATGAAATGACAGATTTTGTCCATCTGTTTTGTTCTTGAACTCCTCTGTCATTAGGGATTTTGCACAGTATTTGGATTGGGCTAAAAGGCTAGCAAATAAGTTTAAAGCCAGATCTTACTTGATTATTTCATGGCCAAAGGAATAAGATCATGCTGTAGTGATAATTGACTGTTTCTCTGAGAAAATGAGGGGTTTTGCTCTAAAAACTGTATTGCTCAAGAGTAATTCAAAATGAGTTCATATCCTACTTTCTTCATAGCCTCAACAGAAGGGCCATTAGTAGTGTGGCTAGCACAGCAAGTTGTGCTGTGGCCAGGCTATAATGCAAATAGCAGGTTCTCAAAAGTAATTATCTGATAGTAAGGTGCAGACACGAGGGCTGGTTGCAGTAGGAGGTACTGGGAAGCAAACTGATTGCTGTTTAGCTTCAGAAAACTGGAACAAAACCTTTTGATCTCTGTAAACCAGGTCATCTTTTCCAGCGTGGTCTAGAGGGACTGGGTTTGTGGCTTTTTCCTCCTTCTGCTGAGAGGCTGAGTGAAAGGATTGTATTTGCAGGTGGATAAAGTTCTTACTTATGTTCCAATCTGCCATTAAAAATGAAGTTGTCCTTGTCTTCTGAGCAGTCTTAGCATTCTCTGGCACATCTTCACCAGCTCCTGTGGAACTCCAGGCTGTTCACAGGATCCAAGCAACTTGTCTGTTTATACATGATGCAGCAGTCTGCAGTGTCATTGTTTTCTGATGTACAAATTGGTTCTGATTTGTATCTCATACAAAGTCTGGTATTCAGAGACAACAGTCTTTGCTGCCCCAAATTACCAATTTTAAAAGGTGGAGAAGTTTTTTTGTGAAAGTACAATTCAGCAGTAGACATCTTTGGTTTTATCATTGTTTTTAAAGGTATCACAGCGACTGAAAATGGCTTGCATTGGTAGTGTTGGGCGAATAAGCTGTATGGGGGAAATGGCAAGGGTTTGGAAACAGTACTGTGTATGAAAGGATTTGTTAAGTGGGAAGATGATTTTTGCAGATCACACTTGATAAAGCACCATGAAAAATTAGATTTTTTAACGTTTATTTTAAGCTGGATACTCTATGAGAAGCCAAATTTTGAAGGCCCCTCTATTCCATTGGAAGAAGGAGAGTTGGAACTCACAGATATTTGGGGTGCAGGTGCTTCTGAAGAGCAAAGTGACAGCAAGTCTCAAAAGCCTGCAGTGATCGGTTCAATAAGACATGTTGTTAAGGCAAGTAATACAAGTAAAAAAAAAAAATTATAGGTCTTAATGTATAGTGGTGTTTTATACTGATACAGTGTGTGATTGGTCTATTAGGACACAAGTGTAACATGAGCTACAAGTGCATGAAACAATCTTTAGTTTTGAATTTCATGTTTAATCACAAAATGCATGTGAGGATTGTGGTAACATCAAGAGGAAGGACAGGGTAGGAACAGAACTTGGTGGGCTTTATTAGAATAGGCACCAAAATTCTACATGCAGCATATGCTTTGTAGTCTGGTCAGTCTCAGGAAAAGCATCCCAGAAAACCATCAATAACCATCAATAATTTGGTATTTTAAAAATACAGCTGCTTCTTTTTTTTTTTCCAATACAGACCAAATTTGCACTCAAATACAATGTCAAACACCAAATTTTTGTTTGCTTGGAATGGTAAGCAAACTTACCAGTGAGTTTCACACATGATGGAACAGCCTTCCTACATGCACTTTTAAATCTACCATTAAGTAGTTACAGTTGCAGGTTGCCAAAACAAGCACAAGCTATAAAGTTATTTGACTAGGAAAGAAAAACAGAGGAATATATATTGCTTGGAACTACAATTTTTGTTTAAGTTGCAGTTCCCTTCAAGGATGGCTTGTTTGGTGTTATCTTAGGATTTAATTTGCTTGAGGAGATGTTAACTGATGAAAGAGGATGCATTCCTGCCTAGATGGCAGAAAGTAAACAATGTAAATGCTGATTAGAGATTGCCTGTCTGTCTTGGTTCAAACAGTGACAGGCAAACTGGCTTAGCTATACTTTTATTATAGGCATCTAATAGCAGTAGAAATTGACAAGGGGGGGGGAACAATTTAAAATAAACAGGTGTTTCAAAACTGATTTAGTTACGTTCAGTAATTACAGAACTCACAGCACAGATCAAGTGATTATGGCGATCTTCATTTTTCAGGATTACAGGGTTTCCCAAATTGATTTGTATACAGAGCCTGAAGGGTTAGGAATCGTGACTTCCTTTTTTGATGACACTGAAGAAACAGGGGTGTTTGGAGCCACTCAGAAGACTTGTTCTATTAAAGTACATTGGGGCATGTAAGTATGTAGCTATCTATGAATGTGTAGTGCAATGAAAGGAATTTGGTTTAAACCATTGGTTACACCTGTCAGACTTGAGAGCAGGCTATATTTATTCTAGTCCTATATTTTGGCAGTATTTGTTGACAGTAGTGTTAGTGCATCACTGTAATGCTTCACTCTTGGGGAGTCTGACCTAGAATGTTTTGTTAGAGCTAGATTTTCTTCTGCTTGCATGTAGTAAATACTGAATAACCCTTGTGTATTTGTAGACAAGGAATAAGAGTTTGCCTCTCTCGGTTTTTCTCATTCAGGCAAACTGACCGTAAGTGAGGGTGGGGAATGAATTGTTATAGTAAGATCCCATTTCCCACTTGCTTTCTTCTAAACTTGAAATCATCCTACTAAAAGAGGAAAATTTTGAAGTCCTTCTGTTATACTAAGACTTAGTGCTTTAGAGGGTCCATACGTGACATTCTTGTACTTCACAGTGCATTTTGATCTGGGCTTTTACGATGATGTTTAATACAAATATGTCACCTGAAAATATCTGGCCATCTGAGCTAGGGGGGTAATATTGTGAACCAAGCAAGCTTTCATGAGAAAGGAGATCTCTAAGGAGCAACCCAGGTGCCATACCAATATTAGTTTTCATGGCTTAATAAGCAAACTTGTAAATCGTTATGGAAAACATGCTTCAAAGTAGTACTGAGAAAAGTATGCAGAAGAGAGGGGAAAAGTGAGACTGGAGCCACTTCCAGTCATCCTGCAGAACTTCTTACAGGCTATACAGTCCTTGGTTGTTAGCTCTTACCTTTGGGCACTGATAGCGCTTGTCTTGCTGCAAACCATCTAACTATAAAAAACTGCCCAGCTGAAGGCAGGTGTTACATACCCCTGCAAAGATGTTTCAAATCTACCACATGATATACGGACGTTTTCGTCGTTAGGCTAAGTATTTTATCAGAGTAAATATTTACACCTTGATTTATGGGAAAAAATGAAACATTTTGGTATGTAGGCAAATTCAAAGATGTCCAAATGGTTGGTTCTCTGACCAGAAGTTATTTCTGATAAACTGCAACCTCAATCCAAATTACATGTCTTGCAAGAGTAATGAAATCAGATGTATTATTTGGAGGTTGATTGTTAATTTGCTTCATCTACATCTCCACTTTATTTCTGTCCTGCTTAAAATCTATCTGCGACCAGTAAAATTGTAAATTGTTTTTGAAAGGAGGCAGAGCCTGTGCTCATCTGAGTTATCTTTATTTTGCATTAGTGTAACAGCGTTGTTTTACTAAATCCACACAAACTCTTGCTGTCTTAATATCTCTTCTTGCATTTGTATCCCTGAATGAAAGCAGACTAATATTTTCATTAGGAAGTGAAATATATTATTTTTCAGCTTTCTCAGGTGTCTGTTTATTAGTCCAGTGTAGAAAGAAGTTGCTTCCATGAGAAATTCAGTAGATGGCTGCTGCTTTTTTGCATGTTGCAGGGTTAGGGGATTTTTTGCCTTTAGTTTACAGGCATGACATAGTTCACTGTATTGGCAGGTGAGTGAGGCTCTGAGTCACCTTGCCATGTGGGTGTGGTTGTATCATCTTAAAGTTTCCCAGTGTTCATGCTTAATTGCTGTTTGTTAAAAGCTGCCAACAAAAATGAGTCAATGCACCTTTACCTTCTGACTGTACTCTCTCCTTGTTCTTCCATGTGTGTCAGCTCTTGCAGTGGTTAGTCACAGAATCCTTTGGGTTGGAAAAGGCCTTATAAGACCATCTAGTCCAACCATTAACTCAGCACTGCCAAGTCCACCACTAAACCATGTCCCTAAGCACCAGTACTGCACATCTTTTAAATACCTACAGGGATTGTGACTTCACCTCTCCCCTGAGCAGCTGTTCCAGTGATTGACAACTCTTTCAGTGTATTATTTTTTCCTAATATCCAGTCTAAATCTCCACAGGTGGAGCTTGAGGCCATTTCCTCTTGTCCAGTCACTACTTGGCTACAGCCTCCTTTCAAGGCAGCTGTAAAGAGCAATAAGATCTCTCATTTTCATCATTTTGCATTCTCCCTCTGTGTTCATTCTTTCCAGGCTGACCCCTCCAGCTCCCTCAGCCGCTCTTATTAGGCTTGTGCTCCAGACCTTTCACCAGCTTCATTGTCCCCTTCTAGAAACGATCCAGCCCCTCAGCGTCCTTGGTGCAGTGAGGGGCCCAGAACTGATCCTGAAACACAGGATTTGAGGTGTGGCATCACCAGTGCCAGGGACAGTCACTGCCTTGGTCCTGCTGGCCACAGTGTTGCTGATCCAGGCCAGGATGCCATTCTTGGCCACCTGGGCACACACTGGCTTTATATATAACTGCTGTTGACCAGGTCTTCTTCTGCCAAGCAGCTTTTCAGCCATTCTTCCCCAGTCCTGGAGCACTGCCTGGGGATGTTGTTCAACACTTTCTCATGTTGAACCTTATCCTATCGGCCTCAGCCCATTGATCCAGATCCCTCTGTAGAGCTTTCTTACCCTTCAGCAGATCAACATTCCCACCCAACTTCTTGTCATCTGCAGAACAGCTTAGGGAGCACTCAAATCCCCTTGTCCAAATCATTGATATTAATGTATTAAACAGAGTGTGACAGAATGATGGATTATTTTAATCTCTTTGATATCACCAGCTTTCTATTTTATGGTCCTTACATGATTAAAGGGTTGGCTGCAGAAAGTGTTGCTTTTTGTGTGCTTTACACTGCTTCACACTGCACTTTTCTGAGATCAGCACATTTAAATTGGAGAAATACTCTGACATCCTTATGCAGAGATCAGCAGTGTGATTCTTTGTTTCTAGCAAGTGATGACTGGCTAAGATTTTTTTAAAAAATCTTTGAAACTAAACTACTTTTGCTGCCCCTATCAAGAATTCTCAAAGTTACATCTTCCAAAGTAGATTTATTAGCAGACAGAAACCATGAGGAAGTCTATTTCTAAGGAGTTGTCAAGTTTTTCTATGTATTAGTAAACAATGTAAGGTTAGAATTTTTTTATTGAGCAGATTTTACATCAAATACCAGTAAGGTTTAATAAGGATTTTTAAAATTCTTCTAAATAGGTTCTGCACTTTAAAACTATTTTAAAGAATAATAGAATAACCTTGAATTCTTTCTATTTCAGTCTAAGTTGGTTTCAAGTAAGACAGAGTCAAATACTTACTGTTCACTATTTTGATTTGGGTTTTTTGGTCTGATCAAACAAAAGACAAGGTGTTGTTGGTGGTTCCTTTGGAGCACAGATATTTATCAGTATGTCAGCTTGTAGGTGGCAGTTTTGGTGGTAAAGAAACAAAGTTTTGTTAAGGATACAATGATCTTGTTCCAAAACTAAGCTTATTGTCTTGTTCTTTACTGTTCAGAAATGTTCCGGGGTTTTTATGTCTTGCTTTTGTCCCTCCACCCCCTCTACTTTTAGATGGCTTCTTTATGAAGAACCTGGTTTCCAGGGAGTCCCTTTAATGTTGGAGCCTGGTGAATATCCTAATTTATTATTCTGGGAGAAGAAGGAAGCATACATTAGGTCCATGAGACCCTTAAAAATGGTAAACTACTGTTACTACTTACAAGTTAAATGACCTATGTTTATGTGTTATAAATAATGTATTAAGGTGGCTAGATTTTTCAAGACTTAGAATATCTAACTCTTTTAAAAAAAAAAACCAAAATTTTTAGTCTATGAAATTCTTGAGCTTACAACATTTGATTGCATCATCTCTGCCATTAATCTGCCTTTTATTTTCACTTGCGCTCTTTAAGGAGCTCTTTTCACCTTAGTCCTGCCTTTTTGTAAAGAATTATGGTGACTCCTACAGACATATATAAGTTATCTAAGTCATTAACAGCTTACTTTTTTCTTCTTTTTTTTTTCTTTTATCAGGGTGGTCGCAAAGTTGAATTCAGTGGGGAGCCAAAGGTAAAAGTCAGTATGTATTGATTGTCCAAAGCTATTTTACAGCACATGAACCTACACATGGGTAGATAAGTATGCTTTGATTGGATACCAACTGCTGATGGTTTATTGGGTAGTCCTTTCGTATGTGAGCAGACTGTGAAAATGCAACTTCTGTCACATTTCTGCATCCATCACATGCATATGTGACAGTATTAACACCAATCCAGATAATGCAAATGGGTAATGAATGCTCAAGCCCTCATGTTGCATCTCTTGTGGAAAGGCTTCTTGTAGAGGAGAGAGAGAGAGAGATCCCACTAGTTGGTTTCATCATTTTGCATTCTCTCTCTGTGTGCCCATGCAAAAGAAACTGTCTATTGTCAGAATTCATCATCCTCCCTGCAATTTTCCTTTTACTTCGTTTCCATTCCAGGTAATTGTTTATGAGAAGCCTTTCTTTGAAGGAAGATATGTGGAAGTAGAATCGGAGATCTTTACGCTTGATGACAAGGAATCAGAAGACAAGACAAGCCTTTCACTTCCATCAGTGGGATCCATGAAAGTACTGGGAGGAGTGTAAGTGTGGAAAAGCGGTAGTTACCCTTTAGCTGAAGTAGTAACTCCACAGTCTGGAAATTGCAGTGGACAAATATAGTCCCTGTTTATTTTGTTTTTGTAATTTTTGGGTTTGAGGTATACACCAGGCTTAAATTTGAAAATACTCATAGCAAAAGAATAAATATCACATATCTGTATCTACTTGATGAAAACACGAGTGGCACTTGTCGATTTTGACGTGCGGACTCTGTTGTTGTTCAGTTGGGTCGCTTACGAGAAGCCTGGGTTTGAAGGCCATCAGTACTTGCTGGAAGAAGGAGCGTATCGGGATTGGACAGACTGGGGTGGCTACGATGAGGAGGTGCAGTCCCTGCGACCAATTGTTGGTGTAAGTTCCAAGAACATATAGTAGGCGTCCCCTGAGTGCTCTGAGATGTCATGTTGCACTTTCCTTATGGTGCTTCTCTTTGTTTTAACAGGACTTTACAAGCTCCCATATGATAATGTACAGTGAAAAAGACTTTGGATCAAAGGGTTCCAATATCAACGTGCTAGGTATCATTTCCAATTTGAAAGACACTGGATATGGGCTGAGGACACAGTCTATAAATGTGCTAAGTGGCGTGTAAGTAATATTTTTATTCACTCTTTCATTTTAGATATGGTGGTCTTTGTAGAAATTGGTAGTGTTTGCAGATGTTTTTCAGGACTCTGACTTCTATGTGGTGTCTTCAGATAAAATTTTCTTGACCACAGAATGTGAGAAGTAAAGGTTTGGTGAATGTGCACAGTAAACCGTCTCTCTTCTTACAATAAGATAAGATGGTCCCAGCATTGACTTTCTGATTGACAAAGCATGAAAGCATGAGATGAGATTTCATCAAGAGAGGAATAAATAGATTGTTCTTGTGGCTGCATTTGTTTGAAGCATTTCAACAGCAAAATTGTTATGGAAATAATTTCCAGTTTTGACCCTAATTTCCAGGCTTCTTGCATTTGACCAGAGGTAGATTCCTTGCTCTTTCTCTCACTTCTGTTTTAAATTGAGGTAACTTTTACTACGCTCACTAATACCTTCTGATACTAGGGAGAGTAACTGTCCCAAAAATTAACATTGCTTTTGCAGTGAATCCTATAGATTAACAGTGGTTTAGTGTTGTGGCGTTTGTTTTTATTGTTTGTTTGGAGATTTTTAACATATGGTTCCCAGAAGTCTCTATTAGCCATGGCCATTAACAAGCCAGCTCTTAGTCCCACAAGTGCTACCATGTGCAGTTGATCAGCAGATAGACTTTTCTGTTTGATTAATCGAGTCCATCAACTGCAAGATTGAGTTTCACAGTCTTGAAGACCGTATCAAAGTATTTGGGAAATGCAGACAAGTATCAGCAGTTATGGCTGCAAACACACAAAATTAACTAAAACAGCAGAATCAAAAAGCATGAGATGTACAGTCCTGGTATGTGTGCAGGTGACTTGCTTGGAACTCTGCCTTACCCAGCCACACCCTAAATCTTTCAGTGTGTTATCTGTGCTATATCTCTGCAAGTTTTGTCTGGATAAAGGTTGCAGAATCAAGCTCAGTGCATTCCAGAGGAATGCTTATAATTTGTATATGAATGTGGTGTGACAGGAGGGGTTTTTTTCTGCCTGGTGACATCTGAAGCCACTGTGCTCTTTTGTCTTCCGTAATATGCAAGACAGATTCATGGGAAAGAGTCACCCCTGAAGGTTGGGAAACAAATTGTGGGTTACCTATCATGCTCTTCATGTAGTTGTTCCAGTAAATATGTCTGTTGCATCTGAGATAGGAGTCATACGTGAGTTCGAGTATTGTAATTAAGAGTGACTTTAATGGCAAAGGTGGCTAGGAGTCTTCATGAACAAAACTTGTCCCATAGACTCTGCTACCACTCCTGTAATCTCACCTTGTAGACTCCAAAAGATGTAATTTGTAGCAATAAGCTTTTAAAAAATTCAGATGCATTGTTCATAACAGGTGGTTAGCACTCGGCTCTTAAGAGTCTCGTACAACCACTCTGTTTCCAGAGAAGTTGTGAGTGTTTGGGAGTATTGTGGTGATCTGAGTAAATGTTAATGTGTCAGAAAGCTTGAATGATCTGTGTGAAGTCATTTTTGGCAATACAGTGCTTTATTTTAAGCATTAACCGTCTGTTCAGATAGAAGATTTTTTTATATCTTTCCTTCCAAGAAATCTGTCATTGTGCAATGAATAATCCATTGAGCAATTTCGTGAGCTGTTTAGACTGTAATGCAGTCAATGACATAGTGAACTGTGACAGATTCAGTAAAAGCTTGTCAAAATATTTCAAAGTAACCATCCTGGTATCATATGGGAAACACTTAATTAAAATAAGTCAAAAATGTAAGAAGCCCTCAACTTTCATTGCAATTTTTTAACTACAGGTATCTGGGGTAAGCAGTTAGAGCAGTAAGATAACATATGATCTGTATTTCCCACATAATTAATTTGATTGCTCTGGTTAATTTAAAAGGTATATCAAAGAAAAGAAAGCCTGACACTTCAGTGCACGATACTTCTGAACAAGTTCTGAGCTCAACTGCAGCTTTAAACTGTATTGCTGAGACAAAATGCCCAGCTCTGCATTTAGGGAGTGACTATTCCATTTTGGAGTAATTCAGCACTAGCTGCATTAAAATTTCTAAATTTCTAAATGGTTCTAAACATGTTTCCAAGCAATATTTTCATGTCTTTGCTAATTCCATTGTAAAGACATCCTGAAAAATATTTCATAAGGAGATGAGGATTGACTTCTTGAAAAATGAAAATTTACTTCTTTAAAAATTAAAATGTTTTGCTCTTGTGCATTTTTTGGAGACTAGCCAAACATAAAATGAAAAAATTATTTTTCTACCATTAGAGTGGGAGAAAGCAATCCAGGCTGCTTGAAAACAGGAGGGGCTTTCTTCTTTTAAGTAAGGTTTGATCTTTACTTCCAAACTGGCAGAATTTGAAATGGTGGAAAGTGGAACTATTTACTAGCAACAGGTAACACCCTTAACAAGTTCAAGCAAGTACTAAAATCAAATGTTGTAGTATTTTGATTTCCCCTCTACTTAAAAACTTCTTCAGGCTTTCATTGAATAGTGATCAAAATCACAGGAACTGCATGTTTGAAATGTGCCTTTTCTTTATCCATAAACACATCAAACTTTTGCCAGAACCCCTGAAGAAGCTCTAGTCTTTTTGTTGATTCCTTTTGAACTTGCTGGAAGAATTTTCCCAGATTTGTTTATTTCATGTAGTCATCTGTTTACTGTGGTCGTATTATCAGCCTGGTTTTCCCCTAGTTTTCAAGTAATTAATCCACAGTGTAGATTGGGTTGCTTCTAGAGTACCTATGGATAGTGAGTGATATTAAGGAAATAATTAGATAATGAGCAGTTAATATACAGAAACCAGAGATAGTAAATTTAACCTGGTTGCACTCAGGAAGGTGTAATATGAGTGAACCTGGAGACACAAGGTACAAGAACAAACCTCCACTGGGAGATGAAAAGGACAAGTACCCCTGGTTACCCCATTGGAGAACACTTCAAACAAAGCTTTAACTTCTCTGTGTATCTGAACTGATGTTCAGGAAGAAATCTTTCAAGGAGACACAAAATTAAAGCTCACAGATCCCTGGGATACTAACAGTCGCAGTCACAAAGGAGCATGATGACCCCATTTTATCTCTTTCCTATAAATAGAATTTTATTACCTCACCCTATCTATTAATCATGGTATAAATCTGCAAGTGCCAGTTAACTTTCTGACCTCCCTCCTAAAGTTAGACAAGGTGAGTCCTGGGCTAACTAAGGGAAAATCTGATTTTTGGCGAGTTATCCTTGTGTGGATTATTTTCTTGGCTGTACTTTCAGACCCTGTTTGGAGCTGCACTTCCTAGATGTCACATGTAGAGGTTTTTGGAGAAAGATTCTCTGTGTGTAATAGTACGAACAGTATATAATCAATGCTTTATGCTACTTCTGGTTTCGGGGGCATGGATGGTGCCCAGGGATAAAGGTCTCCAGCACCCTCCTGCCAGCAGCCTGGGATGGAGCTGTTGCTCAGCCTCACCAAGGCAGTTTGTACGTCTGGGGGTTACAAAATCTTTTGTGTTAGGAGAGCTCACTCCCTGTGGGGCAGGATGGTTGCTGCCATGCTGCAGAGCAGCACTTCAGTTTTTGTTGTGCCTGGCAGCTGGAATGTGGCTCTCTTGCTCAGCTGTGGAGGCAGTGTCTTGCTCTCCAGGCCTTTCTGTTAAGTCAGAGCTTGAATTAAGGCAATGTACCTTCCTAGGGATAATCTTGAGGTCTGACAGGTTTAGCTGGTACTGAATTCAGCTGCCTGTCCTTGATGATGTTATTACTACTTTCAGCAGCTTATATGGGCTTCTGAATTAAGTGGAGAAGCACAAGTATGTCACCATTAAGCCCTGACTCTAGGAAGTGTCAAACTGCATGGGCTGACTTGCATGGAAGAGTGGCACTTAGTTATTCAAATCCCATTTATTTAAATGTAAACTTGTGCAAGTGAGATTTGTTGATTACTTCTGCATTCAGGCTTGTTTTTAGACAGGGGAAACTAAATAAATGCTGTCAAGGGATTCTTGGGAGGCTGCTGACAAGTGTTACAGCTAACTTTATATCAGAAACACTTGTTTGCATACATCTCAATTAAGTAAAACTACCGTGCACCATAGCTGCATCCTGGTACTTGTGCATTGAAAAATCTAATGAATTCCTGCTGAACAAATTGTTTAAGGAAACCTCATTTTCACTGCTTTTGGTATATGTGGTATACAGGTATAGACACATCTGAGACACTTGAACTCTCTGCCCAATTTATTGTACATACCAATGTCTCTTTGATGAATTACTCTGAGGTGATTTTGAAATGGGCCTTGAAATATTCCATAATTAGTGTGTAACAAGTTGGAATAATTGATTATATCTGAGGCAAACCAAGAGATGTGTGAATAGTGATATATGTGAATCACTGTTTGAGTGTTTGCCATGGACACATAAAACAAAGTTCATACTCTTGGCACATACATGTTGATGCACCTTTATTTCGGTTTGAGGTTATCCCACTTCTTGTATCTGCAGAGACTCTGGCATTTGTACTTGGAATAAAACTGCAGCTTAGTAGAATCCAATTGATCGATACACAAAAAAAATTAATGGGGAATTCTGATGTTGAGAGTTATCTTCCCTTGTGGATTTTAAGACCTGTATCATTTTGCTGCTTTATGATATGAAATTTTTGTTAGTGTAGAAACTCAGTAAGTTTCTGAGCCCACTGAAAGTGGATTTTGTCATAACCTAGCATACATTCATTATGTGCCACAGTGGCTAAAATTAAAAGCAGGTTGACTCTGTGTTGAAGTTTTTCTTGTAGAATCAGGAACCAGCAAGATGTCCTGATTCCTGCCTAAATATAATGAATGAAACACAGCTGCTACTGTGGTCTGTTCTCATATGGGCATTCAGAAAACAACCAAACTGAAAAAAAAAAAAGAGTGTAAGTATGGGAAAGTTTGGGAAGTGTAACAGTGAAAGGCAAGGCAAGTTCTGCAGGTTATCACAAAATGAAAGGTAATATACATGCAGGAAGTGCTCTGTTTGGGCTTTCAGTGTGGAACCAGGGTTATAAGAACCCTGTAACAGAAGATTTATTGAGTGTAATAAACTATGCTTAGCAAGACTAACTGATAGCAGATATTTAAGATTTAACCTAAAGTGCTACAGGAATAATTGGACATCAGAGAGATATATGTAGTGATTTGGTTGCTTTTCCAATACTTAGTGTGTATCATCTCAAAAGCTGAAAGTCTTTCAAAAAGGCATATTCTGACTGATTCTTACCAAAGGCTTGATGCAGATCTCTGAGTTTGTGGCCTATGTCAAGCATGAGGTCCAACTGAGTAGTTACAATAACAGCTTAGCATTTAAATACATTGATATGGTCAAATTTGTGGTGGTTTTAATGCTTAACTTTCAAGGATCTTCTTACTCTCTCTGATTCCTAGCAGGGAACAGTCTCCTCTGCTTAGCATATATGCTTGTTGTTGCAGCTCAGCATCCTGTTGGGGTGTGTATTTGCTTAAACACAACTGAGTCGTAGCTACAGGCAACATTAAAAGTCATTATTGCTACACTTACTGCCCAGATTATTCTGAAATTTAGTTTTGTTGAAAAAGCTCTATTCTGCTATCAGTCCAGCAGTGGTTTTGGTTTTGGGTTTTTTTTGTTTTTTTTGTTTGTTTTTTTTTTTTTTGAGAAGAACTTGATCTTAGTAAAATAATAGAATTGTAAAACATCTTGAAATATTCTTACTGTAGATAACTTTTAGGATATGTGGTAGGTGATGTGTCTGAACTTGTGGTTTGCTTTAGCTAATTCACTCTGATTTGTATCAACATACTGCAAGAAGGTAGGAAAATTTGCATGGGGTTTGTATCACTGTCAGATACACTGGTTTGTTTAAGACAGTAATGAATATACACATCTGTATTTTGGAAAAGTAGTGTGACTTCTACCGACCACCCTCCTCTTCTTTCTCTTTTAGGTGGGTGGCTTATGAGAATCCTGAGTTTACAGGGGAGCAGTATATACTGGCTAAAGGGCTGTATCCCAGCATTGAGGCATGGGGGGGGAAGAATTGCAAAATCTCTTCAGTTCAACCCATTGTTATGGTAAGGAGCTTATTTTATACATGTTCTGCAAGTTTCTCTGAAGTATTTGGAACTCTACTTTTTTATCAAATTCAGTTTGCTTACATTATTTAAATGATAATTAATAGTAAATTTTGTATGTTCTTTTATCACTGTTGAAAATATTTTTTCCTTTTTTTCCCCACAAAACTTTTGCAGGATATTGTTGGAAACGAAAGGAGTAAAGTCAAGGTAAGATATTTCTCTAAGCACACAAACTGTGTAGTGTCTGTAACATGTAAATAAAGAAGTGGCTGATTGTCAAGTGGAACACTCAGGAATTTGCATAGATGGCTGACTAGTCAAAGAGTGAAAACTGCAGGTGGAGGAAAGTTATTTTCCAAACCTTTTGAGTAAGGCACATGAAGACCCAAGGAAGGTGGGATTTAATGCACAATTGCCATCAGAACTTTCTTAGGGCACTGGCAATGTCTTGGTTCAGCAAGTGAGGTGTTCTTAGGAGCTGGAGCTCACAGCCCTCTATGCAGTGGTGCAGGACCTGGAGTCTGCTGAGGAGAGGGCTCTACAACAGAGGTGTTCTTGGTGAGAGCACTACAGGGTAGATACTGTTCTTGGTACAGCTCACTTAATTCCTTTTGAACCTGTTTCTTTGATTAAGAGTTTTGCTAGTAGTGGTTGCACTTGAAGGGAGTTGTTCACTCACAAATACTGCTGAGTTGTGCTTAAAAGTTAATGCCACCTTTGTCAATAACATAAGGAAAGGAAATGGCAGGGAGAACTTGTCTGTTCAGTGAGTTAATATATTTCTACATTGGATTGTCTCCTTAGTGCAAGCACTAATATGTAGTTTTGACAGTGAGGCTAATAGGCAGCTTTTTTCATCCTTCTTAATTCAGAACCTCTTCAGGTTTGTCCCTGTACAAAGTTATTTTTATTTTCATTTCGGTCAAAGTGGTGAGTATATCACAGCCCTAAAAACTGAGAAGACAGTTCTTAGCTGTCCTGGTTTGTTACTCCTGGTTAGTAGCATGTTTCAGTGGAATCTCCTGCATAGGGGTAATGCATAAACTATGCAGAATAAAAATATCAAAGCTGCTTATTTTCAGCTGTGTGCATAAAAAATTATTAGCATCTTTGTATTATGTGCCTATTAAGACCCTATCCTAAGGAAGACCTTATCCTAAGGAAACAAAGTAGTGGCTTGCAGCCAACAGACTACATCCATTGTCAGTATGTTCCTCTCTGGAGAATGCTGTACCTGCCCACACTCCTATCTCTATTAAGAGTGAATAAAACTGGTAGGCATGTTGTAATGAATGACTTCTGTGTGATCACTGTTAATTATCCTCCAGCCAAATTAGCAAATTTGCTGCTTAGAAAGTTTTTTTGTTTGTTTGTTTTTTGGTTTTTTTTTTAGAAAGGGAAAAAGACTCTGGGGGTTGTATCCTCTTATCCTTGGAGCAGAGAAAGAACCAACATGAGACTGCCTATAGCTGTTAACAGGCTCATAAAACCCATCTACCCTGGGAATATACCATGCTTCTTGGCATGCTGAGTCCTTTGCCAGGATTGTGCACCATTAGTGTTCTGAGAGGCAGAGAATTTTCATATACTGAAAGATATGTTATATATTGGATATTTTGGAGATTAAGCAGATTGATAATATAAAACTCTTTATGGCCCTATAATAAATGTGTGCCTATTCTGGCCATTCTGTGGGAATCTAAACATCTTACCCAGCAGACAGACAAAGGAGCTATACTTGTGTTGTTTTAATTATTTTGTATGTCACTACATGATTTACAGCCAGAAGTAATTTTTGGAATTGTTACTTTGCTCTCTTGAGCAAGGATTGTAACACTGTAGAGGTGACAAACATAGATAACCAAGGAAGTCTGGGTGTTTTAAGTATGTTTTATCTAATTATAGAATTAATGGTAGAGATATAACTGAAGGTAGAAGAATGAATTTCCTTAAATATGTTTATAACTTTTTAAAGGTCCAGTTATTTTCAGAGCCTGAATTCAAGGGTAACTGCCAAATATTTGAAAAAAACACAAGATGTATTGATTCATTTGCTGTGAAGTCTTCAAAAATTTTAGATGGCAGGTAAGTTATATTGAATGAATACTGCAAAATCACTAAAATGGTAGAAGTTTTAGAAAAGCAACCAGCTTTCTAACACATGAGGTGATTTCATATATGGGGACTTACAGAGAACAACGCTTTGACGTTGGCACATCAATCTTTCAGGAAAAAACATTGTAAATAATGCATCTGCATTTTACTGGCACAGATGTCTTAAGAGGAAACTTCTCATTCTTTCTGCAGCTGCATAGTGTATGACCAGGAGGAATTTGCTGGTAACCAGTATGTGTTGGAAGAAGGGATCTATCCTGACCTCACAGCAATGGGTTGCTCACCCCAAGCAGTTCTAAAATCTTTACAGATCATAAATATTGTAAGTAAAACCTATTAGAAATATTATAAAGATAAGTAGGCGGTGATGATTCCCCATTTTTTGCAACAGTAAAAATTCTAGGGCACACATACAACAGAGGAAGGTTTGGGTTGGGGGCGGCGGGGGGGGGGCATTGCGTGTTTGTTTGGGTTTGGTTTTTTTTCTGTGCAGTAGCAGTTAAAATGTCATAGCTGCAGTTAGTCAGGTCTTCTTGGCCTCCGTGCTGTTTTTGTAAAAGAGAAGATGTTACAGAAGCAACTGCCTGGGATGCCTGTTCTTGATAACAGCTTCAAAAGAACTTCTGTAAAGAGTCAAGCCCATTTCCCAGTAGGAGAGACCATTTAGAATGGGTTGAGAAAGTGGTAGGACAGTGTGAAGAAATATCTGTACCGTGGACCTTGTTTTTGATGCATATTTAAAAAGCATGCTTAATTAAGCAACTTTGCATAAAACACATGTAATTATAAGGCACTGTTGCTATCATCAGGACAATGGAATTTGAGTTAATCACAAAATAATGCACCATTCTAGATAAGATAAAGCAACACCCAATACTATTTGGCAAAATCAGGCAGCGTTGTTATGTGTGGTGGATACAAACTAAACTACATTTACATATTTTGTAATTCATCAGTGGCCAGGAATGAGTTTGCTCAAGCTTATAACCAATCATTATGATGGATCACTAATGGAACCTGCAGGTATCTTTAAAGATTAAACTAATTACTAGCAAAATGTGGTCAAGATTCCAGGAACTTAAGGCAACATGAGATGGTACTAATTTTAAAAAAGGAGGAGTTCACTATTGAATCTCTTCTTTGAATTTGGCAACTTTATTGCACTCCACTGTAATTTTGATAACTTGGTAGTGGTGTAGCCTGTGTTGAAGGAGAGCTAAAATATGTCATCCTCTTTCATGGCTCTGGAGAATTTTGATGGGGAATTTTGACAACTGCAGCAAGTTCATCTGCCTTCTGAACTCTTTGACTGTCTAGTAGACAGATCCTATTAAAAACAATATAATTGTTTCTAGCCAGGCTTGGTGGGTGATCACCATGAAAAATAAGCTTTTCAGTACATGTCAGTAGTTCCTAGGTTTAAAATGCTTGTTTCAAGCTGGAAGGATCAGCTTACTTTAAAAATATTTACTATTTGTGTCAGAGATTGTTGTGTTAAAACAGAAATTCCAGTTCCGTGCTTCTTTACACTTGTGAAACTTGTTCTAGTCCTATGTTTTATCACTCTTCAGACAACAGCACAGAGCTGCATCTGTTTGAAAATCATGTGCTGCTGCTTCCTTTCAGAGGCTCCCTAGCTGCAGAGAAGAGGAGAATGGGTTACTTTGCTCATTGGTTTATTAGCAAACCAGAATAGAAAGAATGATTGATTGTTTCTAACTACTTACATTGTTCATTTTTCATGATTTTCTAAAAGCTTGAACCTTATTATTTTAGCTCCTGGTTTCACCTGTCAGACTTATTTTGTGACTATTTTGTCAGTGCCAATCTTAATTCCTCCCCACCATCTGTAACTTTTCTCAGGATTTTTCATGACATTTCTATACAAGAAGCACCTTTGCTATTTTAATGTCATATTACTGTTTTATCCAGTTGAATCCCCCTTTGCAAGGATCATTTTGTAAGGGACCATAAAAAAAGGAAAATAAAGGGATATTTGATACACTTGCAAGTGAAAGCTAAAAGGACTTTTTAAAATAAAGGAACTTAAAAAACTATATTAAGGGCTGTTTATAAGCACAAGAGTTTTTGGGCGTTAGATTCCACTATGTCTTGGTTGTGCTTGCTTTGCATGCTCCACATGATTGTGCTGTAGATAGAAAATAGCATTTTTCCTTCTTGAATTTGACACATGTTCTTCTTCCTAAGCATACCATAAAACCCAGCTGAGAATGTGGTTTATACTTCAACAGTCATCTGAAATTACTTTTTAATGAGAAACTCTGTGGAATAACTAAATGTAGATATGCAGGAACACCAGCTTGGTACAGTGCAGTACATGAGAAGTACCAAAAGAAAATTCATGTGCTGACCTTGCACTTCTTGCTGTTTTATATGACATTGCTGCTGCTGAATCAAAAAAAAATGCCCAGTGTAAGGTGTGGCAGAAAATTGGAGGATTTCCTTATCTATTTCTGTTTTCTTTGCAAGAAGATTATTTCTAAAGCATTTCAAGAGGCTGAAAGGCTGTTGTCTGAGACGTTGCATGTCTCAGAGGAAGCCAGAGGTGCCAGTATGTAAAAAGGCTCAGAGTTCAGAGGCTCTAGGACATCTTCACAGTGTGACTGGTCGTGTTGGGCTCTTTACCCATGGTGACACATGACAGTCTAACTGGTGTTGCATTTCCTGGTGGAGCTGAGTATGCTATGATTGTGGAGTAAAGTGGAAAGGCCTCTCCTGGCATTTTCCACAGCCTAGCAGCACGTGTGCCATCAGGAAGCACAGCTCAGCTGCTCTGTGATAAGCTGGACTGCTGCGCAGGTGATGGTGATGCTCATGCAACGCTGTCATCTGAGCCCTTAAACATCTAAAGGAAGATTAAAGAGGAATTTAAGCACTGTCTAGAAATTGATAGATGGGAGGTCTTAGTCTTATTAGTCTATAACTGCCTAATAAATTCACATGGAAGCATGCATGTATGAGCTGCCATGCATGCATGGAGCCAGCTCTGCCTTGGAGGGCCTGTTTCCATGCCTGAGGCCGGATGGGAGTCTGTCGAGACTTTGCGTCATGTCAGGCGTTCCCGGTCCAGTTGATCTGTGAGTGTGCTGAACACATGCCAGAAGGAAGGAGCTCTTCTGGCTGTGGCATTGGTTTTATGCAGTTGTTGGTTAGAAGACTGGTGAGAAAGGGAGTGGCAGTGTCATTTCTGTCTATGAGTGTACACTGTTAACACCAGGACACTCAGGCTTAATTGACTTTACCCTGGGGAATTTCAAACCCTACCTCCCAGCTTCCACAGGAAGGCCTTCATTATGACAGGCTATTTTCAGTCCACGACAGATACCTTGCCCCACGGAAAAGAGTCCAAGGTTCCTTTTCCAGAAGACATTCAAATTGGATTCAGTGTTGCAGACAGCTACATGTGGGCAGAATCCCTCTGAGACCAGGAGCGTTTTGACAGAGAAGGAGAATAATCATTTTTCCACAACAATTTTGAGGATTCAGATGTTATAATTTTCACTTGTCATGAATTTTATCTCAGTAGTATGAAACTTGAATCTTTTGTCTAGTCAGAGATTGAAGCTGCTGTAACCTACAGTAAAAGTTAAAAATTAATGCAATAAGTGATAAGCAGTGCTGATGAGGCTGTCATCATTTGAAGCTGTAGAAATCAATATTTATCTTACTGTCTGTTCAGCTCTTTGTATGAAAGTTCCCACGGGTGGGGGTTAGTGCAATGGAAGAGAGATACGGCATTGATTAAAATGTATTTTAAGACATACTTAAGGTATTGTACAGGAATCAGCCACAGAGGTCTTTGTGCCAAAGATAAGGAAGTTTTATGTTCCATGCGAGAAGATCCCTTGTGTATTTTGTATAAGGGCTTTTTATCACTTTTCAGCTTTAAGTAGAGTTGAAGAGCAGAAACACTAAGGGTTTTTGATCTTAAACAATCAAGAAGAAACCTCTAAAATAAAAGGGGTATGTGGAGTACTGATCTGCACAGTCACCATCTGGAGTTCCAACATCCTGTAAAAGTGCTTATCTTCCTTTTGCAGGAGCTGTCTGAGCCCTGCATAGCTCTTTTTGAAAAGATGGGTTTCCAAGGAAAGAAAATCGAATTCAGTACAGAAATCTTAAATCTTCAGTTCCTGGGATACAATCCTCGAATAGCTTCAGTTCAAGTCCTTGGTGGCATGTAAGTTTAAAATCACCTTTTGGTTCTTTAAAATGAAGTACTTATTCAACTTTACAGGTGTAATGGAACCACAGAATGTTAAATTAGAATTTCATAATGTGTGTAGTGCATTAATGCCATTTTGTCTTACAGAGCATTTTCATATTCTGTCTTAACAATATATTATCACTGACTCATGTCCTGTGCTAGGATTTGAAATTAATTTGAATAAAGCTCACAAGGAAACTCATGTCTTCTCTCATGCCATATTTTAATAATTGGATAGCATTCTTAAAAACAACTTCTGTGCTCTTGGTTGGGGTCTCAGTCGTAAAAAAAATAATTTGGTTTGTGATCTGTGTCATAAGTTTTTGTCATAATATTTTATGTCATAACATAAAATGTCATAACATTTTTGAAATATTTTTTAGTAAGTCTTGATGGTCATCCTTTAACCTCTGCTATGGACACAGAGGTACAGTCAGATCATAATCTCACCTCTTTTGGTGTTATTAGTAATTTTAGTCCCATTTACTTCAGGAATTGGATGAGTATCTAGCAGTTAGATTTACTATGTGTTTTTAAGCAGTTGTGTTCTCTAAATGTACCCTTGAAATCATGTAAAAAGTAGTCTGTGATGAAGTTTAAAAGCTGTTTGGGAGCATTTTTAAAGCTACTGTCCCATATTCTAGGATTCCTGCAGATCTCTTCAATTCTCTTTTTGTTTTTTAGCCCATTGTTAACTTGCCCCCAGTTTTGGTGGTTTTTGTAGTTTGTGAGGTGTTTTTTTTTTTTAATGATAGATCCATTTTACTGTTGCTTTACATTTAAATGTATTATTTTGAAGAGGTAAATTTCCAAGGCATGTGCTAGAGATAAGGTGTTGGGTAGCTTAAGACTGCCCTCAAGTGGATTGCTAATAAGCAAATCTGTAGAGCAGACCATTTTTCCCATCTGGATAAGCTGGTCAAAGGGTTTCCTTAGCACACTGAACTGAACTTTGAAACAAAATTTTTAAGGAAAGATACATGTTCGTGTTCTGAAGCTTCCCGAGGTTTTAGTATCTTTCACCATAACCACAAGAGATTCTCACTTTCCATAACGTGAAGTCAAACATCAAGTTACTTCTTTGCCAATATCATGATTCCAAGTAATGGAATTGTGAATTCTGTGTTTCCTGTCCAGTGAATATATGTGGGGTTTTTTTTGGTGGATCACTGGAAACACAGAATATGTTATGAAAATTCTGATTTTGTTACAGCAATGTAGGCTGCTGTAATGTGTCAAAATACAGGGTTTACATTTCCCTCGCCCCTGCTGCCTCCTTATTGGAGAGGGTGTCATCTTCTCTTCCTTTGATAAGAGACGTCTATTTATAATTCTCTTAATTTCATACCCGGGGATATATGTGTATTAGGCAGTGAAAAAGCACCAAAATTAAAGTGAGTAAGCTTCTGGATGAAGAAGTCCAGTGACAGATCAGTCAGAGGAAGGACATAACCTGAAAATGAGCATATTGAGTGCTCATGTACTCAAACCCCCATGGCTATTGGACTGTCCCAGCCCATCACTGAGAAAACTCTAGAAACTGCACTGTATGGCAGCGTTTTTGGAAGCCCAGACTAATTCACTGGCTGTGCCAATAATGATAAATCAGAAGTTGGGTTCTGACAGATTACCCTCAATGTGTGATTTTAACTGTAGCTGGATGCGTGTTAGGGAATGCTAAACAAATTTTTTCTATGTGCACTCTTGCTCTGTCTCTTCTCCATCCCCCTTGCAGGTATTTGGAATGAAGAGAGATGTTATGAAATAAAACTTTTGTCAAAATACCCAACAGAACTTCACCCTGTTGCAGTTTCCAGTATTTGCTTGTTCCAGTCTGCATCCCTAGTAGTTCTTTCTCATGTGAACCAGGCCTGTCCAAATTCAGATGCACAAGCCAGCTGGTTCTGCACCTGCAGCAATGTAGCATTTACAGCATATAGATCTATTCTCCTCGAGGAATCACAGTGCCTCCTGAAAGTAAATGTCATTTAAAAGCAGGGTTCTCCTGAGAAAATGCTTTGCTTCATTCAGCTTGCAATTTTTAAATAATAGGACTCTAAAATTTCAACTCCTGTGTACCCATCTCAGTGTGGCTGACCTAAATGAGGATGTTATTTTATTATTTTTCAAGGCCTGTTAAAAAGAAAGTCATTGGCTTTCCAAAGCTAAACACTACTACATTGTGGGACAGATTTCTATTAAACTTATTTATTGATTCCAAAGCAGAATTCAGCAGTTAAAAAGTTGTCTTATTTTTTCTTCTCATAGATGGATCATTTATGAACACAGTAATTACAGGGGACGTCAGATGTTGTTAACACCAAATGAAATTCCAGACTGGTATAAAGCCAGTGGCTTTTGTCAGATAGGTTCTCTGAGACCTTTACTGCAGGTGAGTGGGCTTTGACATGAGCTCATGAAGCACTAATTCATATCTTGTCATGGGGTTGGGGAGATATTAATGCAGTTGAAAACAGCGTTACAGCTTGTCACAGGCATGTACAAACTTCAGCGTTGGCAATTGTGTAGAGAAATCACTCTGGAGTTTTGTGTGTAATAAAAGCTGTTTGAATATGCTACATGGCTTTGCAGTTACAGTGCTTAAACTGTTCATTAAGCATCCTTTAAACCAAACTACAGAAGACAGTATTTAAGGATTAATTAAGCATTAATAAATAATGGCTATAACTGCTATATATAAATGATTTTGTTTCATAACTAGCACCCACACTGGTTGCTGGCATACTGTCTCTACTATCTGCATTATTTATGGAAAACCAAGAAAATTAGTAAAAAAAAAAAAAAAAAAGATACTTCAGTTAGTAGTGATTTTCTATTGATTTAAGAGGGAAAGTCTCTCCCTGCTTATTACTTGGCAGAAAAATTTGCAAATCTAATGCAAAATTTATTCTTGTCATCCCCGCTGTTTTGTTCTCTAAATAAAGACCATGTGATCTTGTCCAATGGTGCAGCAGTCCTGGGAGCTTTAACATCTGAGATTCTTGCTAAGCCTTATTTCATTGGAGAAATAGCTTTTTCTAATCCATAGGTTACTTGTACCTGTAACCAACTGCGTTTGCTTGCTGTCATAGCTTTGTCTTTGTATAGTCTTAAGCAGAACTAGGAATAATGCATTTTTACTGCCCTGCTGAGAGCTTGTCTGAACAGAAGTGTTCATATGTAATAGTCCACACAATTGCACCATTAATGAAAGCTAAGAGCATCTATAGAAGGAATTAGTGGAGAGAAGCTAGTTCTGCTCTGAATTAAAAAAAATTTAGCTTTGCACTGTGTGCTGATTTCAGTGCATAGGAAAGCCTAAAACTCTCCATGCAGAGTGGTGAGTTCTCACAGCTTGTCTCATTCAGATGTTTATGGGCTTCTGAATTAAATTCTCCAATAAAAAAGTTAAACTTTCAGAAAGAAAGAGGGTTTGGGGTTCAGCACTGACAGTAACTGCTCTGAAGTTAATTCTGAGCAAGATGTGTTCTGTGCTGAGATTGTGTTGTTGTTAAAGGGTTCTTTTGTTTTGTGCAGAAACGTGTGTACTTCAGGCTTCGAAACAAGGAAACAGGAAAATTCATGTCAGCTGATGGAAACCTAGATAATCTGAATCTCCTTAGGATACAGGTTACAGAAGATACAGACTCAGATGATCAAATCTGGGTTTATCAGGATGGATTCATAAGGTGTCGGGTAAGGTTTGAGTTCAATGTGCATTTTTCTCTTTTCTCACCAATAGTAGGGCTTTATGAACTTATTTCCTACTGCAGCATCTTCATTTATTTTATAGGTTTAATCTGTTTCAACTATAATGTAATCTTTCTGAAGGGAGTTGGTTTTTGTGGGTTTTGTTTTGTTTTAAGCAACTTTGGCTTTTCCAGGTGATACAAACTACTTGTATGATACTTTTTTGACATGATTGAAATTTTGAGAGAAAGTATTGCAAAAGTATCAAAGCAGAGGAGTCCTTTTAAAGTATAGACCCTTCCTGATAATTTGAACTATGCATACCTTGCAGTAGGACAGTTAGTGTAATGTAGTATTTGTACTGGTTTAGGGCAAATCTGGGAGGAAATAGACAATTAAAGATACAAACATTATAAAGTCACCCTTGGACAATATCCTCTTCTGCATTTAGGCAAGCTTAAAGATAAAATCCCACTCTTTTGAGCCATTTAGGGTAGGGCTTTGTTTGTTTTTGTTTTGTTTGGGGATTTTTTGTTTGTTTTCTGGTTATTCCTCTATTTGTCAAATCCATACTTTCTTCTTTCCTCAACAAGTTTCCAGAGGAAAGTACAAGTTTCCAAATAAAGTCCTACTTTTCTCACAGTCCATAAAACTAATCATGTGCAAATTGTCATTGAGGTGAGCAGAGGTATGCGCAGTTCATGTAATGTTTAAGCATGAACAGTCTTAGGTAGGGATGCCAGCCAAAAGAAAATTAAGTTACTTTAATACTGTTAAACAGCTTGACTGCAAAGAATCACGTGAACTTTTTCTATAGGATTGTATAACTTCAAAGGAGCCATTTATAACTATGTCATCTATGCTGGAGGGAAGAATCTTACTGTTAATAAGCTAAGGCATTGTTTGGACATGTTTACAGGACACATGCAGTTGTAAAAGGGATTTATGCAGACAGCAAAATGATGCCAAGTAAGCTAAAAGCTTTAATATGACATACAAAAGACTTTTCTTTTGAAGGTGCTTCTCAAACATGTCACTGAAACTTTTCATATTGAGACAGTGTGGTGTTATACAGCTTTGGATAAATACTCCTGGTTTCTGCCCCTTTTTCTGTTTCTCATAAAGCAATTTTTCTGTGGACAGAAAATACACAGCTTGTGCTGTATAGCAATCAGGTAGCTTAGTGCACAGTGCAAGCTGGCAACATTGATCTTAAGTGACTGAACTCGTACAGAGCTCTGCCATATTTCTGGTGAATGGTAATAAATCCATTTTGCACAAACCAAAAATTCGGTTTTACCACATATCAGAAAGAAAACTGAGCTATGGGGTGGGTAGCTACCTGCAGAGAGGCAGACAGAGGTCACTGGAAGAACATGCACCTTCCTGTAAGCTTGGGTCATCTCAGTGGCCGAGTCATGAGATACGACCTTGAGCTGTGCCTAGGGTTTTCAAGGCAGGGCTGTTTTAAGTATGTGGGATAATCAGGAAGCAAGATATGAACATCACTCTGCTTTTCAGAAACAGATATGAATGCAGGTTTCCTTACTATTCATGAGTTTCATGGAGACAGGTGAAGTTCTGACCTAATCGAAGTTCAGAGTTTCCCTAGTTCCACTAGAGAACACTTGAGACACAAGAGAGAATTTCACAACTAAATCGACTTTAGTTCTACATTATGATAGTCAGAAGTGTGACTTTTTCAATAAACAGTGCTTTCAAAAGTACTTGTAAAAATAATTTAGGGCCATTTCAACAATGACAAATGAGTGTTCAGTCTGCCACAGAAGTGCATTCTGTAGTTAAAAGGCGCGGTTTGTGGTGATCTGCTGAAAATCACTGTTTATCTACAAAAATTAACTGTTACTTGCTAATACAGCCTTAATACTCTTTCGAAATAAGCTTAATTTTTGCCAGGTCCTTTTTTAGCCAAGAAGACATCTGCAGATGTTTGGAATCAATACAAGTGACTAGGAAAAGAGTGTAGAACAAAGAAGCAAATATTACTGTGATACCCTGTGAAGTTCATACACTTGATCCTGTGCAGTTATGTCCTTTATATGAAAAGGCTACTGCAAAACTAGAAAGGACTGAAAAAAATAAAAAGATTGTTCAGAGGATATGGAGAGCCTCTGTGCAAGGAAGGGACAAAGCAGCAAGGACATTTTAGCCTGCAGAGGTACACTTTGAGGGATGATGTGCTTGAAGTCTCTGCAAATATAGCATGGACAATATATGCATTAAAGTAATCAGGGGGTGAGGAGAACATCAAATAATACTAGAGACATATCAAATTATTTTTAATTTATATATTTTATATATATTATATATATTTAATTTATATATTTTTTAGTGGTAGTTAGGCTTTGGAACTGCTTGCCACACTATGGAAGGTTTACAATAAACAAGGATGTTCACATAAAAGGGTTACACTGATCTTGGTGGCTAATAAATTCACACATGGGACAGAAAATGAGCATGAAAGATACTGGGATGCATGGAAAAGTCTCTGGGCTGGCAATTGCTGTAGCCTGGAAGAGATAACCAGGAGCATACTGCATACAAGAGAACAATCAATGTAATCTTCCATGGTATCAATGTAATCTTCATTTATTGGCCACTGCTAGAGATGGGTGCTAATTGTTTCTTTTGATCCGATAGAGCATAGCTGTTTTAATGTTGCTGTGTAGTGGGGAGTGTCCGCAGGAACAGGAACAAAAGAAAGATGAGTCTTGAATTTGGGGCAAAAATAGATTCCTTGAGGGAAAATAATTCCTAAATTCTATTCTCACCTGAAGATATCTCTCCTATTCAATAAAAAAAAAACAAACAGTGGAAATAGAAGTAAGGCCATTTTGAGTAACTGCTGTTGTCTTTCTGATGACACAGATGGCAGAGGATTGCTGCTTGACAATTGTTGGAAATCTTATAACTCCTGGCTCTAAACTCGGTCTGTCATTTGAGCGGAATGAAGACAAACAATATTGGCATATTAGTCCTGATGGCAGAATTTATAGCAAGATGAAACCCAAGCTGGTTTTAGATATCAAAGGTAAGCAAATGTTATCTCATTACATTGGGCCTTAATTACATGGTATTTGCAGTGGGATACACACTAAACGTGCCTATAAATTAAGGATGGTGCTGTAGTTGCTTTAATCTAGAAGCAACAAAGACCCGATCAGCTAGTTTGACCTCCTGAATTATACAAGCCCTAAGACTTCATTTCTCCTACATACAATTTAGTAACTCACAGTACTTGCTTATCTTGTATTCTCAGTGTCCACTCACTGTTGATAGGCTCAGTTAATTTTTGGTCAGTGTAAATATGATTATTTAAAATGGTGAAACAAGAGCAATCTAACTTCTCATTAACTTTGATTTCTGTAAGTGCAAATTTTCTTACATTATAGTTGAAGATGCAATAGCCAAAGGATAGTAGGAAAGCAAAGGCAGGCTTGTATACTGATGTGATTAGATGCAAAAAGGTGGGGTTCTTTTGTTTATTAATGGCTATGCCTATATGGCAAGTATGAGATTTTGCCATAGCTGCCTGGGGTCTGTGAGAACTTGATGTGTATTTTGGAGTCACTTTTGTCATAGTAATTTGATTTGTGTAGATGCTGTTTGTGAACTTTGTTTTCAGAGCTTCACCGAAAGTCTAAAAAAGGAGCAAATTGAATGATTAGCAGAATTAGCATAATCAGATGTTCTTACATAATAATTGCTTTTTTGGGTGAAGGTAGTGAACATTTTCTATATCTGTTCTATTAATTTTTTTTCGTTGTTTTTAAATGGATTTTTAATTGATGCTGTGACATTAGTTACATTAGTTACGTCAATTACAGCTATCACTATCCCCAGAAACTCAAACCAACCAGCAAAATAGCATAGTCAACAATCAGCACTTTAGAAGTAAATGCTTATAATCATAGAACATCCTGAGCTGGAAGGGACCTATAAGGATCAGCAAAGCCCAACTCCAGGCCCTGCATGGGACACCTCAAGAGTCACGCCAAGTGCCCAAGAGTATTGCCCAAAAGCTTTTTGAACTCTGTCAGGTGCTGTGACCGCTTTCCTGCCTCTCCTCTTCCCTCACAAGGAAGGTCTAACTGCAGTGAGGTCTCCCCTCAGGCTCCTCCAGGCTGAACAGACCAAGTGACCTCAGCTGCTCCTCACACAGATTCCCCTCAAGGCCCTTCACCACCTCTGTTGCCCTCCTTTGGAAGCACTAATAGCTTTATATCTTTCTTATATTGTGGTGCCCAAAACTGCCCCCAGCACTGGAGGTGAAGCTGCTCACTCAAGGCAAGCACAGAGCGGAGTGGGACAATCACACACCTCAGCCAGGCAGGACTGTCAGCACTGTGCGATCAGGGTTATCTGGTGTCTGACCATAACAACAGTGGCACAAACAGTCACAAATTCTCTTTACTGACATAAAAAGCTAATGATGATTAATTGCAAACTTAGCAAAAATGCTCCACTTCAAGGAGAATCTTTAGTCACAATGACTGCATACCTTTTTCTAAAGTCCATTCTAAGTCGCACCAAACAAGCAGAAATACTACTGCATTGTCTTTTCTTCAGTTAATCATGTTAAAAACAATTGTGTATTCTGCATTCATAACTGAAGAACTTTACAATGGATAGGTCTGGTGGTGGAAGTAGATACACTCTTAGCTCTAAAACAAAGTAAATCTGTCCAGTAAATACAAAGCAGTAGATACATTTCGCTTTTATTTGAGAAAGCCTAGTAGGAACTCTGCCTGTTTCTGCCAACTCTGCTGATCCATTATGGACCACAAATTATGCAGTAAAGAGTTCCTCAGCAAATGAATGCAGTTGTGTAACTGTGCAGTTGCCAATGCCACCTTGTGGATAAACTGGCATAGCACAAAGCATTGTCTAGAGCACCATGCTATCCAAGTAAATAGCCTGTCTATCCACTGAAAAAAAAATGCCATCTTTTCCCATTTTAATATATTTACATTCTATCAGACACCACTTAAAAACAATTTTTGCAACTCACAGTGATAAACTGAGCTACAAAAAATAACATTAGCTACATAGTTCAGTATGTTACACTCATCATAAGCTTTCAGCTGAAAGGCTTATCTTTTTTCAGGGAGGGTGAAGCAATTGGGGTGCAGAACAAAAAGACAGTGTCTATGGGAGTGTCCTGGTACTTTGTATCAATGGCTGGCACAGATGGCTGCTTCCAGTGGCAATACCACCTGCTTTGCAGGTGTTTTGTACTATAGGAAATGCACGTGTCCTGCAATTCTGCAGTACATACTAGATCTGAGGGAAAAAAAATCAGTTCTGACTTTCAGCTCCAGTCAAACGTGTCTTTGCTTCCCCAGTTTCTTAAGTCAGAATATTAATGGTGCTCCTCTATGAGAAAATGTTTGGCATTATATCACGTAAGTAGATTAAGCTCTTCTAAGAATGTTTCTATTTTGCATTCAGATATGTTCAGCTGCCAGTGCAAACAGCTGAACATTGGGTGATACATGGTGCATGATGACTTGTGATTCATCTGGTCAAAATAAAGGATTATAATGGCAAGGAGTAAACAAGTGCCAGACCTTGTCCCTGACGTGGTCATGTGTGTATTATCTGTTAGCAGCAGGACTTACTTCATCATCTAAACATCTTCACTCCATTCTTAGAGCCAAGTGACAACTGACAACTGTTGCAGGAAAACTGTATAGTCAAGCATGACTCTTGCATGTGACAGTCTTCAAAGAGCTGCACCTGACTGTACTGCAGCGTTTCTTTCCTTTCCATCCAGGCTGAAAAAGCTGAGAAACTGAACTGTTAAGGGGGTGGAGGGAATAAGACAGACTGATCCTGGTTAATTCAAAAACTGTTTCAAAAATAAATTCCAAAAGCAGGCAGTGATGAAAATATATTTTTCTTCTCAGAGCCATGGGTCAAAGAGAAACTGTCTACACCAGCTCATACTAGAGCTTTTCTGAAACATAGAGTATTTGTCTCTTATTTCAAAGATAACCTCCCCTCTTTGACATTTCTCTCTACAGGAGGCACACAGTATGATTGTGACCATGTTGTTGTCAACACAGTCAATGAAGAGAAGTTAACACAGTGTTGGGAACCACTGGTTGTATAAACCCGATGAATCAATGATGTTTGAATTAGCCACTATTCTGGACACTGGAATTGGCACTGCCATCTCTGAAGGATACAGGATCAACGATGAGAATTTTGTCTTTTCTTCACTATTTTAAGCAACAGAATGATTTCACCTCCCTATCCAAGATTATTTTCCTTATAAAAGCTTGAGTATCTCAAAATTATTTTTTTTGTTTATGTTTTTAAATCCTTACAATTCAGTGTTGGATAGAGTGGCAGTATGCCTCAGGCTGGAAGAGAACAACTGAAAGTGCGAGAGACCCCACAGAATTACAATCATGTAAGTGAGTAGTTAACCCAAAATAGTCAGTAAGTGCAAATTATTTTATAAAGGACAGGAGTGCAGTGTGTATGTGGGTATAGCAACTTGGGCCTGTGGGCTGTAGTATGGAGAAATATTCACTACAGGAAATTATTATATTTGGTTCACTGGAACAAACTTATGTTTACTGAAAATTTAAAGACTGCTAGTACAACACATCCAAAGGCTTTTTCACATGTGGCTTCAAGTATAGTTAGTATGCTAATATAATAAGTCCTAAATTAAGAAAAAAATCTAGATTTTCTCATGTATAGAGGATGTAAAGCAGCAGACACTTGGTTAGAAAAAAGAGGGCTGGCAAAAGGATGCATTGGAATGTGAAGAATTTGCTCATTTTCTATGTCACCTAACTTCTTGAGTTGGTATTTTTTCTTCTTTGCCAAGACAAATAATATTTGTGCCTTTTAAAACAGTTTCAGTAAGTAGAGTCTTAGTGAGCTCCCAAATCATATAGGAAACAAGAATTTTTAGGGAAAGTATTACTGAAGATGACTGCAACAGCCTGTAAGTGCTGTGGTTACAGAGTTTTTCAGCCATTGCCTGGTGGGCTTTCCATGGAGAATGCCCAGCTACCCAGTATTTCTGGAAATGTTGGAGAGCAGTGTTTGTGGTGAGCTCCTGGCTCTCCATTGGACAGAAGTGTCAGACTCCTCCAGGAAGGGGCACAGCCAAGCCTGGATACATACCCAGCCACAAGGGCTGTGCCCATTCCAAGTGTTACTGGTTTAGTAAAGAGCTTGTGACAAGTAGGATGTTCTGATTACTGCAGGAGTCCTTCTGTTGCCCTGCTTTGAACCTGGTCATGTTAGTTTTCCTGAATAATGATGGTAAAAAGGTAAAATACACACTCTGGTACTATGCTGCTGTGTTTTGTTCTGGCTTAGACCAGTGTTATTACAACCTGCTCCAAGGAGCATCCAGGCTTTTGTCTTGCATAGTAAGTCTGTTTAAAATTAACATTTTCATTACTACTGTATTGCCTCAAAGGATACTGGTGCTTTTACTATTAGCACCCTAGAGGAAGTGCCTTAAAATTTTCTTCCTTTTGTAAAGACGCACTGAAGTATTGTTGCTCTGAGATGTGCTGCTTTTAGTCCTTAATAGAAAATATGTTGTTACTGGTTTCAAACAGTGGTACTTTGTCATATTGATGTACTCTTGCTATAATTAATATAGCATTTTACAAATAAATTTAAGTTAGGTAACTTTTTATTGAAATTATTTTTAAAGGTAGATAACATTTTATGGTTAGTTTTGCTTTCATCTTGTACACATCTCTGTCCATAATTCCTCTGTGCCAGCACCTGAGGAGTGAATAGATGGTGTGGAATAGCTGCAGGCTCTGAGGAATCAGTGATTCTTTACAAGTACTTGTTCACTGCGTTTGTGCATGAGGCCACCACTCACATGGCTGCCACTTCTGTCCCTGGTAGAAGCGCTGCATGACATGGTTGGTGTGACTGTGGTGACTGTACCACCAGAGCTGCACTACAGTAAATTGACAGCTCTCACCTAAGAGATTCCTTCAATCAATCCACCTGCATAATTGCAGGGAATGTTACTCCACAGCTCATCTCTGGCAAAATGGCAAGTGGAAAAACAGCCCACCAGACACAAACACCCCCTCCAGCACTTCACCAGTCCTGATGAGACACAAAAGGAACAGGAACACAAAATTGTGTCTACCCTACCTGCATAAACACTGCAGTCAGCTGAATCTGGGCCAGGAATTGGGCAATTAGAATAATTATCAGTTACAGACTGATATTGTTCCGTGCTTCTATTTAGATTAGCTATGTCATGAAAGGGTTGCCATAACAAGATCAAAGTTTCAGTCTTGAGACAGTGATGTGACTATTTAGTTCTGAGAATGAAACAGCTCGAGTAATAATCTACATTGGTGAAGGTAAATAGAACTAGGGAAGTCAAGGAAAAACAGCACAGGTTTCATATAGACAAGTAGGTAAGAGTGTGCCTCACCATTTTAAGATTTATATCTGAAAAATAAAAACTCCAAAATACACAAAAGGGAAATGCCGTAGACTGTTCCTCTTATCCTAAGAGTGAGGGGTGTTCTGCAAAAGTCACAACTACATTTTTAACATGGTTTTCAGGTAGGAATGCCTAAGGGACATTAGTATGTCTTGTCTGCTTATTAACAGGCAGCATATGAAGGAATCAAAGGCTTTTCTAAAACAAGATTTATAAGTTAGGCATCCTGTATGAGCTTTTAAAGAAGAAACACTTGCTACATACCAATTCATGTTCAAAGATTGACTGCAGGCAGAATAATGATTACATATATTTATTGTTTACTAATTACATTGATCACTGTTTTTCCACGTGCATGTCCTCCTTCCAATTTCAGAAAGGCCTTTGGAACTTCAGAAAATGAGAAGACTTCATCAATAACTGGTTGAATCTACAGAATAAAGAAAAATGTCACTATATTAGGAATAAAGTAATGTATCACCCTCACACCTCAAACTGTATGAAGAAAAGGGGGAGGTTTCTTTAAGGTATTTAGGATGGAACTTGCCCTGTAGCCACATTTTAAGATTTTTTAGGGATACCTCTGCATCCAGGAGAAGGCTTTCTGCTGCTCTTTGCCCAAATTTTAAAACACCTTTACTAACACAGTTTACAGCCCTTACCTGTGGCTTCTACCACTAACCATGGTGGTATCTGGTAATATATTCTATCAGCATGTAAGGCTGTAACTTCTACATCCTTTCAAAAACTGACACTGTGATTTAACTTTTTATTGTCCACAATGATATACTGACAGAAAGAACATTTTTTTGCCTCATATTTCTCTACTGGTTTTCTTGTTAAACTCAAGAATTGTCACAACATCAGATATTTTAAAGATACCTATAACCCTGATGCCCATCAGTACACAGCTCAGTACCTGTAGATGACCACAAATGAAGTGGAAAAATAGTCCACCAATGTTTGTTGCTGAATCATTTAACTACACTTGAAAACTCAGCCACTGTGTATTCCAGGAGCCATAAATCATTATTAAGCCTAGCTTGCATCAACTGCTATTTTGACATTAATTTTGTAGAGTGGCCTTCTGGATTGTTTTAAACTAATTTCTAACAACAACAGTGAAACTACTTAATCACTCTCCCCATTATTAAGTAAGGAGCCTGAAACCCCTATAAGCATTTTCTTTAGATGTCATAGTGTACCAACAGAAGCAGAATTTTCAGCTCTTCTGAAAAATATTTATCACTGCTGATCCAAGGGAAGAGGTTATTTTTTACTGTCAAGTACTGAGTAAGCATTCCCAACACCAAAATAAGATTTGTCTATAGATGTGCCTCCCCTGAGGTTGGTCCTTTACCTTGGATCCCTTAACACCAGGCCAGTGCATGTCCTTGCACTGATACTAATCCTCTTACCAGAGGAAGACATGACCAGTAGATGAGTCTGCAGCTAATGCTTGCAGTAATGACGATTTGAAGTACCCAAGATCCAAACACACTATTTACAGTGCTAGAAAAAGATAATTTTCACTTGTGTCAAGGAAAAATTATCTTCTGTGCTTTCCTTATAGTTTTAGCATGTACCCTTCTCTTGTTGAATAAGCCAGAACTGATAATTTCTCTCTGCTGGCAGGACATGTATCATGCCAGACAGAAAAGGAATACAGCAGCAATATAGACACAATGTGCCAGCTTTGAAATGGTACTGTCTTTGAAAAGCTGCCTTGCTTTTACCACAAGACAAAGGGTTTTTACTTTCAGATGTGCTGCTTAGAAGGTGAATGTGCAGCACTACCAAGGAAAGGTTTTCATGCACACACACTTTCCTAGCAGCAGTGCTAACCACCCAGCACCTTCCCCAACAGCATAACAAATGCTCTCTGAGAGTTGTCCATGTTCAGGGAGGTCCTTTTCTTAGATCTCCTAATTTTCTCTTCATTTATACACTGTGCCTTACATTGACATCCACTCCTTGCATTTAAATAAATACTGACTTTGCTTGTATGATAACAGTAATCCAAGACATCAGTACTCTTAATTTGCACCACAGTATTGCCCAATATCACTAGATACTCCTTTTTATTTTGTCAAGGCAAGCTTAGCCATAGTGTGAAACTTTACATGGCAGAAAATTGGGAATGAATGCACCCCTTCCAAAGAATGCATCAGAATTTTCAGACAAATCACTTTGTGAGCCACTGTGCAAATAAATATAGTCACCAAGTGCCTCAAAGTTTCCATGCAGCAAGGTACAAGGCTTAGTAATTATTTCCCTTTTTCTGCCTAGACAATGTCTGTAAACTAACCCCTAGCAAAGTGAGTAGCATCACACAGCAGAGGAGCCACAAAGATACCCCAACTGTGGAAGAAATGTTGGGTATAAATGATCATGTTCAAGACAAACTCATGTCTGGTCAGCATTCAGTACAGAATGGAAATGTTGTCTTGGACATCAGCAAAGTCAGGGACGTGGACTCAAGGCAGAAAAAACACTGAATTCACAATGGTTTGGGGTAAACCGAGCATCTGAGTGCAGCTGCAGCTGTTGTGACCATCAGCAGGAGGAACGTGCTGCTGATCAGTACCAACTGTTTTGAGGAAGACCAACCCTTGCTTTCATAGCAGATGCTTGGGAAAACACAGTTCAGGAACCTTGCTGAGCCAAGCACTTGTACAGTACTTATTGTTAGTGGCAGTTGTGTACAAAGCTGTGGTGCTTCAACTAAGAGGGAAAAAAGAGATGCAGAAACCCAGCCTGTTGATGCATGGACACAGATGACCCTGACAAAGTAATAAGCTAGGAGGAGAGGAAAAGTATTCAGGGAAGAAAACAGAGCAGCAGCACTGTGAAGGATATGTAAAGTGTAAGGGATTGCAGGGAAAAGCAGAAGTTAATTTCAGACACGTGCAGCAACTGAGAAAACATGAACAAGACACTTCGCTGTCCTGCTAACCCACAGTCCCTTACTGTAGGTTGCAGCTTATAACCCTGACAGAGGTATGGTACATCCTCAGCCTGTTGGGTAGAGTTCAAAGCAGTGCATTTGAAAAGTGGTGACACAGTGATTCAGAGGAGCCCTGAATTCATCCTCACAGTTCAAAGCACTGTGTGTATTGCAGCCACCACATGCTCAAAGCCCATCTGCTACATTGATGTAACCTCTAGCTTCATTTAAACGCTGGCTTTAGGCAGTGCTATAGAGAGACGTGAATACCGAATTGATGATCTTGGCAATCTAGAGCATTAAACATTTTATCTGGCTGGCTGGACAGTCCCATTGTTTGAATAACCCCGAAAGGGCTGACCATGTTGCAGCACAGTGATTCACTCAGCCTTTACCATAATCCACTGACTAAGATAAAATTTCTTCCTGTGAACAGACAAACAAGCAGGGGAGCGTCTGCTGTTTGTTGAATGTGCGATAATAAATGGAGATTAACTGGATAATAAAAACACTGCCTATTTACAGCCACGCATCAGTTCCTTGCCAGAGGACACCTATTTGTTCAGGGAAAAGGGATTAAACTAAAGTCTGGGAGAGAAAGGATTACACATACCCACATTGAAATGTTTATCTGAAAACAGATTGGGCCTGAAAGGTATTTTCTTCCTCTTCATTCTCTCCAATGCAGGACATACTATAGAAATGAATCTCAGGTCTCTTGGAATGAATTCATGTGCTTGGAAAAATAAAAAGAGTAGTTGCTGATGCTGATTAAGGCTGTCCTACACACAGCACAGAGGTGGTATCCCAGCCACTCCAGCTCTGAATGCAGCAGGCAGTGAACAGCACTAGTCAGCAGGAACACAATCCTGCTCATGGCAAATTCAGGCCCACCCTTAGAGGTCCCACGTTCTGCGGTGGCAAGGGCACAGTTTGAATTTATCAGGAGAGAACAAGTGAGAAAACACAAAAGGAATGGAGACGGCTTTGACCCTCATGGTAACAAGAAGTCACTCCAGTAGATGCGCAGCTTTTTCCTGCCGCTGGAGGGAGAGCGAGAGCCTTGAAAGTCTCAGGAGAGCGAGGAACTGAGCGCAAGCCTAGTTCAGAGCGCAGAAGGACAAAAGTGCCCTCACTCACAGGACAGTGACAGTGCACTGGCTCTCTTCCAGGTCTGCAAAGGATGGCCGTGTCAGAGCTGCCGGGCAGCCTTGCTTGCAAGAGTGGCTGCCTCCCACAGCACATCCCCTTCCTACACTTTGGTGAGGCTGCTCAGGGCTCCCATACACCACCCTTAGAAAAGGTACTTGCACACAGAACAAAAGCTGGGATGTGCTCCACTCGACATCAAAATCCTCCTGGGGGCTTGCTGTAATGGAAAAGATCTGGCTGCTGTTTTGACTAGCTGATTTAAAAGATAAAGGCTGTCTTCCTCCAGAAATTACCACTGGGCCTAAGTGTTACCCATGAGCACAAATGCAGTGCTTGATCCTTTGGCCTTTAGTGAATCTCTCATCAATGTCAACAACAATAATGAAGAAAAATCTTTAAAAAGAACAGTCCTTGTCCTGGAACTAAACAATTGGTTATCCATTTGTTACTTTATTGTCATCCCATGGGGAAAAAAGATGCTGTTTTGGGACACTCTTACTTTAGCTGAGTATCTTCTCTGCTGTACTCATGTTCCATGCTCCTTGCATCTTCTCCTTAAAATGGCATGCAACAAAGTATGCCAATCCTCATATTGCTTGCCAACAGCAAGTTCTAGAGTCAGCCCTCACTGAAGACAAAGGCTGAAGTTCTTACCTTCTGCAGCAGCTGGCTCTGGTCACATCTTACACAGGTAGCTTTGCAACTGCACAGTACCAGCATAGAATTATAGGATGGTTTGGGGTGGAAAGGACTTTTAAAGGCCATTCAGTCCAACTGCCCCTGTCATAGGCAGGGACACATTCCACTAGACCAGATTGCTCAGAGCCTCATATTTGAATATTTTTTATAAAACCTTCCTTGCTGTGTTTTTTATTAGCTTGTATTTCAGAGAATATGTACTATCATCCATGAGCACATTAAAGGACATCAGGTACATTATATTTCTGTCCCAAATACGTAACAGAAGTAAAACTGATCCAACAATACACCCATAACAAAAACTGCTGCAGTGGTTAAGGCATGGGAATGGAAGGCAAGTGTCCCAGGGTCTAATCCCACGGCCATCTTACCAACAACTGTATTATCAGGTCTTACTTGTTTGGTTATTAAGACAAAGGCCATTTTTCATATCAAATCTCTAACAGCAGCCCACAGGAACTCATGAACATCATGTACAATTATTAAAATGCTAGCATACAAATCCCCAGTTAAGCAGGCTATCAGGGTACAGTTCAGAGTGTAGAAAAGGCTTCAAAATCTAGTTTGTTAATTAGCCCTGGCAGAACAGCTTCTACAGAACACAATGAAGAGCAGTAAGAAACTGGAACAAGCCCAGAACTGCACTGTGTGCTAGCCTAGCCCAGTCTTAAATCAATAAAAATAAGGAAGATCCTGGGTTTAGCTATGTACTGGATCATGCTGAAAAACTGTTATCTAAAGGAAAGCACAATTAATCTCCTCTGGAATCCCTGGTAAGGCACATTCTTGGTAGTTGTTCTGATATTTACGCTGGTAATTAAAGCAGTCTGGGTCAACATCACCGTTTACTTAAGACAACCAACTTCCATACAGTTAAACAGAAATACATATTTACATGTGAAATCATATCACATATAGAGATTAGAAGATTAGTCCTTCATAATCCACATCTTCCCAGTCTCAGCAAACTAAACTCACAGCAGATAAGGGCTGCCTTGTCTGCACATTACCCCTGCACTAGTCACAATTCCCTCCTACACCAGGAGGCTAGAGCTCAGAACACCAGGACTAACTTTCCACACAATTTACAATTAGATCAGGTTAAGGAAACACATCTAATTAAATGCCTGGAAGATGGTGATGAATTTTTTCCAGATCTCATTGTGGTGTAAGTGAATCTACATACTGAAATCCTATTTCCCCACAGAATGCAAAATTTCCATTAGTGCCCTTCACAGACACTTTGTGATGTAACCACACAGCACTTACATAAGGAGCATAAGCAAGCCACCATGTCCTGGAGGAACAGGAACAGGTATGATTTAATAAAAATCACAGTGGCTTTTTTTTGGTGGCTGTGACAAAATGCAGATAGAGCTTCTTTTTGGAAGAGAAAGAGCTGAACAGAGCTTTTGGCAACCCCTCCATGGTCAACATCTCTGTGCTCTAGCCAACCAACCTGCCAAGCAAATGCACTGTAACAGGAAAACACAAAATTAAATGCAAAAAAATAAAAAGGTGCAAGCTTCGCAATTTAGTATGAAGAAAGACGGTCATCAGAATAAGTGTGAGTGACTAAAGAGTGTCCCCACTCTTTAGTGGGGGAATGACTGATCTCTAGTTAATTGAGACATTTAAGTGTAGAAACCACTATAATAAGGCACCCTAGTGCCTTTTTTAAGGGAGACTAAAGCAGGCACCACACAAGGGTGAATCCTCAGGTATCTTCGGATACCTTAGCACAGTCGTAAAGCCTGGAATTACTGTAGAGAAGGCCAGATCTATAGGTGCCATGTTTGGAGAACATTCAAGGACTCAGTTTGATATTCATACAGCTGAGAGAAATGCAACAATAATGCAGTAAGGGCCAGGAAGTAGTTATTTGCAGAACTGTGACAAGATGAATTGGAAGCAAATCAATACACACAGAGTCCAGAAGCTGTGATGACCTACATTAGCAGTAGGTGTAAGCCATCTTAAATCATGGCCATCCAAACAACTCTCAGAACCCATGGTATGTCAAAGTGGATGACCATATGCACTTGTGTTACTTACTTCTTGAATAGGAAATATCTAGGAACAGGAAGCAATTCAATTCCTCATTTTAACAAGGTATCTCAGAGCAAATCACCAAAGGTGAATAAAGGGCATTAGCCCTCATTAGTACATCAAGAAATTATGGTAGCAGAAGTTTATGTGATTTGTTCACCACTGCAAAAGAAGACAGCAGCAGGTCCAAAGAACAGTCAGCATCCTGCTCTCCAAACCATAACAGCAAGTGCTAAGTCCAAAGCATCTAGTGATTTCAGCAAAATGTATAATCAATACTACTCACAAATTACATTAATATAGGCATGCAGTTGTTCTTCCTATGGGTGCCTATGCTGGAACATCTATCCAAAAAGAAAACATCAGAGAGAATGATGTATTCATTTAATGATTAGAGACTCTGCCCTTTAGCCTTCCTTCTGCAAAAGTAACTCATTCATCAGCCCATATGATGCAACAATGCTCTAAATGAAAGAGTATTAAGTCACCAGAAACACTGCACACACACTTGTACTGCATTTAAATAGCACTGAATTAAAATGAAAATGTCACATTTCTGTTGGGCTGCATGTTAACCCACATCCTATTATCGTGCTGCAGGAACACACAACACACTCAGTGCTCCTGCTTACAACGCTAAGGAGTCTTCTGAGACTGCTTTCCTGCACCAGCCTTTATAAAAGGCAAAGTAACTGATCAGTTATGAGTTAGAGGCTTCTACCAACTTAAGTACTTACGTGAATTTGGCCTATTTTCAGCAAGGACTATAGGACATCTCTTTAGAAGGAAAATGCTGGGCAAGCAGCAAAAAACAAAATTGTCAATGTTAAATCCACAACACTGACCAGAAAAGCCCTTCAGTGATGACAAGTCACCGAACAGTGTGCCAGTAGGTCTGTGTCCTGAATTGAAATCTCTGCTGATTTCAGTTGCCTTTAGATGAGAACTGTAATTCCACAGGAACATTCTACCATGGAAAGAGACACAGCAGCTTCTGACATGGGCTTCATCAACTCATTTGGTGGAGCTCACATTAAGCCAGTCCTTACTGGGTTATAATTAACTGCTGCAATTCAAACCACAACAGGGATTCTCCAGCAGTTTAGAAAATAGCCAGTCTCTCTCAAATTTGTCAAGGAAATACTAGGTTTTCTCCATGCCCTCAACTGTTGCAGCAGCCTCCCAGCCCCTCAGTCTTGCAACTGTCTTTTTTGCAAGATATCCAGCTGCAAGGCAGAGAAAACAGCTCATAAACTGAAAGTGGTGTACAATTCCCAGAACTGACTGATGTGCAGGTAAATTACACAAGGAAAATTATTCTCTTTACTTGTATTAGCAGCTCATCAAATCCTCTCCTTTGCTTCCCCATTAAAAGAAAAGTCTATTAAAAGAACTCCTCCTCAGAGCTTTTGCAAATCTCTATTCCTTGTTGCAAAGATCATCCAGGTGAGAACCAAGTAACTTTAAACAAAATATCTTATTCTGTGTCCATTGAAGGATTAAGAACCCTTTTGCTTTCACAAAGGAAGATAATGAACTCATCAGAAATAAAAATCTCTGTTGGTGCAGAAGGACTGTAAGGAGAAACACTGTCAAATCAAAATGATCCGTAAATGTTTCAGAGGTATGCTCTTCAACGCTTCACTTACTGTAACATCTCTTTAAACCCTCATCTCTTTTTAATTTCTTACATTTAATCCCCCTATATCATTTATTCCTGAAAAAAAGCCTCTCATTTTCAGGAGCTTTCTAATTGCTCTCTTATTCACTTCATACAATCTCAAAATTAAGATGTGCTTAACAGAAAAGACTAAAATCTAAAAAAAAAACCCCTGCATTACTCAAAAATATTCACTCAAAGGTAACAAGTTAAACTACATGAGCTCAGTTTTCTATTCTTGATACATTTCATTGCTTTGTGCTTTTTTTATTTCTCCTTTATTCTTTCCTATGAAAACATAAACATTTATTTTGACTTACTTATAGGAAATTGTGGTACAATTTCTCCAGTGATTCTCTCCTGCCTTTTTTCCCAAACACCTACTCTTCTGAATGGATGGTCTGTCCTTTTAAGAGAACTCTTGTGTCTAAACAAAAAAGGTCATAGTCTTATTAATATCTGTCTAAATGGAACACAACTGGGTCTTATAAAATCCTGATGACAGCTCAGATGTTTACAGCATTGCACAAAAAATAGAGTAAAATGCTACTAGAATGACTCTGCAGACAAACAGTCTGACGTTAGGACCTGTTTTTGCACAGAGAATAAAAGACCAAGCAAACATCTTTGTCCTCATGATCATCTTACTACCAGAAGTACATCGGGACATTCATGTATGTATGACGTACATCTTAAGTGGCATTGCAATTCACCTGTCCAGGTTATTAAGCAAAGAACACCGATTAAGCCCTATCTCTATTGCATAAACAGCTGTTTCCCAAGAGGCTTTCATGAGCATATTCTGCATTTGTTTTGCATACAAGGTAGGAGCAGAACACAAAACAAATTGCAACTGGCTGAGAACAGGACAAATGGTAAGAACAAAGACAAGGGCATTTCTTTTTCTTAGACACTTAGAATTTAGCAGTGTGACTGAATGCAATCACAGGATGAGGACCTTCTACAGCTTCTTTCTTAACCACAGGATTATACAGTTCCTATAACACCGTATGTAATGCAAAGCAGAAAACTTTTTATTCTTAGCAGCACTGAGGTGCCGAAACAGAAGCAATCAGGTCTTCAGTACAACAGCAGTTTATTTACTCTTTTCCAAACTCTGGAACATATTGCATATCAAACAAGGGGAATCAACACTCAGACTTTGAGAGATCTAAATTTTACTAATATGCACAAATTTTGAGCTCCAGATAGCAGTTCACATACTAGAATTACCAGCGGTCATGACAGACTGCTTACTCTTCTGCTTATCTACCACACAGAAAGATTAACAGCAGTTGTCCATATTCTCTACTCTTGGATAATTTCATGTTGCCAAAATTCCCAGAGAGGACACTGCTGGGACCTATATCACTACACAATCCAAAACATAGGAAATCAACTGTTCACTCCCACAATATATTTTGTAACAAGCTCATAAACCCGAAAAGATCACAAAAGCAGACTGTAATCTATCTTGGCTTTTCCCCCCACATCCACCAAGATTCCCGAGAAGTTTATGAATGCTCACAATATTCCAAGTCCCTGTGCTGAATTAGCATAAACATCATACTCTGCAGCACTGAAATTATGAAACACAAGATTCTTGTCACAATTCTGCCAACGGAGATCATCTATTACATGCAATAACTAGAATATTCTAGTTCTATATACACTACAGGCAGGATGCCCAACCATCCAGGCTAAGTAATTTTGCATATGCAGATACACAGCCACGTTTATTCTGCCCAAATAAACCAAGTATAAACCAAATAAACCTCTTAAAACATAATTTTCATGTGGAGTTTATATTAAATTATTCCCACTGGCAAAAATAAACAATCACTGGACATTACTCCTTGTAACTTTGTAAGCTTCACGTTTTTAAAAATGTATGCTCAAGAGGGAGAAGGCAGAACAGTCTTAAGCACTATGAACTCCTAAATTCCATGCAAAAGGCAGAAGTTAGAAACTGGAAAAAGTTGATTTTTAACTAGTTTTCTTTACCATTACTCTCATAATATTTTACTTCCCGATAGTGAACTACACTATTTTTGAGTCCAAGCAGCATCTCTTTCAGCACAAATACCCAAATAACCATTACTGACATACCTTTCCAGAATCAACCAGTTCTGCTATTTCATCCAAACTTGGGCCACTTGGCATGAAAAATGCCCACCGATAATGGACTCCTTTAAGGAGATGCTGCAAGAAAGATCACGAATCTATTAAAATACCATGAGAGCAAACTGAAATGGGAACTAAAATTAATGACAGCATCTCTGAAGAAGTAACTTAAGGAAAAGACATGGAAATTATATGATAGTGTCTGAAAAAAATGGCACCAAAGCATGTGGATTAAATGTACGGACCAGGATGCTGTATTACCACAATAGGATCAGGTTGAATTTTGTGTCCAATTGTTTGAGTCAGCTGGAAGAGAAAAACAATTACCTTGTCTGTGCAGCTAGAAACAGAATTAGTTGTTACATAAGAGAGAAATGGTGTTATATGTTCACATACACTCACAAAGGGGGCGAAATAAACCCAAATTAAAATGTGACATTTACAACCTTCCACCTCAGTATCAGTGACTTCATTTTCCATTGTAATATATGCCAAAGTCATCACTGTCCAACAACAGATGGCAGCTCACATGAAAAGCATTTTGGGAAGATCTCTCACACATAAGTCAAGAGCTTCTCCTCTAAGTAAGTCATTACAGGAATAAAAGCCGTCATCTGCCAAAGAGAGATGATTTTTATATATGGCATAGAATCCTCTTCATCACGGCAACATGCACACTGAGAAATACTATTACATTATTTCTTCCCCGCCTTTTCATTTTGTCTTTGGGCTTTCTTGTGAAAGTACTACTGCAGGACTTAAAATCCCATTCAGCCAAGCCTTTGCAGGAATACCATAGCAACTGCTTGAAAAGCATTCATTTGGAGAGCAAGTACACAAGCATAGGGAAGAAAAAGTTCTAAAAAGCCCCACTGATCTGGCCACTGGCAAAACGTTTTAAGATCCACTTACAAAAACTAGAAAAATCAGTATCACCATCCAGACACACGAACATGAAAGAGATGAAAGACTTTCTAACCACCCTCGACCACACTTACTACTCTCTGCTGCTGGAACAGGATGAAGAGAATCAGTCATGGAACAATGTTTTTAGAGAAAGCCTGACTGGCCTAAAGCAAGTAACAAAACTGCCCTCACTTCAGTGAGGCTGGGATTTGCTGTGTTTACTATGAAACCCTGGCTGTCAGCAGGACTCACTAGGGAGGCCATATGGAAAAGGCCACAATGGAAAGCACAATAACGAATCAAACTTCAAAGTCTCCCAAAGTACTACATACACTCAGCAGCACCACACCAACTCATTTCTTTTCAGTGCAAGAAAGAATAGTATACTTAATGACATATGAGGACAATGCAACAGCTGCCCCTCCATGAGCTCTGTGACTGACATCCAAGCCACAGAAGTAGTCACTAAAGTACTCCAAAACATGAAAGTACATAGGATTTTGTCAAATACCTTTAGAGTTTTGGAACCAACAGTGACTCCTGTTTGCAGCATGCCATCAGCCACTCCAAGTTTGTCCATATTGATCAGGAAAGGTGTCACTAAGGTAACATATGTTGCTCCTGACCATTTCTTCAAGAGATCTAGTGCCCACTTCTCAGTGGATCCACCAACATTATCTAGGATAAAATCAAACCTGCAGACATAGAAATAACAGGTTTAAAATCTTGATATGGGAAAAATAACTTCACCATAACTAAGCTAATTAATAGCAGAAATCAGCTACAGTTCACATTTCTACATGTCACTGCAATGCAAAAATAATCAATCTGCAACATAGCAGCAAAAAAGCCCCAAGACTTCACAAAGGTCCCAAACATTCAGCAAAGTTTAATGTACAATGGGATTGAAATTTACAGGTTATTGCCCATTCACTGTGCATCAGACACAGGCTATTTAAAATGTACACTTAAACTCCAAAAAGCAAACTTAGATGCACAACTACATTCTGTACTTGCTTAAAGCCTTCTAGAGCTCTATCTCCTCAGCCCTCGCACAGAGACTACTGGAACAGTCTTGAGGTCTAGCACTGAACAATATGGTATGTACATGTAAAAACTAGTCTGGACTCATGCCCTCAACTAGGAACAGCTCTTGTACGTGCTGTACTCAACAAAATTCAGTTCCAGTGGCTAAAATTATGTAAACAAATTATTCTACTAACGCTTATTTCCTCACATCTTTTCTGTGATCCAGTTCTCAGCTTTGCTTCTCCAAGTTTTTTTTGACCTCCTTATTTATTTAGAGGCCATTTTACCTCTCCTGACAGCTCTTTTCTTCACATCTACCTATTTAACATTGAACCTAACAATGCAAAGGATCTAAAACCTTCCCACCATGGAATGGATATATGCAGCCTCTGGCAAAAAGCCACAGTTTCAGTGTTCCTTCTCATTATCCCAGCATGTGAGCCTGTAAAGGCTGAATAGGGCAACAGGGAGCTATGCACCTGTTCTGTTAAATGCACAACTCATTCTCATTTTCATCTGTAAATTTCCAGCAATCTTGAGATTGCAACATATATCTCTAATCTAAATAATTTACAAATACGAGGGAAAATACTTATGCAAATTAAATAGAAAAGTCCTTATCTCTCTGGAATGACAGTTTTCCTGCCTGTCTTCCAAGGGTATGATTTCATATTTACAGTTCAGTTAATGTAACAGTTAGCTGCCAACAAGAAAAGATCTTAAAAACTAATGTTCCTGGGAGGAGTAGCTGTCTGGATTCTGAAGAGTCAGTACAACTGCAAAGGGGAGGGAAGTAGGAACATCCCAGTCAGTAGAGCTGACTGATCAGCCTAGTTGCATCATTAAACTGCACCCTAGGACACTGTTGTTGATTCCTCTTAGAAAGGGTCACTTTGCTAGAATGGGTGTTTAGCATTTAAAGTGTTGCACAAAGGCAAATTTTGCACCAACTGCAAAGTCCATCCTGCTGTACAGACAGTGTCACTGCCCTCGCAACTGCCCTCGGGCCTGCTGACAATCACACTACAGCTAAAGGGCACATGGCTTCTTAGCACAATTACCAGTAAAATTCTCCCACAGATCGAGCAGCTTCTATTTCCCCTTCCAGAAACTTACCTCAGTCTAGCTAAAAAGAGCTGTGTAAATACCATATTCAAATACAAGTAGATTACATTTAAACAGAGGGAAAGATTAAAAAAGAAAAAATACTTCTGTTCTAGAGAAAAATCCCAGGCTAGTTTAAACATAGCTGCTGTGACAAGATAAATGTGATTGTTTTTCAGAAGCAGCTGTATCCAATGTTACAGAACAGAGATTTACTCCCAGTTGAGTTGCACAGTGGCAAGTCACTGCTTCTTCATGATACAGTTCTTTCCTCTACAAGATGAATTTTGTATTTACCAACTTCACTCAGGATTTCAGAGGCTTATTTCAATTTATTCATGCATTGTATATTCTCCAAGGTACTTGGATGGAAGCTACAAAACTGTTCATATCACAATCATTGAAGAGAAGCACATGGAAGTGAGCTTGTCTCCCAATTAACTGGCTTAGTTTTACAATGTAATCTTTGCTGGGCATACTCATTTGCTAACTGCATCCAAAAAGGTGAATCTGCTTTACAACATAAGGCTTTAGAAAAATTTAGGGAACTCTGATAGAGTCAGGCAATCAAAAGGCAGAAGGTCTGACCGCCAACTCCTTCATCTCAGCGTTAAGCAATACAAACACTCACAAGGGTAATGTTTTAAGATGCTCTTCCAGATTTCCAGATCTGTAATCAACCACATCATCTGCTCCAAGCTTTTTCACCAGTGTGCTGGCATCATGAGAGCAAACTGCTGTCACATGAGCATCCCAGGCCTTCATTAGCTAAAAACAAGTATAAAAAAAAAAGCCCAAAGATTAAAATTTAGTGAAATAGAGAACAACTTAAAAAGCCAAAATCTCATTATATTTATATAATGAATGAGCGCCATTAATAGGGAGTGGAGAGACTGTTCTAATACAGGCTAATTTGTCACAATTCCCACAGACAAAATAATGGCTAGAATTTGTCAATATTTAAGGTGTTGTGGGAGAGGAGGAGTTGGTGTGAAAGAAAGAGTTTGGGGTTTTTTAATGCCACTGAAAGATACCAGGTCTCATGACAAATAAGGCTCTCAGTTTGCTCTGAATCTACCAGCTATGCACACCAAGAGGTACTGTCCAAGCTGCCAATCTACCATACTGGCACCACAGGTACCATTAAATATTATTAAATATGTCCTTTAAGTATTTCATATTACTGCAAATAGGTTAAGTACTAGTAACAAGAAAAAGAAGGAAGTCATCTCTGATTTACCACAGGGACAGTATCATGTTATCTTCTACTCCAAAAGCTATAGCAAAGCAAAGGATTTTTGCTAGTAATCTCCTTTTGAATCTCATTTTTTCATTCATATGTTTTACCTTGATTCCAGATAAATTAACATAGTTTATCCAGGCTTGATCAGTTAAAAATTTTAACTAGTCAATGGCTGGTCAGCCTTTCATACTTAGAGTCACATGTTTTATCATGGATCAGGCAAATAGTGTACCACAAAAAATTCTGCTGTAAAACTCTATAAAAACTGCTGTGCTTATAGCCTAGTAACATGGAAAGCAGTGAGGCAATCACGAACTTCTTTATTTTTTTATAATCTTAAGAGAAAGATGTTTCAGTATGAGATGACACTAATTAGAGTCAAAACCACCAAATTAACTGAGAGCATGAAAGAGGACGTTCCATAACTAATGAATCAACAAAAGAGCACGTTTACGTTCCAAAGTTTAGAGCTACTGGAACAGACAGACAAAAGGGCAGCAGGGCAAAGACAGTGAGGGAAAGTAAATCTAAGCCTCTGTGCTTTACAATCACTGCAGTCAAAAGCCTGATGGCCTCTCACATCATTTGACCAACTACAGTAGTTGTGGTAGGTAATGTTCTCCATCAGTTTTCCCACTCATACACCAAGTTCTGTTCATATTTCAAGTGCACATCTGAATCAAAGATAATGAGAACAGGACACATATTTCAAGTTACACCAATCAGAGATTTCCTGCACCCAAATTGTGAAATATGATCTTATACACAACTACTTTCCTTGAAAGTCCCTGCTTCCTACTTTAAAATAATACAACATAATAAATGGAAAGCAATAAATCTGAAAATACTTTCCTTTTGGAAATATCAATTTTCTCTATCAGATGGACTGATCAGTAGCTTGCTATTTCTCTATTCCTTCTCTCAATTCTCTTCTGTTATTTTTTTTTTTCATACTGAAATGCTTGAATATTCATCCTGGGCATGCTGGATAGTATTACCTGTACAGCAAATGTACCAACTCCTCCTGAAGCTCCTAATATTAATATTCTGAAAGAGAAAATTAAAATATATTTAATAGTTCTTTAAATAAATTCTGGAGTAACTATGTATTCTAATGTTTCTTATACATCTCTAACACTGAATTATTTTTAGCAAAAGATTGGTTTTGTCATTCAATGTTATTCAAGAGTGGTTAACTGTTCAAATAGCCAAAAATGTGACTTAACATTATTGATCATGTGTTCTGTGCCAAAAGCATTACCTCAGCACAGCCAAAGAGACTTCCTCATATGTGCTTTCAATTAAATATAGGCAGTGGAGCTGTCACGTAGTAGCATTTATATCACTCAAAAACCCTGTACCTGTCCTCACTTTCCCAAACATAATTGTTTAATTTGGGACAGACTAAATTAAGAGTCCTTTCTGTCTCCCAGAGTCCACTATCATATCTCTTAAAGAAAAAAATCCAGTTCACCAACATTTTACACAAATCGGTCTTATCTAACAGAAAAAGTAGTTTAGTATCACATTATTTAAGGAGACTGTGAACTGCAGAACATATGGAACATAATTTTCCCATATTGCATAATGTTTACCTAAAAGACAATAATACAATGAAGTACCCTCATCATTAACACGTTTAATTTCTATTAAATGAAGATAGGTGCATTTTCCTTTGGAAAAAAGCAGTAGAATTTTTCTAGTTCCTTCCAGTACATCTCAACAAGACCCTGTAAATGCCAGCTTGTGGAAACTGGCTCATAAGCAAGAAAATGAAAGAGCATATTGTCAAATTATTAGCAATTGACAGTTCATTTTAACTAATAACCCTAAATTTATAAAAAAAAATAATACAAGTTTACTTGTGTAAGAATCTTACTGCTAGAAGCCTAATCACTGTTCAGAAATTTTATCCAAACATTTCATTAAATAACTAATCATCAGAAAGTGAATTGGTATGAAAACCTTGCAGCTCAAGTTGCAAACAGTGCTTTGACTTTGGATCCATTTGCTAGGACAAAAAGAAGATCCAAGATGAAGTCCTGGCATAGGATTGAGGAACATCATGTTTCTCAGAGCTTCTGTTTGCCAGAAAAATCTCAGAATCTTCAGAAGCTGATGAAATTCCTGTTTTAAATCTCACAGTAAAAGATGTTGAAGGAAATTGCTTTTTACAGTACAAAACTGTACTATACAATCTGGAGTCTCAGTTTACAAAAGTTCTTTGAAGTAGCTTAAGAGACTTGGCTTTGGTCACACTATCCATTTTAAAATGCTCCTTTTGTAAGTGATCAGATTCTGTTCCCTCCCATTTCACTGATCCAAGCTGCAAAATTCAGATTAAGAATATGAAACCACAATACCACAAAGCCTGCAGCTTTTAAATCTGCCAAAATGTACTTATCCTCAGAACCAGGCTTCTAACGACAGATGCCTGAAGCAACATGCATATTTTGACTTCAGTATACTTGAAAAGGCTCCAGGATACTACACTCAAGATACTGGGTTAAACCCATCTTTATCCTTTAAAAGGACAGTTAAAATTAAATCCTTTCAAAAGAACCTTTTCAAACTGCCTTTGCAATTTCACTCCTAGATAAAGGGCATTTCTTCTACTACATATTTGGTGGAAAGCTGTCATCTGAAGATGTTCAATTTACTCAAAGGATTTAGGTAACATTTTCAGTTTGGAGACCTGCTTGGCTAGGACTTTTTTATTTTCCCCTTGAATAAAAGCCCTCAAGAGTCCTCCAGGTAGAAACACTTTCAGATTCAGTTTGTTCCTATATTACATGGGCTACTTTCTACCACACCTTCCAATTATTAAAACTGTCTCCACACATTGTGACTTCAATAAAGCTCTTCATTTCTGAGACAAACTACATCTGCACAGGAGATCCATGTGCACCAGCTCAACAGATCAGCATTTTTACAGCACTGACAACAGCAAGACACACAGGTAAGAGGGGGAGTGCTTGAAGGTGCAGGACCTGTTAGGACAGTACTGAATGACAGATGGTGGCAAGTGCCAAAGCAGGAACAGTTTTGCTTGCACTGCCTCAGGAAAACACAGCCAGGAGAAAACACATCATAGAAACTACCTGTTTTCACTGTAAGGGTGAGCTCAGGAGTAAACTAATATACACGTATTTGCACCAGGAAACAAACTAACAAATCTTCTGACCTGGACAGAGATCCAAGAGAACCAATTCTTTCAAAAGAACATTTGTTCCCCAGGCTTTCCTCCTTTCTTCTGACAGAGGCACAACATTCACACCAAGATTCCCATGGGGCTCCAGCAGTTCAAACAATCATAGGGAGCAGATCTCTCCAGATAAGCACACACATGAGATTTGAACCCATCTTAAACCTATGAGTTTAGCCCATCTCCCTGGGCCCTGCTTGGAACTATGGTGTGGTCAGAAATGAGAACGAAAGAAGCAGGACCTGCTTCAGCTATGTGTGTCCCCCAAGAGAACATAAAAAGGGTGGGGAGTGGGTGTACAGATCAAGGGCTAATATTTTCTCCAGATTATAAACAATTAAAAATTTTCAGTGACTGAGTTACATGCAAGATAAAAACTGAACAAATACATAAATTTTATATAGTTACAAAATTGATGTATTTATTGACTAAATATATCAACTCTATTTATATATAAAATTATATTTTATTTTATTATGCCAACAAAACGCTCCTGAGAAATTTATTCCTGGATCAAGAAATGTTTACCCTTTCAAGAAGTTTTAAAACCTACACTGACTTTATACTTCTCAACAGATAAAATGATGAAATGACACACAGACATTGAAAAAAAATATTTTGTTGGGGTATTATATCATTCAAATTTTCAGTGTAACCATATAAACCAGGAGTGTACATTTGGTAGCTTACATTAACAGAATGCAACATTTCTGCCCAGCATGCATGAAAGTCTAAGATATTGCCTCTGTATTCACATGAAGACTTTTACTTAATAGCAATGTAACCACTTTGAATAACTTCTCACACTGCCAGATTTGTTTAGTCATGCCTTTTGTGAATACAGAAAGCAAGATATCTAACAGCTAGTGTTGAACAAGCATATCCCCCTTCTACTGAAACAGATCAGCAACACATATGAGAAGCTCCAGGTATCCACAGAGAACTTCAATACAACAGAGTCATCCTTAACATTTAAGATAGTAAGAACATTTAAGCTTCTACAAGAATATTGACATTAATTAGAGTGGTACAGAATGGAAAAACAACTGGAATTGCAGGAGGGTTCACAAACGATGAGAGTACACTTCAGGAAACTTGTAAAAACATAACCTGAGAAAGTATGTGCAGATGGAGGAGATAATCTGTCAGATCACTGCCAGACACTGGACTAACAGCAAGTATTTCTGGTTAGCCCACGCTAACGCCTTAAAAGAGGCAAAGAGAACAATACACACCAATAGAAAAATCTTGCTGCTTTTAAGATGTGTTAACATTGCACTAAAGCACCAGTGAAGTAGTTTTCATCAAGGAATACAGCTCCTCTGCCAAAATAAGACATTTTTTGTGTGCACATACATCTTTCTGCATAGCTGTTTACATACAGCTACAGGAGACAAAAAGACTGACATAAAATCACATATGCAGGTAAATTCTTACCAAATACATAACCTAAAGAAATTAGGAAACACTGTATAAATTCTTGTACTTTTAAATTATTGCCCTGAGAGTTAATGGAATGTAATGCACAGCTCCTTCAATGCATTTTAAACACTTTCCTACAAGTAATATTTCAGGGGGAAAAAGGTACCGTCACATAAGTCATACACTGCTGGTTTTACAGTTCAAAATTTATAGACAGGAAATAGAATATTTTTAAGTACATTAAAATGGGTTTTTTGCTTATAGAGTAATTAAAAATTTATTTGGAACGTGAAAGTAAATATTAAATGTAAAGACACATTACAAATGCAGTTTGAATTTTACTGTTAACAGCAAAATCTAAACACTTACCTGAAGATTGGAAAGACAATTTAATAAGGCTAGCCTATCAGTGTATCATTACGTTAATTCTATTTACCTGTGAAAGTTAAGATAATAAAAAGTATAAATACTGAAAAATAAAAAGTAATGTGATCTTATTTAGAATTTTATTACTAGCTGGAAGTTAATTTCAATAACGTCTCTTTGAAACTCGTTTAAATTTTGCAATTTCATTTTCTCAAAACATTGTTTATCTTTAGAAAAAACAATTACTCAATATTCTCATGGTGAAGTTCCCTGTGACACAGGAATGACCACTCACTCGACTGTCTTCCAGAGATGTAGGTGAAGAATTTCAACAGATCTAGTGTCCTTTGCAATGTGTTGCGTTACAAAGTATCAGCAAGATAAGAGGAGGTCAGGCATCCAGACTCCTGCTACCCAGTAATTACTTTATGACCTAAACCTGTGATGCAGCACAGTAATTTTAACTACTGTTTTTCAACTCCCATAGTTTTACTTTTGCCCTTATTTCCATTCTGAAGATCTTGCTATCTATTTACTCAAACATCTAAAGGTCAAAATAACTGAAAATTTCAATTATCAGGAGAAAAATGGTATTTGCTCCAATCTTTCACTACATTTTTCCTCATCTGCCATTGTCAGATTAACAGACTGATAAACAAAGTCAATTTTTCTATTTCATTGGTTGCTTGTCTTGCATGTTCTCCTTTTCTTGTCTGCATTCCTGACCCCATCAAAGCTCTGGCCTGCAGGTCAAACAAGAGTCAGTCACCTGTTCATTTTTCTCTAAAAAGCTGGAAAACCAGTCTGTTCCAAATGGCCCACACATGCAGGAAGTGAGTGAACCACATCTCTGTCCTTGAGAGGGCTTTTTGTGAGTTGTCAGTATAACTGAGAGGATATTACATTTGACTAGCTGTCTTAACAGGCAAAAAAAGGCAAAGTCCCTATAAATTCCTGGAGATAACATCCTCAAGTTCTCTATATAGCCCATACATTATATATACATTGGATTATGATAGCATCATAGAATGGCCTGGGTTCGATGGGACCTCAAAGATCATCCAGTTGTAAATGTCCTGCTGTGGAGAGGAACACCATTCACTGGAGCAGGTTGCCCAGAGCTCCACCCAACCTGGCCTTAAATATTTCCACTTGTGGATGTATGGGCATCCACAACTTCTCTGGGTATTTTTTACATCTATATAGGGACCTCATCTGAGCCTTCCTCTAAAGAAGCCTCTTTCAAGCAGCTTGTGTAGACAGAATCCATCATCCTCAGACAGCTGATCTTTATGGATGTCATGGTACAGCAGTCTTTATTACTGCTGGAAGTGTCTTAGAAGCAGCTCATCAATACAAAAATGAAGAACTTTGGTTTTAGCACCAGAACTGTTTACTTACCTTTTCCCACTACAATTACTTTGGTTCAGTCCTCCCACTTGGTTAAGCGCAGACCACGCAGTGAGACCAACATATGGTAAGGCAGCAGCTTCTGTGTGACTGAGAGATTTTGGCTTAAAAGATACCTGAAATAAAATCATATCTAAGTCACACAGGAGCTCCTATGTGGCACTGAAATATTTAAGAAAGCTTTACTGAATTGCAGATTGTGTATTGCACATTTTTAGCCATCATCAAAACTAGCTGGAGTACAAATCAATCCAAGCACTAAGAAATAAAATCACTTAAATACTGAAGAAGAAAAATGCCAGCCTTTACAACTTTGAGGTTTTGTTAGCCACAGTTTTGACAGTTTACCTCATTTCCACTAGCTACCACGAACTCTGACAGAGTGCCTTGTTTCCACGGGGGAATTGCTGCCCACACCTAAAACCAAACAGAAAATAACTATCAATTTTTGTAGCTTTGTACACAATTGTACGTACACAGAAGTTTCCTTCATTACCAAAAACTTTCTTCTAATTCACAGAATGTCTTCACTGTTTATCAGAAACCAGTTTTAGCTTATTTTACATCAAAAAAAAAAATCACAAAACTGACTAAATGAAGGACTGGAGAGCTATGTAAATAAACTGTACCACTGCATTGTGTATAAGATATAATTTTTCAACCCCTCCCCCCCAAACTACTCCCATGCCAGGAAAGCCCAGATTAGAGGGGTGAGCATGGTGCAGAATCAAGACTTGCTATGCTAAAACTGGTGAAATGTGAAAGCAACTGGTGAAGGTGAAAGCAAACAGTATCAGTATTTGTGTAGGCACCCATGAAGTGCTTCTTGGGATAAGCCAAAGTTCCTACTCCAAGTTAGTCAAGAAAAACAAAAACAAATCCCTTCTTGTTAGAATTTTACCTTGAACTGAAAATAAAGTGGCACTTTGAGTGTGCAAAAACAAAGAAACAAAAACCAAATATACAAAATTCCACTCTTGCTACTGCTGAAATGGATCAAAAATTAAAACACAAAAGGGAAATTAACTTGCAGAAGCAAGTATCTGAAAGACTATGCTTTTCAGAGAAAAAATGAAGGGAAGAAAGTATTCTAGGAATTTACTGCCAGATAGGCCTTATTAAGAGTGCAACAGCATTAAAAAAATAATTAAGAGCAGAATGAACGTTGAACATCTCATAGCATATTTTAACTATACATTCTGGGAAAAAAAATAAATTAAGAGATCAGTGGAATCACCTCATCTCCAGGTTTGAAATAGGACACACCCAGTCCACATTCCATAACAACACCAGAGACATCTCGACCAAGTGTTAGAGGAAATTCAGCCTCGCCGGTTTTGAGTTTCAGGGGATCCCGCTTCATATTTAATGCGGTTGCACCATAACCACCTGCAAAACATGGAATCAACCACAACATACCATACTGAGTGTTCATTTATAATTGTGCAATTCCAATTAGGAAGCGTCATCTGTACATAACATGCCTCATTTCTGTTACAACTAAAGCATGCAAAAATTCTTCAATATCTCATACTTAAACAGATTTTAGAAATAAAGAGCAGGTGTAAAAAATAAAAAGGCATATCTCCTCTAAGATGAACAACGTGGACTTCTATTCAGTAACCAACAGACAAATGCTGTTAAGTCTCAGAACTACCTATCTAGTAACAGTGTGCAGCCTAAAAATAGCCTGCTTTTGGGTATATATGTCCATTCAAGTGTTTGGACAAGTTTGCCTAGGAGCTCTATCATGCTAGAAAGTGTCTCAACATGAATCCTCAGATAGGATGTCCCATCACAAAACACCCAAATATAGTCAAAGATTTTTTAAAATTCATGTAGAGACCCAAACACAGATTACAGCTCTGTCAGCAAGCTTCCTGCAGTATATTTGATTATTCTGCTAAAACTGATTCGATAGGCAACCACTGCTACATAGGAAATATAAGGTATTCTACTACCACAACTTCCTTCTCGTGTTTCAAACCCAGAAAATGGGGAAGTAAATCTGATTAAACGAATCAAATACGAAGAGCCGGGCAATGAAAGAGCCAGATTTCCTGGGCGGGATGACAGCACGTCCCCAGATGCCAATTCAGGATGGCAATGAACAACACAAAGCTTTGCCTTAGGTCGCACATGCCGACCTGGCAGCAACGCAGACCTCCAGCGCTATTCACCTCAAGATGGGAAAATCCAGCATCACTTAGGGGCAATGCTGTTCCTTGGCCGGGCGTCTCTCGGTCAAAAGAATAGCACCACAATCGCTCAATTAAAAGTTCACCCTCCCAACACACACACACACTTGTCAGCGGCATTTTGTATCGTTCTCCCCTAAGAACTTGAAAAAAACTTTTTCATACAGTTCTTCCCTGAGAACCTGAAAGAAGATACGTTTCCAAGAGGCGGCGGTTTTGCACAGGGCTCGGGGAAACACGTGTGTTGAGGCAGGCCTGGCCACTGCCGAGACAGCTGTGTGCCGGGGCAGGACGGTGCCCTGGCACCGCTCGGGCCGCCGCGGCCGCAGCCCCAGCAGAGCCCCTGCCATCCCGGCAGCCCGCCCGCGGCTGCTCGGGCTTGGCACTTACTTCTCATGCTGAGGTCGATGGGGTTCAGGCTCGCAGCGTGAACCTTAATGATGACCTCGTTCGGGAAGTGTATGATGGGGAACATCATGTCGCTGGTGAAGCGCAACACCTCATTGCTGCCGTACCGGTCTATGACCCAGCTGGGCATGGAGATCCCCGCCCGCGGAGAGGAGCGGAGCCCTCGCGCCGGTGCCCGCCCGCTCGCCCAGCGCAGCACCCGCCCGCCCGCAGCTCCCCACGACAGCATGGCCAGGGCGGCCGGGCCGGGCCGGGCCGGGCCGGGCCGGGCCAGGTGGAGCCGCGGGATCGGGACCGGGACCGGGATAAGGATCGGGCCGGCTCGTTCCCGCGCGCCTCAGCGCTCAGCCCCGGCCGACCCCGCAGCCAATGGGCGGCCGCCTTCTTGGCCGCCCTGCCAATGGTGCCGCAGGGTGTTGCGGCAAGATGGCGGCGCGCGGCCGCCGCGCCGGGCTAAGGGTCGGGGTCGCTTCGCGGGCGTGAGGAGGCGACGACGAGCAGGGAGAGCCATGCTGCGCGCCTCTCTCCGACAGGTGAGCGGGGTCGGTCCGCCTGCCGGGGATGCCGAGGAGCTGGGTGGGGGTGCCGAGGAGCGGGGCGGGTTCGCAAGGTGACCGGTGTCCCATCGCGTCCCCCGTCCCCGGGGCGGCCCGGGAGAGCGTTTCCCGTGGGCTCCTTCCCTCAGCGGCGGTGGCGAGTTCTTCCCGTGCCGCCCCGGCGCGGCCTCTGTCCCCCGGCTGCCCTGAAAGACGGGCTGCGTTCTCAGGTGTCGGCGGCATTGAAGGAAGGACGAGTCACTCCCACGGAGCTCTGCCAGCGATGCCTGGCCCTCATCAAAAGCACCAAGTTTCTGAATGCTTACATTACCGTAGCGGAAGAGACCGCTTTGAAGCAGGCTGAAGAATCCGAGGAAAGATATAAAAGAGGTATGTTGATTTGCGAGTAATGTCAGGCCTTAAAAAGTTGCTGTGGAGGAGCTGTGTTAGACGAGGCACCTTTGCTTTTTCGAGGGGTTGTCTTGGCTTGTTTGACTGTTGGGGGATGAGGTTCACGCTTTGAGGTTTCCGTGGGTGCTCATGGACGTACACTTGGCACTCGGAAGAATATTTAGTCCAAAAATCAGGGGGAAAACCTGGACCAAACGAGGTACTACAGGTTAAACAGGCCCTGTGCCTCTTGGACAGCACTGCTACTTGGTGTCTGCTGCTTCTTTCCCTCAGCAGCTCATTTGGAATGTGTAGCCAATTAGGTACCATGAATAGGTAAATGCAGTGGTCATTCACAGACCTCCAGACTGGGATAGGCAAACAGCTGGTACAACCTATCGAGTTTTTAATTAAGAAAGCAAATTAAAATAAAACAGCTTCATTAATTGCAGTTCGTAATTGGAGAACAGAACAGCCTTCAGTCCTGTTATCTGCAGCATTTAGAAGATGGCCATCCTCATTTTCCTTTATGTTTAGAGAAAGGCAGGAAAGGTAAATTTTCACCTAATAGAGTACATGTTTTCCTTCCTGGGTGATGCTTGCTGTCCTCTGGCAGCTCAATAAAATTGTCAGCCAGATTGTTTTGCTTCCTGATGTAGGCCTTTTAGTTTCCCAGTTGGGTTTTTTTTTTTGTGGTGTTGTTTGCTGGTTTGGGGTTTTTTTGATGGTAGATAATCAATTACTTGGGAAGGACTTCCTCTGCTTCAGTAATTTTTCAGGTCGTATCTGCTGTATATGTCGGGTAGGCAGAATTTATGGCTCCCAGCCTAGTGAGGGAGTGGATTTAGCAGCACCTATGGCTGAAATAAGCACTGTGTGGTCACATTGGAAAAAGTATAGCCAGCCTGGATGAAAAGTATAGCTGCCTGCCTGAAGGGCTTAGACACATTCACAGAGCTCTGCTCTGTGAGGTCAAGTCTGGTTTGGGCAGAGCGCTCAATGCTTTAGTAGGAATGGAAGATGGTTCTTGAAAATGGAACAGACAACCATCAAATGCCAAGTGGAAAGCAATCTTTCTTCCAAAAACCACCCAAAGGGACATATAAAATAAACAGTAATTGATGAGAACATTATATATATAGCACATTTTGCTTTAATCTCTGTTGTTTTACAATCATTCCTAATGCAGGTCAGCCACTGGGCATTCTAGATGGAATTCCTATTGCTGTAAAAGACAACTTTAATACAGCTGGCATTGAGACAACATGTGCATCAAATATGTTAAAAGGTACAGTAAAGCTTTTAAAGTAAAATCAAATAATTTGCTCTTTATAGGGTTTATTGACTGGAGTCTTCCAGAAAGCCAAGAGTTTTCAGAAAATGAGCTGGTGTCATTTGAGGAAATACATTTGTCCAATTTCATTAGCCAAGTTCGTCTGGTATTACAGATGTATCTTTTTCTTCTTCTGAGCACATTATCTCTGTATTTATATTTGTATGCATTTAAAAACAGTTATAATGAAAACCTATATACTACAATAAAATGGATCCAAAACTCGCATTTTCCTTCACATTGTTTTTAGGTCTAGAGGAGAGCAGTGAGTACTGTTCTGCCTAGTGGAATCCAAAGACAGTTTTGTTGTTGTTGTTCTGTTTATAATTGTTGACTTAAATAGTTTTTTCATATGGCTGTGGGAAAAGTGGAAGTTAACAATCCCAACATACAATCACATTCTATAATGGTTTTATGGCTTTTTTTTTTTCATTTCTTAATCTCATTGTTTCTATTAACAAGTCAAGAATGTTTTCAAGACATTACAATGTTTTTATAGTAAAAGCAAAAGTAGAAAACATTTCTTATAGCTGTTTTATTCTGCACAAAGTAAAACTTTATATTAATCCTTGTGGAAGATAGCAGAAGCAAATTAGCAGACCTCTAATTTGATTGTGTTTTTTTAATAGCAGAAGAAACAAAATATGGCGTCACTGTTGTAAAAGCTGTTAAATCACCTGAGATGCTTTTCCTTAAAGCACATTCTCAGACCTGTTATGATTGATTGCAGTGAGTATTAGGAGTGATGTCCTTGTTCCTGATGAAAGTGGGAGTGGAGGAGCCCCTGTCATCACTCACAAAGTGAATTGGTTATTATCTGAGGTCTCATGTCACTGTCATAGTTCTCATCCTAGGTTATGTAAGGTCCGAGTGGTAACGAAAACTTAAAAATGTTCATAATACCTGTAAAAATAATTTGTATCTCACCAGTTGGTCTTAATTGTTCTGGTTGTTTTCAGGTTATATTTCTCCTTACAATGCTACAGTAGTTCAGAAATTACTGGATCAGGGAGCTGTGCTTTTAGGTAAAACAAACCTAGATGAATTTGCAATGGGGTGAGTGATGTTTATTATTTTTAATGCGTTGATTTTACATAAATAGCATGCTTAGCATCTGTTCCTGTCTACCTGTAATCCTTAACTCCTGTTTCTGTGAGTCGAGACAATAATGAGTACTTACTGGAAGGGTACACAGAGCTGCATGAACTTCTCCCTGAGCACTTAGAGTGTTGTGTAAATGATACAGACACTGAGTTTTGTGAACATAGTGTTCAAATGTAGCTGTGCTTGAGAGGCGGGAAGTGGTCCAGCTTTTGCAGAAGGCCAAGGACAAGTGGCCTTCTTGTAGATTTGGTAGTGTGTTAATAGAATTGATTACAACACAGTTAATTGCTGCCTTTTCCTCTCTCCTTACTGATGGCTTTTTGCCCTTAGGTAATTGTTATCATGCCCCCAGTGGCAGTCACTACCTCTGCCAGTCAGCCACTGGGGTAATTTATATGGGTACTCCCTGACCTGCTGCACTTAGGCTAATCGAGAGCAAGGCTTTTAAGCTGCCTAAGCTAATGTTGGTGACTTTTTGTCAAGAGCACATTGAAAAATGTTCCTACAAATTGATTCTTCTGCAAATCTGTGAAGGCAGCCAAGCTGTAGCAGAGAACAGCATTGGGCTGTTAAGGATGGGAATTACTGCTAGGTTTGGAAGGGAATCTCTGGGACTTCAGTTACCTGTGAAAAACAGTAAATGCTGTATTTTGGTTTTATTATACTTAAACCAAAGTCCAAGGTTTGATTGGAAATTCACATGGATGGGGTAGAAATACTTTGACAATATTATTTTGAATAAAGTAATTTTTGTGTAAAAAAGCTATTCCTCAGAGGAGGAGCAGACAAAAAGCTTGGGAAAAACCTGATAATGTAGTTTTACAACTGGTCTAAGTTCAGTAAAGCACACGGTTCTCCTAGTAAGCTTGTCCGAATACTGGCTTCTCATCCTAGTCTGTGTGTTTGCATGATCTCTTCATCAGGGAGCAGATCCAGCTCTAATGTAATGATGTCTCAGTAAGGTTGGTTTCCAACTGCTGTCAGCTGCCTGTTCTGTCTGATGATTTAGCTGGTAACACTGGCACCTTGCAGTCAAGGGGAGCATGGGGTAGAGGGCCTGAGGAAGGAGGAAAGTACAGCCTGTCCCTCCTTCTAGTGGCAGCTCACACTTAGGTGACACAAGCTGAGTGAAACCAGTTTCTGAGAAGCCAGTCTGGCATTCTGAACCAGTGGACTGTGGTATCTGCAGTGGGCTACAGGGTGAGTAATAGTGTGGCATTTCAGAGAAATGCATGTTCCTGGTATTGTGGAGCTTTTTCTTCATCTCTTGGCAGCATGTTTTTCTTCACAGCTGTGATCTTACACCAAATGTAGGGCTGGAAAAAGAGAATACCTTGGTTTTGAAAGAGACGTGCTCCTGTACTTTTACATAGCTTAAATCAGTTTTATGTCTCTGTGACCCTGGTTCAGTGGCATTAGCAGAAGTTAGAAAGAGGTACCAGTTCAGGTTCTATGTCAGAAACGGATGAGCAGCTTAAATTTTACAGTTGTATGTAATGTTGTAGAAGTTGACTGCATAAGGATTTACATACACCAGCCTTCTTGTGTTGAAATTGAATTTGCAAGGATGATAAGGAGTTGGATTAAAAAAATTAAATTGGTGAATACAGTGTGTCATTTGTGACTTCCATCTGTATTTGTCCTGTCTGACTACCTTAGATCTGGGAGTACAGATGGAGTATTTGGACCAGTCAGAAATCCCTGGAGTTACTCAAAACAGTACAAGGAAAAGTCTGTCCCAAAATCCCATTCAGAAGATGAAGAGTCTAACTGGGTGATAACAGGAGGGAGCTCAGGAGGCAGTGCAGCTGCTGTGTCATCTTTCACATGTTTTGCGTAAGAGGCTTTTAAAATTGTCTTTCCCTAAATGTCTCAAAATATGTTGGAATGTTTTAATTTTTTAATTTTCTCATGAGCTAGTATGAAATCCCTAGGTTATTTGTGGCATATAATGAAGCAAGAATTAATCCATGCATGCAAATTTAGATTTACTCATTTCGGGCATTTTTCAGTGGTATGACCACTTTGCACTGAATGAAATAAAAATATGATGGCAGTAAAGGAGTGACAGTTTTATTCTTTTTCCCACATAATCTCTTAAAAAGTCTTAGGGGTTTGTGATGCATCCTCTGCCTCACTAATTGTATTACACAAATACACACTGAAAATATAATGCAGCAAATTAGGAGATCCCTTAATTTATAACAGTATAATAATCTTTCCTCTGCTCCTTTGTTTTTATAGCGTAGTTATGTAATAGTACATAAGATCTGGGACCTAAAAGCTTTCAAATCCCTTAACAAAAGAGTACAGAGTATTTACTACATAGGTACTTACTGACTTCCCTGTTTTTAAGTTAGAAGACAGTTGTAGTGTTGGGTTTTTTTTTTAGGCAGGTGTGTGTTTATGGTCATTTGGAGTTTTTTTTCTAAAGGAATTTAAATAAGCTGGATTTTTTTTTTAATAGCAATTATTACTTATATGGAATAGCAACACACTGTGTAGCAATTCAGTTGTCTATACTGTCTTCCCCATCTGACTGTTAAAACTGATCACAAATCTTTACACCTTGCATTTTATGCAATTTTTAGAGCTACATGTTGGGGCATGTTTTATAGAAAATTATTTCAATTGTGCTCTTAATTGGAAGGGTTTTTAAAATTCTCTTTATTTACTTTATTGTTGTTTACCCATAGACTATATTACTAACATCTATTTTGTTGTTAAAATATTCTTGATAATGTCGATTACAACTCTTTTAATTAGTTATTAAAATTATATATCTCTTCATCTCCTTACTTTTACTGGGATGTGACCCATTTTAACCAACATTTTAATACTGTTGAAATTGAACTCTGTGCAGCCATTCCCAAGGACTGCTGCTCCTCATCCTGAGCCAGAATGGGCTGATCCTGAGAGGGTCTGGCACCTTTTCTTATGTTGCTGGGCTCCCATCTTGCACTGCTCAGCACACTGTCAGATCAGGGAGATTTTTTTGTCAAGCTATTTTATTGTGTATAACCTGCTGTATATCCATCCTATTAGTGTCTTTCAAGCACTAGGAATGCTGCCAGTCTTTACATTTTCAATTTGAGATTTGGATGTCCAAAAATGCTATAAAATTGAAGATGTTTTACATCAACACAAAGGCTTTGAAAAAAAATTGACTTCAGGAAAGTCAGTTGAATTTGTTCAGCCATATCAGAAACAAATGGCTATGGGAAAAGTCATATACTCAGTTCAATAAAGATTATACCTGTTTCTAAAGTTTAAATTTGTTTTGGCAAAGATTTGGATGAAAACTGCTTTATCTTTTTAATGCTGCTTGAGTTAGATTTATTAAAAACAAGAGAACAGTGTGTTTCATTTCAGTACAATTTTTTAAAAAAATAGATCAAGGTTTCACCAGTGAATAAGAAAAAAGAAGTACAACATAATAATAGTAATAATAATAATAATATACTGTGTTTTAATTGTACCTAAGCTACTGTAAACTGGGAGTTCTGATCAATCTTTGTAGATTTGGAAACAGGAAAAACATCTTTCCAAAGTATGCCCTCTTCTTAGGGGCAAGAGGTGTCGCTCTTCATTTTTATCCTGGAAAATGCTGATTCATGCTGCATTGGCTACCCAATAAATAAGATATCAGTATCAGAAATTGTTCCCTAAGTCACATATTTATCACACAGTATTGGAACAGACCACAGCATTGGAACAGAGAAGGCAGAAGATGATCTTTGGGGCCATTTCAGATGGTCTGAATTCTACCTAACTGCCTCTGCTTTGTGAAGAGAACTGGACTGTCCTAATGGCAAATTCAGAGACCCTAAGAAAAATCAGGGAACAAATGAAAAATAGACAGAGAGCAGACTGGAATTTAGGTTGTGTGATTATGATCTTCAGATCTTCTGATCTGGAAGAATTCACAAGAGTTTTAAATCCATGCATCTTAAAGCCACAGATTCTTATGATTTGCAAATGTTCTGAGTTATCTTACTAATGATGATCCTTTTGAAACCATAGAGCCTTAGGGTCAGACACAGGAGGATCTACCCGAAACCCTGCTGCTCACTGTGGTGTTGTAGGTTTAAAGCCAACATATGGACTGATCTCTCGCCATGGTCTCATTCCTCTAGTGAACTCCATGGATGTGCCAGGAATCCTAACCAGATGCGTGGATGATGTGGCAGTTTTGTTAGGTATTACAATGTCATACATCTTTGTTTACAACATTTCCTCAAAACAAACTGAATTCTAACTAACTAATGTACGTTTTCCTGGTCTTCACATGTCATGTCGTATTTCAGGTTCACTTGCTGGACACGATCCGAAGGACTCTACCACAATTCAGGATGACTTTAAGCCATTTGAACTACCTAATTTGACTGATGTCAGCAAGCTTTCAATAGGAATTCCAAAGGTATCATTGAAATCCTGTTAGCAGTTATGGACAGGAAGAACAAATAAGGCACATAACAAAAAAATACTTGTGTCTTGCCCACCACCTCCCAGTCTCCTGTGATTTGAAACACTGAAGACAGTAAAAGCAGCTCCTGAAAAAGAAGGGTATGTGTGTGCTCTGTTGCCTGTCCAGGCAATTTGGAGTAAGCATACACTAATGCATCATCTAAAATACTGTCAGTGTGGTGGGAAGCACAGTCAGGAGCTTCAGGGGAAATAGAGAACTTCAGTTTTTGGTTCTCTCTGTTGCTCTTTTACTAGTCCACTCTGTAACCTCAAACAAGTTGCTCTTGGTGCCTTCCCACGCAGTGAGCTTGATACTGGTTTGTGCAGAGCTTTGAGATGCTTTCCTACATGGCCCTGTGTTAATATAGAGCAGAAGTTTAAAGGCCATTGAATGGCACAAGGAGCTATGGTTTGCAGAGTTCTAATAAGAACTGACATCTATAATTTGGCATCTGATGTGTGCAATTCAATCATGTTTGTAACTATAAGAGTACTTGAAATTTAAGAGCAAAGTTTGGGACTTCAGCCTATTTTTAATTTAATAAAGGCTCTGCCTGCAAAGAGACAATGTGAGTAACATTAATTGGATTCTCAGTTTTGCAACCTAAGCTAGAAAAGGCATACCAAAAGTTTTAATTTCGTAAGCAGGGGTGTCCACTGACAAATTATTCACAATTTGTGAAATGGAAAAACTACATGCCTAGAAAATTGATCAGCTGCACACTGTTCAAATCTTGATAAATCTAAAATGGTGATACTGGTTTATTTTTCCTGTCCTTTGAACAGTTTTTTCTACTGCTACAAGTTACTCTAAAGAGGTACATGCATACATTAAACATGGTCATAGCTTCTCAGAAATCAGTATTATGTATTATGACCCTGATATTATGAGTTAGAACTAAAGCAAGTATCTTCAAAATTAGGGAGTTTTAATAGAATACTTATAATTTGAGTATGAAATAGGAATGTAGCTAATCTAAGTCTTCTCCCAACCCATTGATTGTAGTTCTTCTTTGGTGGGTGGTTTTATTTGTTTCACCAAGGTGTGCCAGTTGCCACTGATAGTGCTGTGGCCATTTTTTTTATCTGTCCTGCTTGCAGCAGCCCTAGTTTTAGGATTTAGACTTGAAGAATTTCTACTTATGACTGAAGAGCAGTGCAGTACAGTCCTGATAGATAAATAAGGGGATAACTGGGCAATTACTCCTTTAGAAGAAACTGCTGAAATTCCATGATTGGTGATACATATATTGATCCTACTGAGATGAACATAATACTCTCAAGAAGACTCAATCCTGTTAATTTAATATTCCTTCATTGTATAGGATTTAGTAGATGCAAAAAGCTTTAATAAGTACTTTAAATCTTAAAGTGCCAAGATAATGGTTTCAGTGTATTTTTAGTAAGGAGTATTTGTATTTTGGTTGCTATTAGAAGTAAACCAGTGTGTAAAATAACTCCTCTTGTTTTTCCTCTAAGGAATATCATGTACCAGGGCTGTCCAGTGAAATTCTGGCTCTCTGGTCAAAGGCTGCTGAGCTGTTTAAGAATGCAGGTGCTAAAGTGGTTGAAGTGAGCCTACCACACACTCGTTACTCAATTGTCTGCTATCATGTGCTGTGCACAGCAGAAGTGGCATCAAATATGGCCAGGTTTGATGGACTGGAATATGGTAAGGCCTTTAAAAAGCTTTTTTCTCAGACAGTAGAAATATTGCAGAATGCCATGTAAAAGTGTTTGTTTTTGTAGATTTCCTTTTCATGGTTGGATGCTTGATGTTATTTCTCTAAGATGAAATATAGTAAGAAACCTTGTGCAGATAAATAAATACAACGTATATTTCACTACTAGGCATATCAATGTCTGGGCTCAAAATCTAGTTTAGTATTTCCATAATAAGACAGGAACATGTTTCATTGTTTTTCCAGAATAGTAGCATGTCAGACTGCAGCAAACAGTGACCTATTGTATTACTGTGATGTTATTCTGTCTTAAGGATTACAAGAAGTATTAATACCCAGAATGCCTTTTCAGGACATCGTTCTGACATGAAGGATTCCACCGAAAGTATGTATGCTGCAACGCGGCGAGAAGGCTTCAATGATGTCGTAAGAGGAAGAATTCTGTCAGGAAACTACTTCTTGTTGAAACAGTAAGCAGTACATCTTGAAATTCAGCTTTTCCAAGTTAATGAATTTTTGAGCAAATGGTGATTAATCATGATATGAAAAAGAAATTGCCTTTACACTAGTAGCTGTTTGTATTTTTATTGCTGCTTTAGCTCTATAATACCTAGTGAACTGTTAATAATGAACAAAAATGTTTTCCCTGAGTCTTACCAGTGAGCCTCCTACATTAAATAAGTAAAACAACTTAGTGATATTTTTTTTTTCCCTACCAGAGCATTATTGGCATCCATTAGTTAAATTAGGCAGAAATGTACCCTATGGTATGACATTGAAATCATACTGAAGTCATTATTGCTGTAGTGTTAGAAGTTCTGTAGCTGTTTATCTCATTAAAACTGCATAGAAAAAGTGCTGGTACATTGTAGTGAGGCCTTCTAGGGAAAGCCAGAGACACAGCTATTACATTATCTGCGGCTCTCTGCCTCAATGTGCAGGGAAAGAGAAGCATTGGCAAAGTACTGAACTGGAGTCCTTACAGAAGTCAGGGTTTTATCCAGCTCACATAGAGAATCTGGTGCATGGATCTATTTTACGTTTTTAGTTTTCAATCCTTATTCAGCAGTCCTAATTTATGTTGGTAAAAGTGCTGTTTTTCTGTCTGAATTTGTTCAGATACTAACAAAAATATTAGGCATGTAATCAGTCTCTGTAGTGCACTTTCTTTGAAAGAGCTCTGTCAGCAAGAGTATTCATCAGATGTGACTTCTAATTGCTCTGAGAGACAGGAATGTTGTCAGTCAGTCTGTAACAACCAGCTTTTATGGAATGTCGATATTCCTGCCAAGTGTGCTCCCTCTGCTTACAACTGTCCAGATCAGCTTTCCTAAGGCTGCTTGAAAATTCACATAGTTAACTCTTCTGTGAAGGAATACACAATTACAGAATTACGTGCCAGAATTACAGAATATTCTGAGTTGGAAGCAACCCACAAGGATCATCGAGTCCAACTCTTAAGTGAATGGCCTGTATAGGGATTGACCATGCAACCTTGGTTATTTTATCACAAGGCTCTAACCAGCTGAGCTGCTCTCATTGGCTTCCACCAAGATGGAGCAGAGAGTTGTGCTCCTGTTCCACAGTAAATTACTCTCTTGTAAGACTGAAGGGTTCAGAAAGCATCCTTAGAATAAGTAGTAGAGAAAACCCATCTGTGTCTGCTGCAAATGTTGCCTTTTACAGCTTATTTTTATCTTGCTTTTCAGAGTTTTAAAATGACTAGGTGATTGTTCAGGAAGTTCTGTTTAACATCTTTAGAGATGACATGGACAAGGGGATCAGGTCCTCCCAGAGCAAGTTTTCAGACAGCTCCAATTTGTTTGGTAGTGTTGATCTGCAGGAGGGCTCTGCAGAGGGATCTGGAGGCTGGGCTGAGGCCAATTGTATTAGGTTCTATAGGGCTGGGTCCTGCCCTTGGGTCACAATAACCCCAGGCAGCCCTGCAGGCTGCAGCAGAGTGACTGGAAAGCTGCTCAGGGGGAAAGGATCTGGAGGTGCTGGTCAACAGAACATGAGCCAGCTGTGCCCAGGTGGCCAAGAAGGCCAATGGCATCCTGGCCTGTATCAGCACCAGGGCAGGAATTGTCCCCCAGTAACCGCACTGGGAGGCCATGCCTCGAATCCTGTGTTCAGTCTGGGCCCTCCACTACAAGAAGGACATTGAGGGGCTGGAGCACGTCCAGAGGAGGACAGCAGAGCTGATGTAGGGTCTGGAGCACAACTCTTACGATGAGTGGCTGAAGGAGATGGGGTGTTTACCCTGGAACAAAGGAGAGACCTTGTCTCTCTCACTACTATTACCTGAAAAGAGATTGGCGAGGTGGGAGTCAGTGTCTTCTCTCAGGTAACAAGTGATAGGAGAAGACTAAACAGCCTTATGTTGCACCCTGTGAGGTTTACATTGGATATTGGGAAAAATGTCTTCACTATAAGGGGTGTCTAGCGTTGGAACAGGCTGTCAAGGGAAGTGGTGAACTCCCCATCCATTTAAAAGACATGTAGATGTGGCACTTAGGAACTTTTTGAAGTTAACAGCTAGGTTGATTTCTGAAGTGATTGTAGGAAAAGGTCTGATTCCTATTATATAACTTACTAACTTGAATACACTTTTTATTGATTATAGCCTTTTTCATTGCTGTCTTTTGGAATCTTTAATCTTTAGATTACTCTAACAAAGCAGATTTTAGGTAGTTGCAGTTGTTTTATTGGTAAACACTGGCATGTAGCAGTTGGTAATACACCACTCCATTTTTCTTTCACTTCCCTTTTTTTCTTTTTTTTTTCTTTCCCAAGTAGCTGAGGGTTTAGATGACAGTTACTTTTGAAACTGAACTTCTCTGAATTTAAGATTCCATATTTACCAGTTCTGCATATGAAGTTAAAAGGAACGATAGACGTAAAGTTGACTAATGTGTTTCTGCTTCAGAGTTGTGTAAAGACAGAAATTCATAGACCACATGTTTACATGAGGGGGAAAAAAAGGGTAAAGATAACGTCTTTATAGTATTCTACAGAAAAGTGTATTACAACCACATACATAGTTTTAAATCCATTTGGAGTTCTCCAAATGATGGGACTTTTTCACATGCTTCAAGTATCTTGCTGGGTTGAATCCTAAATGGTTAATTTCTGTTTTTCAGATCTATGTAGTTCTGTATGTTCTAGACTTTGCTGCCCTACAGTGAAATTAGGTTAGATACCAGCTTTTCACCCAGAGGGTGGTTGAGCACTGTAACAGACTCCCCAGGAAAATGGTCATAGCACCAAGCCAGTGTGAGTTGTGCTCTCAGGCACATTGTGTGGGTCTTGGAGTGTCCTGCACAGGGCCAATAGTTGGACTCCATTATCTTGATGGGTCCCTTCCAACTCAGCATTTTCCATGGTTCTGTGAAATTCAATACACAGTTTAGTTTCCAAATGGTCATAAAAGTGTTGTTTTGATTTTTAGTTAATTATTGTAAAGTAGGGTTTTGTTTTCCCTTCACCTTTCTTCAGCTCTATGCCCTCATTTCTTCCTTCTCTGACAGCTCCTTTGCTATGAGAGCATAAATACATGTGTGGTGACTAAGCTTCCAGTGTGAGTCAAAATTTTGTCCAGAAGGATTACTGGGCTTGTCTTTTCCAGAGTGGCTAAGAAATAAAGTTCTGTATTTTGGGAATTAAAATATCAGGCCTTTATGTTCCTGTTCTTTTCTAGGAACTATGAGAAGTACTTTGTCAAGGCACAGAAAGTGAGACGTCTCATTGCCAATGACTTTGTGAAGGTTTTCAGGAGCGGTGTTGATATTTTACTCACTCCCACCACTCTGAGTGATGCAGCACCATACACACAATTCATCCAAGAGGACAACAGGACCCGCAGCGCTCAAGATGACATCCTGACACAGGCTGCAAACATGGCTGGTGAGTAGGGGACAGGAACTCAACTATGTTTTGCCCTGCCAAGTAATTTTAAATGTCCAGTCTCTTCAGGTATTGAACCTTCTCTTTCGAATCAAGATATTTTCCCCACATGTCGTAAGTCTTACAGTGGTAACTGGGTCTAAAGACAATTTATTAAATGCTTGAAAATATAAGACTAGATTTTAAATTAGGGCACACTGGAGCTGAGTGTGGGCTGTGGGTAAGATGAATCTGTTCCAGAGACAGAAATCTCTTTCTAAGGAGAACTGATTATATTTTTCAGAGGATGCTGACCTCTTTAATCTCTCTAATTAATTTCTTGTGATCATCTAGCATTCAGTTCATTTAATCAAATTACTTTAGGTGGTCTTTTTTCTCTGCATGGTTTGTTTTCTGGTTCTCTTAAAATTGATTCAAAAATTACTCTAAGGTTTTATAGCAGTCTTTGCATGTGTATTTTTTTTTCTTTCAGGACTGCCAGCCATAAATGTTCCTACAGCTCTTTCAGAGAGAGGCTTGCCAGTTGGACTTCAGTTCATTGGACGTTCATTCCAGGAGAAGCAGCTTCTCACTGTAGCCAAATGGTTTGAAAAACAAGTACAATTCCCAGTGATTCAACTAGAAGAAGTAAAGAGGCACGACAGTGGTGTCTTTCAGCATCAGAAATCTGCTTCTTTTTCTTAGCCTGGGACGTGTTAGTCAGAGCAAGAAAGCTGTGGAGGTCAGGAAATTAATTTCTGCAGTTAATTGTCTTTTGCAGAAGTAATAATGAAGACATTATGCAATAATGCACGATGGAATCAGGACAGCTTGTTACAGTGTAATTTAGGTAAAGTAAATTAAGTAAATATTACCATGTTATTAAGAGCCATTTCTTACTGATACAAAAAACTCCAAGTTGAGATTTTGTATGTTTTGCCTGTGAAGCTGATTTTTCAGGCCCCAGAGGGTGTGTAAGGTATCTGACCAATTAAAGAACTAACCTGAACTTTTGTGTGAAAACTTGATGGTTGCCAAAGGGCTTGGTTTCCTTCTGGAGTGTAGACTTTGGTAATGACGACAGCCAGACAAGCTCTGTTGGAACAAAGGTATCGAGGATCTGTTCAAGACTTAAATACAAAAGGAAACAAGGGAATAACATAGAACCATAGAATCCTCTAGACCAGAAAATACTTTTAAGATCTTCAAGTTCAACCAGCACTACAAAGTTCACTCAGTCATATCCCCAATGCCACATATACACATCTGTAATGTGATGCTTATTAAGGACATTGTGAGAAAGCTAAATCACACCTGCATTTAGATCCCTGTTTTATCAAAATTCAAGATATGGAAATATTAGTCTATTTTAAAAACCAAAAATATTCCCTACTTCCAGCTAACTTGTGCAGGAGGTGAAAATAACCTCTGGGTTTACAAATCATGCAGATTATTCTGGTTATATCCATGTAAGAATGTTGAATTCCAGATATCTTCTGGGGAAAGATGTGTAGTAGTAGTACTTGAGTAGTTATTTTCTTCTTTCTTCATCAGTGTTCTTTATAATTGACACTTAAATGCTTACTAAAAAAGAGATCTTACTCAGTGTGACTCCCTGTAGGAATAATGCCATTTATTCCTTCGTGGACTTTACAATAGTAATTCAAACTGAATTTCCAAACCATTGTCTTGTAGACTGAAACACTTACTAAACAACTATTAACCTGTTTCAAATGTTGCAGTTTCCATTTCTTGACAGGTAAAAACATGAAGGGTGAAGTTTGTAGATATTTTGCATCAGATTTGCTTTCACTCGTAGTCTACAGCATACAGAGATGTAAAAGGTATAGAGGGAGGAAAAACGACTGAGATGAAATCTCCTATGGAAACATAAAGAAACCTCTTGAATTACATCTTGTCATATACTGTATTGTCACCCATATAAAAAAGAAAAAAACCTTATTTCTAAAAATTGCAGGTGAATTTGTGAATTTTTCCATATGCCAAAGTGAGTTTTTTCAATACCTTTCCCACACAATTAAAATGGTACACAACTAAAAACCCCACATTTAAAAAGTTAAATTATATTTTTAAATACTAAAATTCAAGGTACGACCTATTTGCAGCCTCACTCTTACCTTTTTCCATAGAACAGTCTTTAGGGAACTTGATTTTTCTATTAGTGGGTGATGACAATGAATTGAGAATCCTAATAAAATATTTTCACTAATGTCCTGTTCAGTAATTTAGGTGTGCTGTAATCATGCAGGTGTGTCTTAGAGCAGGTTGGTGATCAGAGCTCCCAGTGAGGTTATCCAAGTTGCTGTACCTGGATCTATACTCAAAATAGCTGCTCTTTGATGTGCACATCCCAAACCCAGACCTACTGCTTGCTGTTTCTGAAAGGAAAGGTCAGTGACTTTGGCCCAGGATTTGAGATAAAATCCTGGCTGAGGAGAGCATTCCTGGAGAGACTTGAAGCACCTTGGAGTGTTGAAGAAGAAATAAGCTGAGGACTGTTCTTTCCCTTGTAAATTAATCCTGGCCTTACTTCTGACCTACCGGAACATCACTGCTTATGCTTGGCAGTCTTTCTCTTAGAACTTCCTCTGATGTAAAGAGATACCCAAAGGGAAAATTGGATAAAGGCAGAGATCCCTACTTCATGTTTCCCAGGCAGTTAGAGGAGGTGTAGGTGGAGGGTCCCTGTATCTGCACTACCTTTTTTTTGAAATGGGACTCCAGTTCCAGTCTGCAGAACCCTCTAAAGGAGCATTCAGAAGATCACAGCAATGACCTGTTCTGACACAGGTCCTTCAGAGTTTCTGCTGCATAGAATGACTGTGAAGAAATATCTACTGGGGGAGAGACCAACCAACCAACCAGACGCCCATTCTGCCTGGTATTTGTAACTGTGTGTTAGCAGTCGAATTAACAATTGTAGAGACTTAAAAGACAAGCTCTTGGGCAGATACTTAAATTTCTGGGCTATCAGATTTATGGCAGCCCCAACAAGGTTCCTCCTACTCTTTTCTCCTCTTCCTACTCCTAGCTGGTTTGCATTTTTAGGGACCATATGCCTATATGCTCTTTCTGCCTCTCCTTTCTTAAGCTGGAATTTCATCGAACCAGAGGTAAGAAGGTAGGAACCAGTTTGGTCAAGCTGCTGAAGGATGTAAGCAAGAGTTCCTTACACTGCAGGAGAATAGCTAAGAGACTTCTGCTGTCTTCGTATTAGAAAAACTGGTAGTTGACTCTGGAGCCCCAGCAGTTCCCAAAGGAGCTTAACACCCCAGCTACCTATAGGTATTGTGGTTGTGAGCAGAGCTTTGTGCAGCTGCTCCCAGTGCCAAGCCATGGCTCCAGAGTTATGAACAGAAAAATTGCTATGCCAAGATAATTAGACTCTCAAACCCCCTTGTTACAGAAACACAGGAATTCCAAGGAGCAGGAAGGTCTGGAGGTAAAAAAATAAAAAAAGGAAAAACCCAAACCCCTGCCTATGCAAACATTTTTTAAAGCTGTCTTGGAAAACAATTCACTGAAATAATAGAGTTGGAAGTTTCATGGCATTGCAGTACGGTCACAGTGGGAGGTAGGTGTAACCTTAGCCCACACTGAGTCCAGATAATTCCAGTGTTTCCTGAGAGAAACAAAAGCTAGAGCTTTAGCAAATAAGCAATCTGGGTTTTGGCACACATTGTTTTTTTCTTCAGGTAATGAGAACCTTTAAGGACATTGTATAGTGGAAAATCTTTTTTTGAGATGAAAATTTTTAAGAGCTTTTGCTTAAGATGTCCTTAAATACAGTTGCCATCTGATACTGCACTTTAAGCAGTTTCCACATGCAAGTTTTTCCCTCACCCTCTTTAAGAGCACTCATAGAAAGGAGAAATTCAAAGCAAAATTCAGTCTGAGTGCTGCTCCTTCTCTGTTCCTGCATTTCTAGTTTTCAGGTATCACGCACTTAATAGTAACTACGAATTCATTATAACTTCCAAAGTGCTAGTCATTTCTCTATGAGTTTCATGATTCACCCAAGAATAAATCTGTGGAAAGCCGCAATAGGGAGCAATGGGCTTTGTACCCTACCTGGGGAATGCCACGGGCCTCCCCCTCAGCTCTGCCCCCCAGAATACTGAAAGCAGTACCACTGGACTCGCATACAGATGGGCAGCTGAAAAGGGGGAAAGAGGTGTGCACAGCATGCCTAAAAATCTCAGCTGGAGGTACATGGCAGTTGCACTTCATGTTAAATTGATGCCCACAGTGCCACCAGAGAGAGCACAGAAATAAGCAAAAAAAAAAAAAAAAAAAAAGAGGAGCAAAAAAAGGTTTATCTAAGTTTGTTATTTTTCCATCTGTCTCTCAAATAAAAAAGAAGGTATCCAGTTACAGGAATGTTAGAGAGAGGCAACAAATGAAAAACACAATCTTCTTAATTAGCTCACCACACCTTTGATTGACTAATGTCCAGATGCAATTAGGCGATTCCAAGCTAACCTTTCTTTGTAAGCAGAATAATGGGGTTTTTTCCCACCCAGCACAGGCATCCTCATCTACTTGCTGCTGAACAGTAAAAGGTGTTTTCAGCCCAGGAGTGCAGGGCACACAGGAAAAGCAGCCGGGGCACTTTGCCATGTCCTGTGCCATTTTACAGCCCAGGCTATGGTGTGATACCCACACAGTAAGGGTGAAAATGCTGTAGGGAGTCACAAGCCAAGTCTGCAGCACAGTATGTGATGAAATGGACTTCAAAGAGCTGGAAATCTAATGTTTTTCAGCTGAAGAGACTGTTCTTGTATGTCACTTGTGTGTGACAGCCAGTGGTGAAAGCATTTGTGTGTCCTGCCTAGCTGCACCAATAATGATACATGGTGCACAGGGTACTGTCGTGCTGGTTCAGACACCTGGGGCACAACAGGGACTCCTCAGCTAGAGGCCCCTTTCAGGATCCCCAGGTGCATTATAGTGGAGAGAAAAGGGCAGAGGATAGACTGAAAGGCTGCTGCAGGAGGTGAGAAAAGGGAGCAGGAGCAGAGGCAGTAGGTGGTCAGTACTGGCTAGCAGCAACTGGGTACCTGGCTGCACTGTACCGTGACCTGCTGGGCAGCAGCTGCTAACACCACTCCCAAAGGGAAGACAAGCTCCTGCACTGCAGTGTATGGAGGAACAGCAGTAGGCACTTCGTTGTGCCACCTAGGAGGAGATGTTTCAGTTTGGGAAGTGACACTGAGAAGCACAGAAACGTTTAGGCAAGCTGAGAAATGTCAGGAGGTAAAAAGCACACAAAAGAGGGAAAGAATTAAGTATCATAAAAGCTGATAACTCATTCAAGTAGCCAAACTTGGGAGAGGAATATTGAGGAGATAAAGGACATAGGGATAAGGAAGCACACATAATCTCAGAATATTCTGAGTTGAGAAGGACCCACAAAACTCATCAGAAGTATTCTGGTGAAGGAGAGGCCCTGACTTCATGTTCCTAAGTTGAAATCTTCAGAGTTGGGTACCTTTTATGAATTGTATCTCTCTGAACATAGAGGCAGCTTGATTTAATCCAAGACCAGAGTATTTAAGACTTGCATTCACCAGCTTTTATTGCTAAGGTAAATGCTACTCAAGCACATATAATGTCTGACCCAGACACACAAAAGACATGTTTAACAAAGATCAAAACCTGTTATTAACAATGTACTTCAGGAAGCCTAGGAACACACTGCAGAAGGGACAATGTGGGCTAGATTTCTCTACATAGATAATGATTTCATAGTCATCTCCATTATTAAAATCTTAACAAGTATTTTCGGTTTCTTTTTCCTATTAATATTCAAGAACCTTTTGTTTAGAAACTTAAATCACAGCCAAGCCACACACACCTATTTACTCAAGGCAATATTTGTTTTTTTTTGTTTAAATATGCCTTCTCACTTGATGTGTTTAATTCTTTCTTGTATTTATAGAGCAAAACCACATTCTTCCTTAGCCTGTATTCTGCTAGAACAGTTTACTCCTGTATATTTGAGTGCCCTGTGCTAATTCCTGTAACCATTCACTTCACCTGCTCCAGCTGAATCCATGTCTTTTAGCATAGGCGAGAAGTATTGTTAAGGCAATTCCAGGTGCAGGCTTATGAGCACAACAACATTAATATTTCCCTGCCGCTCCTGAAAAATTCTTCTCCAGAACACTCTGGAATCATGCTTGTCCTTTACTCAGCCACATTACACAAGAAGCTCAGAACCAATTTATAATTAACCAACACACTCAGGGCTTGCTCTGCCTCCATTGCTTTCAGTGGATAACCATTTCCCTTATGAGCTGGGAGCTCATTACTAAACCTCTAGGTTCATGACCTTGCACTCCTTCTCATCACTGCTATTCAGATTATCAGATTTCCAGTTTTTCCTGTAAGACCCCAACTCGCCACTGTTTTGACAGTAATTACCAGCTTCATGTCATCAGAAACAAAGAATGTGCCCTTCAAATAACTTTCCTTATCTCCATAACTTTACCCCCATTGCGATCATTTTCCAAGCCACTGCTGCCAATGGACTTAAATGACAATAAAATCCAGCTTCTCCTGTGTGGCCTCTGTGAGTCTCACCTGTGCCCTGATGAATCATGTAGATGCAATCACCTATTGACAAAGCTAGATACAGGCTGAGGAGCTGCAGCCTTTCTTAACAAAAACTTGGGGTTACAGCCCTCACTCTATTCCGTGACTGGCTTGCTTTGAAGGCTAAAATCACGGAGTCCCATAGCAATAAACACTGTGCATGGGTATCAAGAAAAGAACTTGCCCTGAAAAGATCTTGCATGTATTATGCATCTATCCAAAACCCCCATAAAACCCCCAACAAAAAAGCCACCCCAGGATAATGAGCTATTGTATCCACAGCACTGGAAACATAAGAGCCTGAATGATCTACTCTCAATTGTGGACAATGGAAACACGCTGAATCACTAAAACTGAACCTTCAATAGGCAAAATGCAGCCTTGTCACTAAGAAAAACTGCTAATAGCAACAATGAGGCTTGGAACAGCTTGTATGGAGCCAAAGTGGCTCTCATACTTCAGCTGAAGTTCATCCAAAGTTGAATAGGGAGGTCTCCAGATGGTCACTGCAACTTCAGTTGGGAGGAGGGACCATTACATTACTTTCTTGTTAATACACAAAGTGTAGAATTTTGTTTAGTGGTGAAAATTAATACTTACCCCCAGAGGAGTGGAGAGGATAAGACACAAAGGAAAATGGCATCACTTACACAGGGATGATGATACTCCTCTACAAGGATATTGTACTCATATAACTTTGGCAGAAAAGCCAGAGAAAAAGCACAATTGTGTCACAAAGTTTGTGCTGTGCTTTTTTCATGCAGCATGTAAAACTATGTCATCTCTTTTATAGAAGTAAACATCTAACTTCACAGTATTTAAACAGACAAGTAACAAAACCCTCAATTGCAGCCTCAGAAATGTGACAGGCAGAGGAATGTCTATATTGTTGAACTGAGCTGTAAGCTACACTTCATCTCAGGTCTTCCATTTAGGGTTGTATTTGTGTCTGTCCCCTGTGCTTCAGAACCATTCTGATGATGTGGACTTTGCCAGTACAGGCTCAGGGAGAGCACAAAATACCTCAAAAGAAAGAAGCTTCAGAAAGAAGCATCATCTCTGAGCCAATCTGCATGCTCCCATGGGCACCAGCTTGCCTGCTTGCAGAAAAGTGGAGCTGGGAAGGTGCTGGACTCCACCTGCTTGGTTACACAAGTCAGGGAACATATTTAGGAGGAAAAACTGTCCCTAAGAGCACTGCCCAGTACACCAGGGCAAAGGCTGTCTTTGGGGATATTTGAGGTCAGATCTGATGCCTCTCTACATGTGCTGGCTTGCAAGGACTCGGGGAGAATTTGTGTTTCTTCATTTCCCATCCCACTCTTGAATCTTAAATCAAACACAGGGTTCTCAGAGCACCATAGCAGCAGGCACATGGAGAGTGTGAGGAACTTACAAAAGCCCCGAGGGCTGTGTGAAACACTGATGTGCAATCAGGGAGATAACATATCCCAAGGCCTGCTATAAAGAACATGCCTAAACATTATCAGGGTGGAAAAAAAACCCAGTTCTGCTCATGCCTCTTTGATTTGTGACTTAAAGCATCCATCTGACAGAATTGCTTACAAAGGCAAAAAACATTCACTCTGTGTTGTAGCCAACAATGGTGCACATCTTTGCCACAAGACCATCTCACCTGAGGGCAGCCCAGCAGGATCACTGCACATCCTGGCAAGAGAGACTCCCTCACAGAACAAGCAAAGAGGCTGTCCTGGTCTTCAGCCAAAGGAAAAGGAGATTACACCTCCTAGCATCCCTCTTGGGGGAGAAGCTTAGTGAAACACTTTACTCTTAAACAAAACCACTCTTTTTTTTGTCCCCAGAATATATCCTGAGACATTGTAAGTGCCAAGTGTATTTCTCCCACACAGCATGTTTTTCTCTAAAATCAAATTCTCTTTTTCAAGTACATGCCATGGGAGGGAAGAACGGTGGTGAGGAATTTGTAGCATGCCTTAAAAGTTGGGGGGAGACAAATGGAATACCAAAGGAGGAAATAGTTTTTACAAACAAGTCAGCAAAATATTCTAATGCATTTGCTCTTCAAGCACAGTTACATTTATGAACAGCCTGATGAAGGGGATGTGTGTTGCTCCAGTTCCATTGCCTCACCAAGAGTGAATTTGAGCACTGAAGGATTAGGACTAGATCTAACATACTTTGAACCTGGTGAGAAACAGACTTCTGAATTAGCAACATAACTGAAAGTAAAGAAGATAATTATTTCCCTTTCTTCTTTAAAAGTGAGACCTTAAGACAAGCTATAGCATAGAGGAACTATTGCTTTTCTTAAGTGCAAACTTAGCACTTTTTGTGTAGAGCATTTCTGACTCCTGCTCTTCACTGCCACTTCATTTTTTCCATTCAAACACAAGATTTCCCAGTGAATTTGGCCAACATATATGCAATTCATTGATGGACATGAAATGATGGAGAAAACCTATCAGAATTCATTCTGCTTGGTGTAAATGGACTGGTCATGCTGTTTTTGAGAAGAGACATCAGTGAATGTAGTAATGGGTAGTCTTCCCTATAGACTTCTCCTAAATTTCCTTCTCCCGGTATTGTTTACTCTGAAAGCACAGACATTTCCCAAACCACTGGCTCTGGCTCTTGTGAGCAAACTCACTAAACAAACATCACATTTCCATGCAGTCTATTATTACCAGAGTGAGTGTGCTATTGAATTAACACCTTAAAGCCATTTTAGAGCATTCTTCAATCTTATTAAATACATGAGAATTTAGCTCAAGCTCCAGTTCTGTTACAGACAGAAATTGCTGTCATTGTCTTAAGTGTCAGCACAAAGTATGGGTGGGGGACAAGAAGACTAAATATCACTTAATAATTCTATTGATCTATTCAATTTTTAAGGCTTTTTTTCCTAGGACCTGCTGCAAGTACTAACCTTTTTCTATAATTACCACTAAAGATCATTGGCAAGAAAGAGTTCTGAAAAATTATGAACTCTCCAAAGATGAAACCTGAAAATGAGTTTCATTATTCATGAATAGCCCTTGGAGATATCTGTTTCTGTAAGACTAACAATGTCAAGTCCCTACTTTTGCCACTTTTAAAAACATCTGATATGTTTTTCTGTTTTCAATATATTAGTCTTTACTGATAGCTGTGAAGGTCTGGTTTTGTCTGCTTAACTGAGGAAGACCAGCTGCACAGGGACACTGAAGACAATTTTCAAACTGATCCTTTTCAGAACTGACTTGGCTCTCAACTCATGTCACTACTTCAGAAAGCTTGGTCAGGCCTCAGAGTGGAGGTTGCCTTTCAGGAGTTTGATGAAATATTACAAGGAAAAGGCCAGTACTCAGAAACTGCTCTTGAAGTAAATAATTTTTATTACTATCCTGCTGGAGGAAGCTTTACTTATATTAGTGTGCTATACTGCTTTTGTATCACTCCCAATTTCTATACAAGTGTCAAATGCCATCCAAGAAAATAAAAATCACTCTAGAACTCTAAATATACAGTGGCAACATTATAATATATATCAACCACCTCTTAAAACAACATTACAAATCTCCCAAGTTTGATAGGAAAATGCTTTCCATCAATCTGCTGACACTCATTATATTGTTTTCAAGTTATCTCTCCAGTTCCCCCATCATGGTTTCTGCTCTTTTTCCTGTGACTAAGACCCAACAGACTTATGGTTGGGAGTGTCCCCTGAAATCCTAACAGCTCTGAGATGTAGCTTCCTCCCCTCCTTCCTCAGGGCTTCCCTGCCGGCCACAACAACACTCACCCCAACAGTCCCTCAACCCACTACGTTTCCTGAAGGGAGGTTATGCATTTTCAAACGTTTAGCTGCAATTTAGCACCCTCCCAATTTATTACCAGAGGGGAAGATATATAGTCAAATGAAATAGCTATGATGTCTCTGTTTAGTATCTGTAAATGTCTCTAAGTCCTTTCTCTGCTGTTAGTGGCAAAGATTTTGTTTTGCCAACAGCACCAGTAGCTGACCAGGAGCACAGCTGGGCTGAGAAGGGAAGGTGGATTTTTATTCTTAGGAAAGCCTAGGGCTTAAGTGTTTAATATCTTACCTTATTCCACATAATTAGTATCTTACCCTATGAAAAGAGGTGTATCAGCTTTTCCAGCTAGAAATTTATGTCCTGTATTTGTTACTCTCAGCTTCCCCATTCTTGTTTTATATTCACAGAGAGGAGGGTTATTGTTTTAACAGTTCCTTTTCAGCCAGGATGCTGTTGTTTTTCTTGAAACGAATGTACCCTTATTTTTTTCCCAGTTATGGCTTATTAGGCAGCCTGGAAAATATTCTTAGACATTTTACAGTTACAATTTACATTTTTTTCCCCCAAATGACTTAGTTCAGAGTTGTTTTCCACTTTGTGAAACTGTATCAGCTAAAACTACTAATTTGCATTTTGTTTTCCTTGAACAAACATAATCGAGCTGTGAATATTTTTATTTATTATACCACTAAGTTTTACTACTGTGCCTCCTCTCCTCTGCTGAGGCAAAATCTGGAGTTTTCTTGATATCTGGAGCAATCGTTTTTAAGAAACAAAATTAAGAATGTTATTTAGTGATTCTGAAGATGTTTCAGTGCCGGCAGCATGAGATTGCCAGCATATGGTATTTGGATTAATGTCTCCCACAAAACCCACAATCTTCCTTTTCCTCCTATAAATTATAGATAGCAACTGAAAAAGACAGTCACATGTTCCTCATAAAAAGTAGGGGTTTTTTTCTCTCACAGAGAGAAACTCCTACTCCCTTTTACATTTCTCACAATGGGAAATCTGTCCATGAGACAATTTCTTTGCTATTTGTCACCAGTAAAATATTCACTTCCTTTTGTTATTTTTGGTAATAGTGTGCCATTTCTTATCCCCTTCTGTCCTCTCAACCTTTCTTAAGAGATTTTTACCAGTGATTTAATGATTTCAATTACCAGAAAATTCTCATCAAGTTCCAGCAATGCCATCTCTATTGAAGTAACATTCCTAAATAAGCAATCCCAGTTTCTCTGTTGATTATTTAGGACCCTCACATTGGCTCAAGCAGCTAAATTATTTCCCCTCATGTCCTTGAGCAAGTAAGCTGGTTTTATTCACCGTGGCATGGCTTGGAGTTAGATTTTTTTCTGGGCAGTCCCTTTCTCACAGAGGTGGAAGCTGCAGAGTTCTCCCAGCCCGCTCAGAGGCTGCCTGCTCACCAGAAACCCTCCAAGAAGACGAACCTCCCTTCTGCCCTGCAGCCAAAGGCAGGAGACATTAAACACATTTATGCCTGCCGCCTTTCTTCAGGGTGGATAAGTGGTTTCTGACATTACTCTGGCTAATATTTGACCACATGTTGTTTTGCCCATCCCTCCTCCCTTTAAAAAACCCAAAATCTTGCTCCACGAGTAGTTTTTGCACTTAAGAGGAAGGTAGAGAGAAATGAACTTTTAAAGCGAAAACAATTTTTGTGTGTATCCATATCATTACCCTTAACTTTCATTCTTTTATAGGAAATGTTACATTAAAAATATTAAAGGGCAGTTAAAGGTTGAAGTTGTTTTATTTCACATAAACTCAGGCATTAATGATGCAGTCCTGTCTTTGATTTCTAGTATGATCCCAAATTTCATCAGGATGTTATTCTGCACAAATAATCAAAGCCACAGGAACTCATTCTTGAAATCAGTACTGTCTTACCAGAGATGTATTGCACACCAAACGAGAGTGAATTCAGCACTCTCCAGTCAATGCTTTGTAACATGGTCCATTTATAGGATGTGCTTTAAAACAGGACCAATTATTCTTACAGATTGCAATACAAATCGTAGTGTAATTAGTCCTTAACAGCAATTGTGAAAGAAAGTAAGAAAAATAGTGAAATAAAAAGAGACAAAACCCAATTTATTTTAAGTAATTGCATTTCCACCTATTTATTTAAAATCTGCCACTTTCAAATCTTGTCATCTTGCCAATGGAGTAGCACAATGTTCTGCTGCTAGCCCTTTATATGTCTTTGTAGAATAAAAATCTCAGCTGCAGTATTCCCTTACTCTCAGAACAGAAATTATTCCTTCCTAATCCAAACCTCCTAATGGCTCAGCATTTTGCGCTGAGAGATCTTCCATCTTCTTGCAAGATCAAATAAGCAACTTTTCAGTTGAGTGTCCTAAAAGAACTATTGTCTATACAGCCATTTTAAAAGCCAAGACTTTGTTCCTCACACACATTCGCTTGCTTAGGAGATGTTTTTTTGCATTCTCTGTAACCACTTCTTCGTCAGTTTGCTTTGCCCAATACTAACCTCACAGTTAATGACCTTTGTTATTTCAAATGCATAGAGAAACTAGATTCAGTTCAAAGTCAATACCACTGCAAGGCTATTGTAGTTCTGAAATATTTCCTTGCCAGTCTGTTGGAAGAAAGTAAAAGAAATAAATTTTTTAAAAGTCTAGAAAATAGCCCCCGAGAACAAAAGTCCAGTCTGCCTTAACAAGCGTGGCTGAATGGCATCCAGCATTTTAGTCTTTCATCATTGCTCCATGGAGTTCAGTATTCCTCCAGTCCTCCCAAATTCAAGGGCTTGTTTTTGATTTTGGATCTACTGTCTCCAGATTGACAGCTACGAAAACATGAAACATCCACAAATCACTACAGCATTAATTCCCAAATTTGGCAGCCAGACTAAATCAATGGTGTTTGCAAAGCACAAATCACCTCGTGCATTTCAATGGGCTCCTTGATCACCAAGCTGTGGACAATCGGTTGGATAATGAGGTTTTTTAGCTGTTTCACAAATAATTGTGTTACTAAAACATATTCCTCTCTGAATGCCAGTAACATTCTAGCCAGTGATCAAAACCTTCCCGGTTCATCATTTGTAATTCCTATGGCATATCCATGAACTGGCAGTACGGATGTTCTAGGTAGCACGAAATCCAGACACTGCATAAAACACTGAATACACAAGAAGCCTCAGGAGAACAAAGGTATGATCATATTATTCACAACTGTGTGAAACTCATCAATTTTCAGGGTGACTGCTTGGATTTTCCAGCCTGCCCTGACCTCATGTCACTGCAGCCAGGAGCAGTGACAGAACCATCAGATCCCGCTTATCACCAAGCATCCAGGTGTACGTGCCTTGTGTGACTTGATCAGCCAGCAAAAGGAATTACCAGCTTTACAGTGCAATGGAAAAGTTTATGCTTTTTTCTGCTCTGCAGAAGTGGATGTGGAAAACTTGGACCTCTTTGCGAAATCGTGTTTTGGTAATATGTGTCAGGATAAACTTTGCTCTAAACCCTGATTTAAAGCCGAACTGAGCTGGGAAGAGTTCAGTTGGTTTAATTAAAGCAGTTTACTTCGGGATTTTTTTGCTTGTGGAGTTTTTTCAGTTGGTTGGGATTTTTTGGGGTTTGGGGTTGGTTTTCTTTTGAATACAACCACCCACTGCAGGGCTTGTTACCTGTGTATTTCCTTTTCCACCTGGGAACATCTGTGTTACTACAGCACATCTACAGTGTTGCAGTAACCTTGTCTGTACCTGTGCTTGTGTAAGGAGCAGACAGTCTGGGAAAAGGCCCAAGTACCTGAAATCTTCTTTATTTATTTTCCAGTACACTGGTTGCTGTAACAAGGGCTACTACTTTTTTTTACAAACCTTGCTTTCTTTATACTGTACCCACTTTAATGAGCTTGTACCACTTTATCTACCTGACAGGTCATAGCAGAATAAGCTGTGCTCCATGGGCACATCTGAAGGAGCGTGAAAAATGGAACAGGTTCCAGCATTTTGAAGAGGCATTTTAAGCAACAGTTACTCCCTGCCTCCTCCACAGCCAGCTCAAAGACAGGGCAGTTTCTTTCCTAAAGCTTTCAATGATTCCCAATATGCTGCTCTGACCAGTCTGCCTCACCCACATCCTTTACCACAGTTACCAGGGGCTGCTCATGTGAGGAAACCTGTTGTCAGAAGCAGTGAGTGTGCAGCCAGTTCTCAGCAGCCTCCATGGATGCTGTTCCTGAACTGGAATGTGGTTACTGGGAATTAATTAAAATATTCATGACTTAGCAAGCACCATGAATACTGTAAGAAAGCATGTTCCCCGAATATGACTCCAAATCCCCTGGGCCCATTCAGTTCCATGTCCAGAGACCAGACCTGCCTGACAGCTGCAGCCCTGCACTCTTCTTCCAGCAGCACTGGTACCCCTGGCAGCAGCCCTGTGCCACAGCCTCTCTCTGCCCCACTGCAGCATTGCTCATCACTGAGCCCCACGTCCTTTGCCAGGGGAGCAGACACACCAGCCTGGGCCTCCTCATCTCATCCTCCCACAAGTGACCAGTTGTGCAAGCGTTTTGCCCTCCCAGATCAAATAACCTGACTCAAGGTGTCTCACATGATGGGACATAGGGAAACTGAGAAGTCTGAATTGCTGTGGTTTCACCTTTCTGAAGTGCATCACCTGAACCAACAACATTTTCATGTTTTTAAAGCTTGGGAACAGCATTTCTTGATCCCCTCTCTGTTAAAAAATGCAGTAGAACTCTTCTCAGAAACAAATGGATAACCAAAGAGACTGATACCAAACCCGAAATACTAGTATTGAGAATATACATGTATGATTTGGCTGAAGGAGCAGAAGAAGTCTAACAGAAAATACGATGCAGATACCTCCTGATTAGCTCCAGACTACAGTGCCAAAGCCACACTGATGTGTAAAAGATTCCGTCTCACCAGCAAATGGAAAAGCATCCCTAAATGCCCATGGCATGCTGCAAGCTAAGCAAAACTGAGCTGCTGACTTTGTGAACGTGTGCTCAATGTGATGTAATTATCATATCATTTTGCAGTGCACCATCAAGAATTTGAGCAGGAAGAGCTTTGTCTTCTCTGCTGTGTGACTTAAAAGCCAGCAAAGTATGCTGCTCACCTTCTCCAAGCAGCACTGCCACTGTGAGTGTTAAAGTGACAGTGACTAAAGGAATCAATGCTTATTTATTTTTAAATCAATGCTTTACATTTACTTGGATTCATGGAAGAAATAAAAGTTTTAATCTTCCAGCAATTCACCCAAATGAAAAATATAAATATGCTTGAAACGTTTTTGAGAGTATAAAACTGAAATATGCTTCCTTGCCATCTCTGATCTTTTTCTTTGCTATAAACTAGAGAATCAGAATATCATTGATGTGATCATGGTGTTTTTATCTAGGATGAGAGGTAAAGTCCCTTGATGTCATCGACCTGCTGTACTGCTGACATTCTTGATACCTGAGCAGTTGTGATGAGGTGACAATTTTAGAACAGCAGCTGGCTGTTTATATCTCTTGAACATACATTTTCTGAGAGAAGATGATGAATCTTCTGAAAGTCCAGAATGATAAATTAAGTCAAGCCTTGTTCAGAATGGTTTTCAAATAAGGTATTCTGCAGTCCCCAGTATTGTCTTCCCACCCCAGTCTCAAGGATAAAAGATGCAATGAGAAGTTGCTGCTATTTGGGAGCACCAGCAGCTACTTTACTTAGTGGCCCCCGACAGCCAGAGAGAGCACAAGCTCCTGCAGAGAGCCCGTCTCCCCCGGGAGCTGCAGCGCTGCCAATGTCACCTTACCCCTTGTTTTTTTTCCAGATCATTAACTGTTAAACAGGGAGAGAAAGCAGAAGTGAGTCCTGCTGCCCTGAGAACAGCACAACATCAAGAAGGAAGGGCTACATTTCATCAATCCTCTGCTAAAGCAAGTGCAGCGTATACTTTTGCCAAAAATAAGCAAGAAGAAGGATGGAAGTAAAAATAAACATCCCTAAAGCTCTTTGACTTTCTTCTGCCAGAATGTGTCTGTGTAAAGCAGGCTTTGGCAGCGAGTCCCCGGTGCCTGACCGGGCCCTGCTGTGACCGGCGGCTGCCCGGGGGAGCAGGCACAGGCATTGGGGCTGGGATAAGGGATGGGACAGGGCTGATGTCACGGAACACCTGGAGGCAGGCATGGGCAGCACCGCAGGGTGGCTTGGCCAGGAGCTGCCTCCAGCTCCTGATCTCTGGTGGACTGCACTGAAGCCTCCAGGTACCCTTGCCATTTCACCTTCACCACAAAATCTGATTTCCCACCTTTTTGAAACCCTCTCAAGAACATGGGGGTTTCCCTGCTGTAGTGGATGGCTGTCTCTCTCCACACCTCCACTATTTTCGGTGCAAACCAGTTTCTAATTTTATGTTCCGAGTGGGAATTTCCAGCTGTAACCTGGCTGCACTCTCAGTGCGGCAAGCAAGCGGGCTGACTCGCAGCCACATGATTTGCTCTTGACATTGAACTGTTTGTTCTTTTCACACCCTGGCCACTTCTACTGTGCCTAAGCATCAGTCATAAAATGTAAGAGCTGGAAAATGTTACCTACAAAAAAGCTGCAGAGCTCCTCAACAGCAAGAGAGCCTTTTCCACACTGCTAGTCTTTGTTTCTGAAGGTCTGGGTATCCCAAGCACACCGTGCTGCTGGATTCTGGTCACACAGCTCGCTGAGATGCACTGCACTGCACCCACTGCCCTTCCTCCAGGTACCAGCAGCCTCTGATGCAGTTGTGTTGAAACAAAAAAAAAAGATTAAATCAGGGGCATTCCCAGCTGTCAGTGCTATATGACCTGAAAGAAGTCAAATTAGGATTTTAGAAAGTTCTAGGCAGACTTTTCATCAGCTCCCTTTGATTTTAAGGATATCAAAGGGCTCAGGTAGAAGTGCAGACAAGCAGAGCAGGAGAAGCTGGACTTTTCCAACTGCTTTAGTAAAGCTTTATTCTCTCCCTTGAAGGCCAGCCACAGCTGGGTTAATGCTGAGGGTGATGGTGCCACCCCAGCTCCATCTCTTCCCTGAACCATCAGGGCGGTGTGTCCTGGAAGCACCAGGAGGAAGCAGCCTCTGTACTCTCCTTTGCGAAGACTGCAATCACAAGGAGCTATCTGGACGCTGCAAATAAATTTTTTTGGAAGTTTTATTTCCTTTTGGACTGGGCAAGTGTCAGAAATTGCTTCCTGAAATGACTGAGATACGACTCTTCTGGCACTAGTCCAGGCTTAAATAAAGATGAGTTATAATACCAAGCTTTGCAAAAAACATCAAGAAAAATGCTGACCAAGAAGCTTCGTGTAACTTCTTGGCAAAACTTGAGAAGGGAAGGATAGTTTAATCTTCATGGATTTATGGTTGCTTATAAGAAGGGGAAAGGCTTGACGTGGCTGTGGTCCAAATAACTAATTTTTAGTGATTTTTTTCTGCAACTTGTATTTTATCTGATTGATTCCTATATGTCTATCTTGAGTCCTTCAGACAGTTTGTCCTCTCAGACAGTGCCAGATTCCAGCATGCATGCCCAGAAGGGAAAGAAAATACAATATAAAACCAAACTGAATTGTATTTTTGCTTCAGTGTAGCTTTCCATTAAGACCATACCAGTAGCATTTGTGGAAGTCCTTGAGTTATCTGCACCAGAGCCTGCTGCCAGTCAGAAGGCAAGAACAACCTCTTCCTGCTCCTCTTTAAACACTCCCCAGCCAGCATGAAAAGTCCTACATAAGTAATGTTGTGCAACATGCTTATTTTGTTATTACTTTTGAGCCACTGGTTAAAAGAACCAGACTGGTTGATCAACAAATTCCTAAATATCTGTAATATATTTTTTAACTTTTCTATTAACATGCATTTATTCTTGTTAGAAAATTAGCGCCTACATTCAGTTAGAGATTAAATAAGTATACATCAAATTTTATTTCTCCATTTGTAAATCAAGGACTAAACTTCTGTTCATTCTCACCCTGATTTTTTCAAAGAGATTGTTCTTTTTCTGACTTTGCAAGTGAGCTATTATTTTAAGTAGTGTTATTGGGAATTAACTTACATTGTAAAGGAACAAACACAATCTTGCAGGCACCACAGGTTAAATGCAACATAAATTGCACCAAGCACTGAAACAAAGTCTAAAGAATATCAAGATACCATTGTTTAAAACAGTACAAAGCAATCTCAAAACCTTTAGTAAACACAGAGAAAGCAAGAGTGTTACCTGACTGCCAAAGAAGGCTACTAGGTATGACGTGAGAGGATTATAGGCCACTCAGCCTAATTTCAAGATCTGAAGTGTCCAGCAAATCACTATCTAACTATAACCTGACAGAACACTCTCAGTAAAGTCAGATACCACCTAGTGAAATGTGGGTGAAGCACTTCTTGCTAATGAGTATATAAAAATTCTTTGGAATTTATTTTAAAATACATATACTTGCCTTGGTTACCACCTCTTTTTGTCATGCTCTTTCAAAGAGAGAAACAAATAGCTCAAAACCTGACATTGAGGCAGAAAGACATGACTTTAAGAATGACATCTTTCCAAAGACAAGAGATTGTCTGTCAGCCATGAGCACTTCTCTCTTTGAAATGAAAACCAATGAAGACAAGTTCCTTTAAGAAGGGTATGCCAGACTTCAGGTAACTCAGCAGCACACACATTGCTGTGGGTAGTTAAGTACTAGTTGAATTCATCTTGGTTGGTCCATTCCATCTCAGATCCAGATGGCCTTTGAAAGTTGGTTTCTGAATCTACTTTCCCTGGGAATAAGCCAGTTGTTACTGCCTGGTTTGCCTGGAGAGGATTGCTCTTGAATGGCTTTGACTCCACAAATGGGCTGGGGAGGAAAGCTCACATTTTGGGGGAAGAAAGCCCACAGCTGGGGATTTCCTTGCTCAGTCTGACAGTGAGAAGAAAACATATCAACAAACAAAGCCCTAGACAAGAAACAGCTCCATGAGGTGCTTTAGCCTCTGATTTAATGGTTGACTCATTGCTTGTGACACAGAAAACCTCAGGGCTATCACCAACGTGGCACAGATTTTCCAGGGATGTCTAGAAAAGCTCATTCCAGCTCCTTGGTGGGGGATAGGAGGAGCAGAGTGGTGCAGTGATGGGAAAGGATAAAAAACAGAAAGCAAAGCTGAAACGATCCCAGGAAATAATGAACTCTGGAAGAGAGGAAAGCTCTCTTCCAGAGTTCAATTCAGCACATGAATTTAATTATTGATACTTGTTGAATCTGCTGAAAGTCTAGAAACTTTGATGGAAAGCTTTTGTTGTTGCCTAAACTTACTGTGAGGTGAGATGTCCTTTTTGTCATATCTACCCTAGACACAATAAATTATTCATTCCCCTACAAAAATCTATTTCATTGACAAAGTTTAACTTCAGAGGGTTTTTAGGAAAATATTTCTCAACTATTCTGGTCAGGTACTCTTCTGATAAATGCAGGTTTTATACACTCAAATACAATTATCTATTACTCAAAGTAACATTTACCCATTTTGGATTTTTTAAAAATCCATTCCTTAGACATGCAATATAAATTAAAGTTATAAATTATGATTGTACTGATTCTAAGTTTTCCACAGATTGTCTGAGTCAGTTTACTCAAGGGACATAGTCTTTCAGCTATTACAGCAGTAGATATGAATGTAGTACTTGTAGATTTTGAATAATCAAGAAAATAAGATTTTGCAGGTCAGAAAATTATATCATTTTGGAAACCAATACTCTCACAGCATGTAAACACATTCTCCTTGGTCTCTCAGTGCAAAGCCCTGCTCAGACAAATACAGAGTCCAGCCTCCATTGAACCTGTAAGTTCTAGCAAGCAGTAGAATTGCCCAAAGTCTGCACTGTTTTCAGGGAAATTAAAGGGATTTCAGGGAAATTAGGTTAAATCAACCTAACATGTCTGTTTTGTAAAATCAGAAGGAAGTCAGGTATTCCAGAGGTAGTACAGACATGGGAAATAAAGTGTTTTTGCATAGGTACACTTGCAACCAAAATATTAATCATCAGTTTTTTTAGCAGTGTAACATATAGATGTTCTCCCAACACATCACAGTCAGGATTGTGACTATTTTAAGACTATCAGAAAACATAGTATATGCTGTTGAAGAGAAGCATTATGCAACCACTGAAAGAGTCTCTTCTTCACCCTTAATAAGCAAAGTTTAAGTACTGAACCCTTACCTAATGGACAGAAATAACTTACAGGAGCTGTAAAATACTTCCTGATCCTGTACACTGTTAAGGTAAACATCTTTCTTACTATGGTGTACCTGAACATTTCCATGTTTTGAGAGCTGACAGAATGATTTCCAAACCTTTTTTTTTTTTTTCAGATCAGCAGAAAAACAAGCAAAAGGTTTTGCCAAATCCACTTCAGGAATATGTTTATCCCCTGATTTAAAATGCCTGTGATCTAGAAGAGCATCTAAAAGCAAGTCTTGCTTCTTATTGTCTACAAAATCACAGGAAAATGGTGTTTTCTAAATAGCAGCATTAGCTGTAGCAACTCCAAGCAGTAGGTCATTTAAGCCCCAGAAACCTGTTTGTAGTGCATTTGTTACATTTTTGAGTCTTCATAATGCTGTTTAAATGAGGTCTTGAAAATATTCTTGTAGAAACCATATTACTCTTTTCTACTTGCTCAACAATAGATATTAGAAATATTTGGATATTGCCAAGATTTTAAGGCATCAGTAGCCACTATCTTTAATTGTTTTCTAAATTGAAAGAGGACCATGTTATTAACAGTAAATGGAGTTCAATCTAAAATCATATGCTGCTTCAGAAACAAGTAGAAAATTATATTGAATTTGCCATCAGAGTAAAGAGATTTATGTGAATGGCTGCAGAGAGCATGATTCTTGTTTGCCACTTTTACAACACTACTTTTCATTGTTCTCTGCAAAAACCTATTGAGTTTTTAATGTACAAGTTATATTACAATTAGTTTTTCTTATCTATTCTGCTTGCTTGCTCTTTTACATCTGACATTACCCAACCTGTCAAAGAACTATTTTCTTCATATGCTAAGAAGCCTTGTGTCCATGCACCTAAACTGATCTCTGCAAAGTCATTCCTCCTGTCAGGATGGTGAGAAAGAGCATTTCTTCCAACACAGGCAAGAGCAGATATACTGTGGGAAATGCTACCTTTGTACTCATAGTCCTGATCCATGGACACCAGTAAAACCAGTAACACCTCACTAGTGTTTCAAACTGGTCTTGTTTCACAACCAGCCATGGATGTACTCCATTTAAGTAATATTTAAGCTATGAAAAATTGAACTAAAGACACTCCCAAATCACAGAAGCTTGAATAGTTAAGCATAATCTAGCTTCTAGTGTTTACAGGCTATAGGTATTTTAGAAATGAAAATGAATGTAAAACATATTTCAATGTGGAACTAATGATGTTTAAGGATCCTTTGCAATGTAAACTCCTGCTTGATCAAATTCAAGATTTGGTGTCCCAACAAGTAGTGGGCACCCAGCCTTCTGACATTATCTGTGACAGGAACTCAGAAAACCTTTCTGGAGGAGTAAAATCTTTGTTGTTTTCTCAGCTGGGCTCTCCAGCCTTCAAGCAAAAGTCTTCAGACGACACCCATGGAGCCTCCACTCCCGCCCTTCTTAAGGCATTCTGCTCCTCATGTCTTTTCTAAGTTCTCACTTAGTTCTCCTCCTCAGTTCTGCAAGCAATGTTTTTCTCTTTCCAGTTCTACAACCAAGCAATGAAATCCTTATTTTATGACTTCCCTACCTGCCCAGAAAGTGCCAGCAACCTAGTAACCCTTTACAGGGCTGGTGGTCTCACCTATTTATAGGCTGCGAAATGAACATTTCCAGAGGGCCTGGTTATGACTTCTGCACACAAATTTCCATGTCATGCCTGAGTGAAATGACATTCCATCACTCTCTAGCACTACACACTTTGTGAAATTCTGAACTGACTTCACCAATAAAGCATATTATATTTACATAGTCGCTAACATTAAGTTTTTAGAAGTTCTCCTGCTCACAGAAGATTTCTTTACCTGGGGTAGAGGTACAGCACTTAATGCATAGTGCAATACAGTGATTTCATGGGTAGTCTGTCATCCTCAGCTGTGGCTTAAGAGCTTTCTCTTTAGGAGACAGATTTTCTTGTTCTTTTCCAAAGTCTGGGGCTCCTCACGCTGAAGACGAGTGCCTACAGAGAAAAGAGATCCTACTGAAGGTAGATCTTTAAACCAACACACACACAGTGCAACACGAGTGGAACAAGGGATGCTCCTGAAAATAAGCAGTAGCTGATCATACCCCTTCAATACACAGAAGTACAGACCTGAGCCCTTCCAGCCACATTCTCCTGACCTGCTCTCTCCACCCACAGCAACAACTGCTGCCCACATCCTGAGCTGGAGACACACAGATAGCGCTGCACCAGCGTTGCTGTTCCTGTGAGCAAACAAGGAATGGCGCTACAGGAAGGGGAAAAAAAAAAAAAAACCAAAAAAAACCCAGAAGAAACAGAGAAACACCAATCTGTTTTTCAGAAGTTGTGAGAAAGCGAGGCTCCAGATTTTCAAAATTTTTAATTTTTAAATTATTTAATTAAATAATGTGTGGAAAACGCAGCTGAACTCTTTTATAAGAGTCATGCAGATTCTAAAGAACAGATTTGATTACCTTAATTCAATGAAGTGCTAGTCTAAGGGTTAATTTATCAGGGTATTAGAGACACTTGAAAGTAGAAGAATCTGGATTTTAAGACCTATTACTTCAAACATTAAACCAATGTACATCAGACCCTATAAGTCGATGTCAGTAATATTTACCACATGTAATTATTCACAATACTTTTTAATAGATTTTAAGTCCCAGAGCAACCTTTATATGAGTTATAGCCTTTCTTAAACAACAGATATTTTACTAAATTAAAGGCTTTTTATAACCTAATAACCACACACACTTGTGTAAGCATTTTCAATGACGTCATGCATTTTATTTCTGGAATAATTCTAGTTTCAGCACTAAACTTTCTTATGGCCACCTTCTAAGATGAAGAACTGTAATATAACAACTCATGTCTCCACAAGGTAATGGAGGTTTCTGGACAGCACACTTATTTAAACCAGCACGCCAGGTGCAATGCCACCAATAGTGTAGCCAGTGGTAATGAATTACTGGGTTTTGACCAACTTTAATAACATTATATTCTAGTTCCATTCCATTTCTGCTTCACTGCCCCCATTCTCCAAGAATGGTGGTTCTCCTGTTGCAATGTGGAATCTGTGATTATTCCTGTCTTTTGAGAAAGAAGGTACTAAATACATATACATATATATATATAAATATATAAAGAAAGCTCCACATGAGAATTGCCATGATAACAAAACAATCTTCAAAATGTTTGTGCACAAGGCAGATAACAGGGTTAAAAGTGTATCACAGCCATGTACCCTGGAGGTACGAAAAGATCCAGCTTTGTAAGAAAGTCCTTAGTAATTGAGGACTTATATAAAAAGTTAATACAGGTTTGGTATTACTTAGTCATCTTCTTTTTTAGCTTAAAATAAGATTCATAACACTGAACAAACATTTTCCTGACATCTTGGCACATAAGACAAACTGTTCCAAGAGAAAAATACATTATGAATAAAGTGAAAAATACAGATATAATCAATCATACTCAGTTATAATTTAATCCTCTAGTACTCAGTCTTCTTCTTTCCCTCTCCCCCAATGTTGGGATGATTATAAAAATCTCCAGCACATTTAAAATAAACAGGAGATACTTTGGGTTGTATCTGACCAATCAAAGGGTACAAATGCAATGCACAGAATTTTGTTCTTGGAATTCTAATTACCCCTGCTTTCTCAGACAATGTTGGATCTGTAATAGAAAATCCAGCACACAGATTTCTTGCCTATCAAAATCCCCTTACTTTTCCTGTGATTCCTTACTCTCTCCTGGCCAGCTGATTTGAAATCAACAAATGTTGCTTCAGAGAATATACAAAATCTTAATTAATAGGAACATAAGAATTGGAAAAAGGAATTAATGAAAGCGAAAAATTAAGTAAGACCACATTTCATTGAAAATATAGAATTAGGAGACTAATACATTTTCCTTAGGTTACATCATTTAATGGATTTAATCATAGGTTGAAAGCACACTTCTTTCTGCAATTCTTTACAAGATTCCAGTAATTTTACTGGATAGTCATACATTTTCCAGATTTCAAAATCTGAATATCTACTCTTTAGAATTACTGCCACCAATGAGAGACTTGAGGACAAAACCATCTGCTGGCCTTGTTTGTGATACATTGCTTCCTTCTTATGCTCCCATATAACCACGGTGTGGGAGGCCCACTGCCCTACTGGCACAACACAGGAAGGCTCTGTATTTCAAACACTCTTCAGTAATAATGAAACTGAGAGGAGTCATAGCTGTATTTCCAGCCATCTCATGGCAAACTGGTTGTCTGTTGCTTCCATCCAATTCCTTGCCCCAAAGCGCTCTCTTCACGAAGGTTTTGAGAAGAGTACTGTGTACTGAACCTTTTCCTACTTCAGAGAGATAACAAGGGAAGAAGAGGGGTGACAGAGGGTACCAGAAAAGTCTGTAAGATTTTCTAAAGCTTGCTGAAATTAATTTTTCCTGAAGAGAATTTCCAAACTCATTTCATCACCCCTCCAGTTTCCTACAACACTATGTCAGCTCAGTAGAATTGTCTATTTTGCACAGGAACCACCTTTATATCTCAGTTTCCAGCACTCTTTGAGCCTGCCTTTTCATGCATTTTCTGTCAAAATATCATTTTAATTTCAAAACAGCCAGAGACATCTTGAGAGATCAGACTCCTCTGTGAAGAAGACTTCAGCCTTTTGAAACAGATTGTCTCCAGCACATTTCAGAACTCTATCAGCATAAAAAAGTATTTAGCATCTCCACCAAATACCACCAAAGAACCAAGTGCCCTGGAGATGTGGGGCTTGGAAACTCCCAAGGTGTAACACTGGGTACCTGACAGAGGAACCAGTGGAACGAATTGTCTGGAATCAAAATAAAAACAAAAGCAAACCTAGTTCATGGATACCCAAGTGTCACAGGCACTCAGGCTTCTGGGTGTTCTCTCCAAGTCCAGCCATACAGAGGGAAGAGGATACTGCTTGCCAGGATTTTCCTACCTGAGCACTCCCTTGTTCATTTGAAGTCATTATTCCCCATCCACCCCCTTGATTTACCAGGATTGATTTTGCAGGATGGGCCTTAGGGAGCACTTGACCAGGAGCTCAGCTGGGGTAGCAGCCTCTGGCAGAGGAGCTGCGTCAACCCCTTTCATCAAGTACAGTGGTCCCAGAAGAAAACATCTATTTGTGGCTTCCACTGAATCAGAACCATCTCTGTATAACATTCTAGTTTTGGCTAAAAATCAATAAGTTCTGCTGAGTAGGTGTTGTATTGATTATTTTTTCCCTAACCAGCTGTACAATTGCTAAGAAACTGATGTTCTATCAGATATTTCAGTGACTAAGTAATGAATTATTGGCATTTAATTCAACCAGCTGTCACACTAGACAGTCTCTGAAAGCCTGTTCACAGTAAATACTGGGTTTGAGTGGGAAGTTGAAGGTACAAATATTCCCAGTGTGAGTTTCTTGATTCTTTTTGCTTCAACTACTGCCTGCAAAAAGCTCACCTTTGCTTTACCTATATTGCAGCATTTTAGTACAGTGACATTTAAATCCTGTGAGATTTTCAGCCTAAAATTTTAAATCCCACCTGCATAGGTCTTTATAACAATACTTAAATGTTTGATTCTGCCTAGAGAAACATCTAGTAATAAGCTTATCATGTGATAAATGACTAGCTCTCAACTCTCCTCATACTGAGTTCCATACACTATAGCCATTGATTTTTTTTCCACAGCCAGTGCCCACAAAAAAATTTGTGGCATCATTTGAAACTCCCAAAGAAGAGAAAAGACACACAGAGTTAGAGTTTTGGCTCTCTGAAGCCTTCAAATTCACTTTCCCAGGAGCACATTGGTTTCAATATTCCTTTCCCTGGGTGCACCAGAAAAAGATTGTTTCATGACCAAAAATAATTGTAGTTTTGTATTGGAATATGAGTCCAAACAATTATGTGAATTATCTCTCCAGCTATGCCTTACATGGAAGAAAATATGGAATTATTAAAAAAAAAAGCAAACAACAGCCACCCAAACCAGCCAACCTATATATCTCTTGGTTGGAATGATCAATAGTTCATATGCATGTAACATATTTAGAATTAAAAAATCCTTGTATGCAACAGAGCAAACTTGGTAAGGCAGAAGACTCTCCAAGTTTCTTAACCCGAGACAGCTGTCTGCCACATATATCCAATGTATCTTACAACATAAAATTTGCCTCACTCCAGTTTCTCTAAGAATGAGCAAAACTTGCTACTTAGAGCAAGACACTGGTCTCACTCCACACACACCTCTCATCTTCATTATTTTTACTGCCAATGTTAGCAGCAGTTCATTGAAGAAAAAGCTATTAAGGAACAACTACTCATTTCCTTTTAGCTTGTAAAGTAATTAGACTGGCAAAGCAGTTAGAGTGTTAATTTATCCCTGGCAGATAAATTAACTGGTTCTTTGCAGACACTGGAGGAATGACTCACATCATGAACACAAGTTTATTAACCAGAGTCTTTCCCTCTTTCCTGCCTCCCACCTTCTCCTTTGGGCATAAAATTAAGACTGGAAGGCCAGTTTCACTGTATTTCTTAGCGTTTTCACTGATTGTTTTCTATCCCCAGTCCCAGAGTTCAGCCCCACCAACACTTGGGAGCGGTGCCTGCTCCCAGTGCAATTGGATCAGCTCCACTGAGAGCCTTAATCTGTTCATCGTTTTCCACACTCATAGCCATCAGCTAAATATCAGCAATACCTTCTACACCACAGCAGCAAGTCTGCCAGGAATGTTATTTGGATCTGATTTTTAGGTGTTTTTACACAAAACACAGCTAGGAAAGTTCCCTGCAGACTGAAATTAGAGGGCTGGGTTCTTCAAGCACTCATTCACACAAGCAGCCCTTACCTGCAAGCCTCATCAATGGCACTATTCACGTGAGATTTTACGGTTTAGAGGATTAGACACTGTATGTAATGTCTCAGGCTGAGACACAGCCCCATACCCACATAAGGCTGAACACAGGCCACACAGCACAGTTCTTCTACCCGCTCTCCATCAGTGGCTGAGAGATTCAGAAATACAAATATATTTTTGAAAGTTGCCTTTTAAATCCTCTATTTCATCATTGCTCAGAAAAATCCAGCTGCTTGGGATATGTATGCAGACTCCCTTTAAGCCCACCATGATGAATTCAGCCTTCAAACAGGCCTGTGTTGGAAATTGTGGTAAATGAATTGCTGCTAGTCCTATATAACCAGTGAATTCATTTTCTAGGCTTGCCAATACGGCCTGTTTCAACAAGACTTACATTCAGTTTTTACAGGTATTGTGTTAATGTGTTTGTATAATTTTTTTTTCTTATATGATTCCCTGCATATTTAAGGACCTCCATCATTGCAAATTGCCTCTTTATCTTTGTCACGGAATCCCTCTTTATCTGCAGGTCCTTTGGCTCAGCAAAATGAACCTCTTGCCACATCAAGAAAATTTCAGGTTCTGTTGTTTTTTAGGTTAAACAAGACACTATGGCAACTCCAAGTAGAACCTGTTATGCTGGCTCAGGTCTGCTGGCAAGGTATGCAAGTTTCAGGTGCTCACTTAAATTAACAGCGATGATGAAGGAGGCACTTGTACCTTAACCCTCCCTAATCCTTGTGGGAATAAGGCTCTTAGAGCCTGTGTTTTGCTGGTGATACAGCCATGGAATAAATATTAATTCTCAGCAAGTTAAAATCATGATTACCATGTCTGCTGAATGACGTCTGCACCTCACCTTGGCTGAGCTCTTGGACAAGCTTCTGTAATAAAGACACTGCAGTGTCATAGCCATCCATACACTGCTCACTGACACCAGTGCCATGCCACGTGCAGCAGATGTCAGACCAAACTGCCCCACCCTAAATTAGGCCAAGGGAAGGAAACACGAAATCCCCTTCATTATTCAGGAGCCCCCCTGCCAGACCTGTGTGGGCTCTCTGGGGTGCAGCAGCAAACCCATCTCTTCAACACATAACAGCCTAGCTGCAAATCCAAATTTCCCAATATTCTAATCACTGCCCAGAGACACTGGTACAACCAATGTTAAAGACAAAGCTTTCTGCCCTGCTCTGACATCTAATTCCACCCACAAATTCTAGTTTTCTTGACCTTGAATGTTAAAACAACCCCAACCTTTAGTCCCTGCTGTTAGCATAACCTGACTGCAATCGCAGCCTACATGTGCTTTTTATTTGCTCATTAGCATCAACAAGAGAATTGGCAACAAAGAGAAAAGAAATGACACTGACTATAATGACCTACAGTTCAATTAAGAAAAAAAAACCAAAAAACCAGATCATTAAGCAACAGGCTCCAAAAACTCAGTCATTTGGCATACCAAATCATGCTGGGGTAACAGGATTACTGCTTGCACTGAGATCAGGGATAGGATAAGATTTATTATTTAGGAAAGCACAGAATGAGGAGCTTGATTTGTGCTAAAGGGAAGGTCACACAAATAGGGCATGGGGTGGAAGGTTTTACTTTAGCTTTTAGGTTGAGAAGGACTTAAGGTCCAAACTTTGTAGGTGGCTCTGAAAACTGTGAGGACTAGTGTAAGACCTGTGTGCGAGGACTAGAGCTTAACTCAGGTGTAAGCAGGTCTCATTTGCCTATGTGCTGGCAGGAGGTAACAGGGGCTGGGCAGCAAGGACAAAGACAGGATGAAAAGCATGGGGAGACCTGTTGCTGCTCCCAGGAGGGATGAGAGAGCTCCCCACTGGCTAATGAATTAGCAAAGGCTCAAAACCTAGTGTGGAAGATGGAAAAGGTGGTGTGTTGCCTGGTGCCCTAAAGTAGCAGGAATATCAGGGCAGAGAATTGTTGATATTTGTGTTGGTGCAAGTGGGGCTTACTGGAGTAGTTCTAAGGATGCTACTGTGTAACTCTACAATAGCTTCTTAAATCAGAGCTACAACATGTTTTTAAAGTTAATATAGTAATCATTCCCACATACCATGCACTGAGCTGTACTGTAGGCAGCTGTGGTGCACACAAACAAGACTCCTTTCAGTCAAAACAGACCTGGAAGGCCCCCTCCAAGTGTACTCCCACCCTTAAAGGAGCTTTTGGGTCTGCAAATCTGTTTTGCTAATGCCCCAAGGTCTGCAGGACAGTCTGTTCTTGGAGATTCCTAAGCAGGTTTTAGCAGCTGGTTGCCAGCTGCAATGAGAGGCATTGTTATTCACGTGGTATTGTGGGTCCCAAAACAACCTGGCTAGATAAACTGCTATGCAAGGACCTGAGAAAAAGCTGACCTTGTAGGAGAGAAGGTCTTACTTGTCTTTAATCTAGCTAAGTAAGAACATAAACTGGATAGAGGCAGTTCAGAGACTGTAGCAAGTTAAAAGAAAAAAACAAATCAGAGTAAGATACTCATAGTAGATGGGATAAAACGTCTGACTGGGTGTAAAAAACAGTTTTGGATAGTACAAAGGAACTTGTAAGGAGAAATTGGTGAGAAAAGATGAGTGGTGATGAAAACTAAAGAGAGATTATCAGCATCCAGCTTCAAGGAGCATTGCTGGAGCCTGAGAAGCAGCAGGAGAACCTGGGATACTCTGTGATGATGCAAAATAATCTGATCATCCCTCATTTATCTGCAGTTTGTCTGGTTTCTAACAGGCACAAAGTTAATGTAACATGTCCCGTAGCTGTTGGTAATAAAGTTACCCCCTAGGTGACAGGTGGCTGTGTGGCACTGTATTTATTTGCACCTTGAAGTGTGAGGGTACTGCACCAGCTCTTCCTCCCTCTAGGGATTCTCTTGCCCCCTCTCCAAAGAGCTGGCAGCTCTTGGCTCACCTGCCTGGCCCAGCTGGTCCGTGGATGCTGATGTAGCTCTGCTTGCCCCCAGCCAGGCACCAGTTAGACTGGATCCCACAAAAAGCACCATTATTTTCCAAGAACTCAAGGAACACAAATACCTGCATAAATTCTTACTCATTTCCCACTCTCGTTACCCAGAACTAGAGAGTTTGAACAACAGCTTCAGAGATCTTTAACACAAAGACTACCAGGAACTCATTGTCCTTGTCTTCTTCCTGAAACAAAAGGACATTAAGGAGGAAATCTGTATGTCTGTAAGCAGTTAATCTTGGGGTGTTTTCCGGCAACAGCTGCTGTGTTTAAAGGATTGAGCCCGCCATTCTCTCACGCACCTTTGGCCAAAGAAAAACTCAGAAGTAGGAAAACAACTGTAGTGTCACTTGTAGGGCAGGAAAAGAATGAGCTGGAACACAGATAAGGCATGAACATATGCAGCAATGGAGGCAAGGCTCATTTCTGCATGGTCCACTGATATGGAAAACAAATGTGGTCAAGCAAGGAACAGAATAACTTACAGGGTTATTTCTTGTCCAGGTAGATGTTTCTTCATTATTGTTAGGTTTACAGATAGAACTGGTGCTGCAGAGAGAGTTGCAAAGTTAGGGTTAGTTAGGGTTAGTTAGGGTTAGTTAGGGTAAAGCAGGCAACAAAAGGCTAAAGTAAACTAGAAGGCCTTCTGAGTTGGATAAGGGTGAATAGTGAAGTTAGATTGTTGCTGCTGTAGCAGGAATCTCTGGCCCTAAACAAGTCTAAGTTCAGGACAGGGTTAGATGGAGAGCTCTAACTGGAAGAATCAAATTGATAGGACATTTGCTGAATCCTGCTTGGTTTTTCCTTTATTTTCCAATTTCTAGGACATTTATGAGAAAAGGTTAGTCTACTTCATATGGTTGTGGTTACTGAGAGCAGGAGCAGCTTTGTCATGGCACGTGCAGAGGAGTGGGATAGAATTCACACTGGAAAGAAACTGGCTTAAGGTTAGCCAGAAGTTCATCTCTGTACTAAAGTGATCTTTCTATCTCTTGAAAAATTATTTACACCTAAGATTAAGACTGGAGAGGGGATGAGTGTTATGGAAAAGGGGCTGAAGATCTCAAGTTAGGGATGCAAGAGCCACTGCTGAGGATGAGATGTGGGGCCATCTGTGGTTTCTTTGTTACTCCTGGTTCAAGGGAGAGCTGCAGAGAAGAGACAGCCCTGGGCTTTGTAATTAAGACAAGATTCAACCGAAGAGCTAGTTGGATTCACAGATGCTGAAATGCCTGTGGACTGGACTGCTACCAATAGGAAAGTACAACCTTTCTTCTTGTTTGGATAAGTTGCTAATTATTATTAAGCCAGTGGCTAGGGTTTGTGGTTCATTTACAGAGTCCTCATTTACTGGAGAACTAGAATCTTGTCAGGCCTAGCAGATTAGAATGAGGACTGGTACCAGAAGGAAGCAAACTCCTTATACTCCTTATCCATCTGCTACTGGGATGTGTCTCTTGCTACAACTACTGTCAGGAGTGTGGTTGCTGCACAACAGTGGTGGGGAAATGATTCCTCTCTGCTACTCACTGTAAAAGACCCACTGAAAAGACTTTGGCTTAGACTAGTCCTGCATACTAAATTAATATAATTTGACATACAAAAATTTTGGACTTTATTCCTAATCCATGAGGCTGGCTTTAGTCTTAACACAGAGAGACCTGGCTGGAAACAAACAAACCCAAAGTAAAATATTCCTCCCTTCTAGCAACGGCTCTTGCAGTAAGAGATTAAGCCCTGAATACTGTAGTCATAAAACCTGAAATTTTCAGGACCTGGTGTTAATTATGTACCAGTCCTAGCACAGGTAGATTATTAACCCTTTGTCTGTAACACAAAAACAGAAAATCAATTAATAAAGTATACACACACATCACTTATATATGTGTGTATAGCCTTTTGAGGAGGTCAAAGTAATGTGAAGACCATTCAAAACCAGCAAGATTTTGCATAGCCCTTTGTCCTAGACAGAGTCTTTGTTTTTCTCAGACTAAGACAAACTTGTAAGTAGGTAGCCAAAAATCCAAAATCCAGTTGGAATAGTTATAGACTGGATTATGAGGCTACAAAGCCGATATCTGCTTGATTCCTAGACACAGCACCTCTAAGGAGTCAAATAATCAAACTAGTATTTCAGGATCTGCCGTTTCCAACCATAAAATTGATCATATCTTTGAAACCCTTCCACAGACTGTAGAGAAGCATGAAATATTCTTGCCTCCTGGCACAAGCCTGTATCTTAGTCCACAGTTCTCTATTGCACCTTTAAACACTGGTCTTCTGGCCCTGCTGTTTCCCTAACATGACACCTGGCCATAGTTAGAGTTAGGTTCTTATCATAGCTTGAAAAGAGAATGAACTCCTACCCTCTGGCTACCGATCCCAACCCTAAACTGCCACAAAAATATCTACTTTCCATCAGGCCCTGCTAGCCATAACCTCTGCCCTAGCTGAAGGCCACAAAAAGACACAAAATGGGCTTCTCTTTTGCAACCAACCCATTACCAAGGCCAGAGCAACATTCCTTTTGCAGATTAAAGCCTGGTTGTCCAACCCAGCTATCCATCGCCTTAAGGGGAAGCTAAACTTAACTATAACCCCTGAAACTGTTATTGCAACCCCACCCCAGCCTCCCTCCAGAAGTAATTTTTGACACCCAGAAATACCTAGCATTTGTATCTCTGATGGATCTGAACAGCAACCAAAGCCAAAGCAAATCCCCAGCTACACCCCACGTGAACACCACTGCACAGATACTTTACATCATGAATCTGTCTGTTTCAAGCACCATTCCTTAGTTCCAAACATGAGCACTTGGCCAGACCTAGTGATAAAATAACATCTTCAGCACTCATCTTCCAATCCCAGACCCTGGTCTCAGTTCCAGTGCTGGCACCAAACAAAGCTCAGTGACTGCCAACATCTTCACAAGGGTTTTTTGTATCCGCTGCCTCCTAGAACCAGCCTTGTATACATCACTGTAAGCCTTGTAAAGTCTACCAGTGGAAACAAATTACTCTGCCTCATCCATCCAGAGCCATAGACTGGCAGTATTTTTAGATTATGAAGATGCTATAAACTGTATTACGAAAGCCTTCAGATTGCACCAAAACCAAGTGAAAATCTGTGATTCTCTCAGCATCACCTTCAGCAATAGCTCAGTGAGTTTTGCAGGGTAAGCAATAAAGTTGAGCATTTGGTACTGTGGAGTTAAAAACTTCAAACCCAATATTTATATTAATGTAGTCAGAGGCCCCTCACAACAGATATGCTCCCAATGAGGCCTCCTGGAATAAAAGGTTTCTTGTGGGGGATGATGAGGAAACAGATGTCCCAGCAACACAGCTGCCTACTAGAGGGATTCTTTGCACTTACATGTGGTTGACATTGACTTGGCATAAGAGGCAGAAGGGATGTTGCAGGGTTTCACAAACAGGGTTTGCTTCTCTCGAGCTTGCAGTGCAAATATAGGCAGTATCATGGGGCATCTCAGCACTATCAGTTTGGGTTGTTTTGGTAGTTGAACCCAGAGTGATTCCCAAACATTTTTGTCATTGTGGTTGCAGGCAAAAGTTTGAAGTCATGGATGATGAGGCACAATTCACTTTAAGTCAGATCTAGATAATTATACTGCACGTGTCTAAACATTCTGGAACTCCTTTGTATCTGATTGAGGACAACAGGTAGTCAGAAGGAGAAATTCCTCTTGAGCTAAATTTAAAAATCTACTTCAAGATGGCATGAATCATATTCATCATGAACCTATCACATTTTCAACTGTATCTCTGTGAAGACAGCTGAAGGTGTGTAATTCATATGTAGACATCTACATTTAGTCAGGTAAGTCTTTTAAACTTTCTTACTAACCTGGAAGATCAGGATCTCGAATAATCAGCAAATTTCCATACATGCTGCCTTTATGGCATTATGATTTATTGATTCATGGAAAGGACTTTAAAGGGTATAGCATGAGATGGAATTTCTTGTATCTGTTCTAAGGGATTTTTCTTGTTATTATTATCTTCACTTCAGAGTTAAATTCACCTGTGAACTGAAGGAGAATTCTATCTATTTAAATGTTTGCAATAGTTAAAAAATTTGTTTAGGTCCGTTGGTCAGGTGGCAAAGACTGGCCTAGCAAGGCTAGACCCAGAAGAACATTGAAAATTTACAGGGTAATGAGCATCTGGCCTGGCTGTGTTTCCTCCCACCTCTCAAGAACCAGAGGTAGGAAGCTAGGAGATCACCACTAGCAGGAGTGTTTATGTTTCTTAAAGTGACCTTTGGGGAATGCTCCAGCATCTGGGAATTGTAAAATTCTTCCTCTACTCTTCACTTGAGTTTAGTCAACTGCTGTATGTGATACACACTTCTTACACATTACACTTAATTACTTAGCTGAAAAGAGCCATCTGCAACACCAAGATCAGGGTTGATTACAGAAAGTAATTTCTTTATGCTCATCCTTTCCCAGACATGGTTGATTAGATGATGAGATTCAATATAATGCATGGGGGAAGCACTGGCTGCTCCTCCTTGCAGAGTGTCTGATTACAGGACACACAGCTGTAAGAGTGAGCACTTTCTGAATATAAACTTGGTGCCTATTCATTTGCCACAGACCATTCAAGGGCTGATTCACAGAAATAAGTACAAGTAACACAGCAATACTTCAATGCCATTATTCTACCAATGGCATGTAATTTCACTGCCAGTGACAATTAAGCTAGCCAACTGTATTTTTATTTAGTCTTTAGTACCCCAGCACAGCTTTTCGCTTACTTTGCCACCAATTTAAACTTCACATCCTCTCCAAAGATTGTATTAATATTATTGTACACAATACTCCAAGCCATACTATCTTACTGAATATTCAAGAGAGGAGGATGTTAGTGTGAGTGATTGCCTGTCACTGAAGCCAAGACTCACACTCCATTTCCAAGAAGCAGAATTAGCTCCCAATGAATATTCAAAACGCTGTCCATAAAACAAATGCTATGACTATGTGGGTTGTCAAGTGCAGCTTGAGTAGATGTGCCTAAGCTGGCTGGATCAGGCAGGTGCCACATGTAAAACCCCTGAAGTAATACTGAGGACAGCACAGGCTGCAAAACCCTGTTAGGCCAGGGATAAATGACTTTACTTCAATTCCGTGCTGCCTCGGTCATATTGTCAGCTATGCCCAATTAGCTACCCTGAAGCTGAATTTATCTTATTTCTGCCTTCCCAGCCCAACCTTTTTCTTTTTTCTTTTTCTTTTTTCTTTTGTTTTCTTTTTTTTTTCCTAGTTTGAATGGATTGAATGAAGAAAATGTGAACTAAAATAACTGAAACATTGCACGATTAAATCAGGGCCAGTGATCATTAAGGAACTGATATCCTCTATTCTAAACACCCATGCTTTTCCTTTCAGGGGAGAAATCAATCTATTAAGGAGAAATTTAACATACCCTTGGAGAGAAGGTGAGCTCCATGTTTACTATGTATGAGAGAACTTTCCTGGCAGACAGTGGTAAGCAGGAAACATTTCTTCTTCCCAAACCTTTATCAACCAATTTCAAACTACTCTCCAAAGGTAGTTAGAGACAGAGCCACTCTGAGATAACCAGTGGACTACAGTATGGAGCTTAAGGACCTGAAAAACAGCCATTACCTTATAAGATTGCCAGAAGGATTTTAAGTGATAATTACTTTTAAATCACTCTAAGGAAAGCAAGGTTAAAATAAAAGTAACAAAAGCAAATAAAATTACCTGTTTACAAAATACAAATAAACAGTACAGGTGAACAGTTTGTGGGAGAAAGTACAAAGAAAGAAAATAATGTAACTATCCACCCAGAGTTTGGGTGATGCTTAAGGATGCCAGGCCCTCCTAGAGCTGTATGACAGCAATCAATGATGGGTGAGGAGAGGAGCCAGGGCACTTCTTCTACGGGCCAGAGAATGAAGTGTAAACAAGGAAGAGGACTAGAACACAGCAGCTGGCAAAGGCTTGGGCTGCAGAGGGAAATGCTGCTTTCCCTCTCTAAATGGATACTGAATGATGTCAGAATACTGAACATTCCTCAGATGGAGCTGCTGTGAAGCACCTCCAGATTGTCCACCATGTTACAGAGACTGTGAGACCTTCAGAGCTAAGTCTAAGCTCACTGAGATGTTACACTAGTTATTTAGACTGGGATTTTTTTCTGTGTTCAAGACCATTAGCAAAACACTTCTCTGTTTTGTTCTGTGTATAATGGAAATTAAATTACCATAATCAGGTCATGGTAACAAACATTTTGGTTTACAGCAAGTGCTGAGGTAGTTGGTTATTACCTTCTCCAAGACAGAGTTCCACAAACATTTATTTACAACATATTGAGTATAATTTTTCAAGAAAGTGCTGACTACAGGCTCAGCAACTTCCCTTTATTTAATGTTGTGTTCTGAAGAGACACCTTCTATTAAAACTCCATGCAACCAGCTTTCAAACAGTCTGACAATGTCTTTAGTGAATGTATGCCATTTCAGTTTCCCTGCTTTGGGAAAAAGCACTGAATTGCCAGGGTCAGAGATTATCATGATAACCATGAAATAACTTGATGTTAACTAATATCTCAAAAACTCTTAGCACAAGCCAGGAAAAATACTTTCATTTTCTTTTATGGTTATATGCAGAAGCCAAAAGAAATAAGGCAGTTCAAAGGTTTTTAAAGTCAGAAATGAAAGAAACACATGCTTAACTTGATTAATGTCTGTAAATATATCAGATGAGCTGTCATTTTTTTTGTCATTTTTTTGCATCCTTCAAGATATGAGCTCAAGGGGGACTCTCAGGTTCTTGAGCCTTTTATTTCCTTTGCTTTCAAGTTCCAGGTCCCTTCTTAAAGCTCCCCTGAAATTCTGTTTGCAAATCTCTCCCTTGCCCTGGAAGGGATACTGTTCTGCATTTCATTCAGGAGGTAGCTCTGGGAATGTGCCTCCCAAACCATCACCTTGATGGTAATCAGAGAAACAGCTATTTACAGCCTGCTTCAAGACATATTTTAGCAGTCATATGAGGGGACACCACTTATCCTGCAATGTCTCTACTCCCAGTTATTTGGATAAGCCCATCTCCTCACATCAGTCAGGACCATTTCTGCTGGGCCGTGCTTCAGGTCCCTTACTCATATTTTTCTTTGGCCTATGCAGCCATGGTAGGATCTTCTTTCATGTAAAAGTATTTTCCCCACTTTACTATGAGCTTTATCACAGCTATTCATCTAGGTCTTTTTTACATATCATTTTAATAAAAAAAACCAACTGAGTAAGTGGTATAATTTTAAAATTCAAGAAGGGTGTTGATAGAGAAAAAGCAGTGCTTTAAGGCAAAGTGGCAAACTGCCATTTAAGCCTAGAATTTGCATTTACTTTCTAAAGAATATAATTTTTTAACTATACAGTTTTAGATCCTACTTTAAAATCCCTTCAAAATACATTGGTTTTTAAATTCTCTCTATGCTTCATTGTCTTATTTGAAGTTTAAAAACTGAAAGTATTTGAATTTGTGGAAACACTAACAATATTAATTTTCTTTTTTTCCCCCCTATGCATTATGACATTCACATGTAAATATGAGCTTTAAACAAAAATGCATTGGAAGTGAAACACAGCTGAGCATTCACCCTTGAAAACTGAACAGAACTGCTTATAGATAATTTAAAAGTGCATGCATATTATGTTTGGCTTCCTTGGGAGTTATCAGAGAGATGCCAGCTCGTTTGCCAACTATTTCAAAGTAATTTAATACATAATGCATTCTAAATGTATGACACAGTGTGTGGGAAAATTGGCATTTCAGTAGTAAGTTACTATCTAAAGGAAGAGGAAGAAGAAATTATGACAACTGCTTGTCAAGACACTTATTCCAGTGGCATCTGCCAATGTGGAAATGAAAAAAGAGCAGCATCAATGGGGTGTTCTTAAGACATGATTTAGAGTGTGGGAAGTGATGAGAAGTAGTAGAAGAAATTTGCTGCCATTAATATTACTAATAATTTTTTAAGACCCGTGATGCACTGACTTTTACTTTAAACTTGAATCCATTTTATTGAATAAAGCCTTCTGCAGACTTCAGATGAGGTTTTCAATCATGCACAGTGACCACCAAACTGTCCTTTGAGCAGCTGTCCTGAGTTACTCCACAGAGATTGCTCAATAGGAATTTTTTAGCACAGGGCAAAAAATAACACAAAAGTTTCTGCACCATTAAGGAAAAAAAAACAACATGATCTCCCAGTATCTCCTGCCTTGTCCCTGCTTAGTGTCTGTGCTGGTCCTGAGGATGGCAATGACAATGAAGAAGAGTCTACCTGAAGAGGTGTGCAGGAAGTGACTGGAATAGCTTGTCAAAACCTAGAATAGTCACCTGTAAAAGTAAAGAGCAAAGAGAATATATCAGCCTTTGCATGGCAAAAACAAGAACTGACCTCTAGGTATGTATAAATGACAGATGGGTGAGAGCTTTGGATGAAGTGCCTGGCAGGTATGAAGAGTGCAGCAGTCCATGATAGGTCTGGATGCACAGAGCCAAATCTGGCATTAGCTATGCTGTTTATTATGTGAGAGTGAATGCAAATCAGCAGATAAAATGCCAAGGTAGAGGAAAATGAGAAAAACTGGACATGTTCCTATTTCTTGCTCTGTGCAAGTTCATCAACCATTGTGCCACAATTTATTTTTACATCAAAATGAGGGGAAAGGAAAAAATAAAAAACAAACAAGGAAAAAATCTTCCCTTATGCTTCTTCATAAACCAATGAGATCTATATAGGAGCTTAGCAGTCATCTCAGGGTAAGAATCATCTCACATAAAACATTGAAAAAGAAGAAAGAAAGGCAGGAATAAAGGAAAAAATACATCCCAAATGGATCTGTAACAAGCTGTTTTTCCAGCACAGCCTGTGACTATCATTTACAGATGACAGCTCTGTATCAAGATTCAAAATCCCCATTCTCAGTTGTTTTCTGCAATCTTCCTAGGTTGCTAGAAATTATGAAAACATTTGTAGTGAAAACCCTTTTTGCTTTAGCAAAGAAAACTGCACTGTGCACCTGACTCGGACTCCTCTCTTTTGTTCCTCCAACAGGAAAGTGAGTCAGAGCTCCAGTCCTGCTGTACTGTACCAAGAATCCTCCTTTTTACTCTGCAGCAATGGTCTGATCCATTTGCCACAGCCACTGAAAATTGTGGCTCTGATCATGAACCAGGATTTTAATCTCAGGTTGGTATTCCTGCAGCAAGGCTTGGCTGCACATGAGGACACTAAAGGGGAAAGCCTGCAGTTTTCCCCAGGATATAGCTTTTATTTACAGTTATGGGGTGCTGTTTTCAGATGTGTTTCTCAGCCTATGTTTCAGTCTTCCAAGAAACAGATACCCAAGGAAGGAATATGAATGTAGAGTTCAGCTTGGTGTAATAGTTTTTACAGGGAGTCACTGCAGTGAACTTCATGCTGCTGCCCTCAGAGAGAATGTGCTGAGGAGGAAATGCACATTTAGGAACTTGGAAACAGCTACCTCAGCTGTAGAGGCTGCTCCACAGGAAAAGCTCGCACATGTAGTATGGTGGCATGTTAATTTTAAGTGCAGCTTGAGTATTGGGTGCTGTAGCTCAAAACTGGTTTAATGTAAAACATTATTTTGAGGTTAAGTTTTTAAAGAACTGCTGAATTTTTCATTCTTCCACACCTCAAAGTATAAGAAGGCAGACCACTACATATTTGGTGGGTAAAGATAAGGTAAGGAGGGGGAGGGGGGAAAAAAATCTTCATAACATTTCTTTATTACTCAGCTTCACATCTTACCTTCTTACACACTTTTCCATAAACCACCTCTCTGTTGAATTTGTATGCTGTGACCTTTTAGCTTTAGCAGGGAGAAAAACAAAAGCTCTGGGCTTCCTCTGGCTCAGCCTGTGAAAACTGGTGGACGTTTAAGCTTAATACACTAAAATTTCATTTCCAGAGACACGCTGCACAGTACTTGCCAAATAGAATGCCAAGATAGTTGCAGGGAAATTGTGTTTTTGACAGCACACTGTATAATGTCTGCTGGGATGACTCCAGTTCCAGCAAGTCATAACTAGAGGTCACACGGTCTGGATGCACTCTTGTGTCCAACACCTGTTTTCCACCAGGTCTAATATCCAATGAGAAACAAAGGCAAAACACATTCATTGTTTTGGCATTTTTCATTTTCTGAAGACTGGAAGAATGTTAATAAAAGAACAGAAAAGCAGTCACACCTGGGGAGCTCACAGGTTCATATTTTCTATTTCTCTGTCTCCATCAGTGGCCCACACTGATATCCAAGAGCAGCTCTGTTTGCACTGAGCTTCCTTGGTGCATATCCCAGTCCACCATGCAAGAGTCTCTGGGGTCAAACCTGGCACCTCTGAATTCTTTTTATTCAAGAATTCATCAAGCTGCATTTTTAAGAGTTATAAAGCTCAGACTTCCACAAATTCCTGTGTCAGAAGTTCCCCAGTTTATTTGCATGTTTCCTAAAAGTTATCTGTTTTGTTTGTTTGGAATGTGCTGAGTACAAGCTTTGATTGAGGACTCCTAGCTATAGTGCTGCAAGGCACAATAAGCATTTTTCTCTAGACTTGTTCTTCAGACTAACAATAGTATGTCTATTAGCATTATAGACACTAGCAATATCATATCTGCCAGACTCAGTCACCTTGCTCCCAGGTTGAAAAGTGGCTATTTGGTCATTCTTGTTTGCTTTCAGCCCTTCACTCCCTCTTCTCTGCCTTTCCCAATTCTATTATACCTTTTCTGGGAGCTGGAAAGGGGTTGGTGGTGTACAGCAGGAGTATGCAACAAGATGACGACCAAAAAAAACACCTAATCTGTTTAGTTTCCCCTTCCTAAGTTTCCTGACAATGTCTACAATAACCTCAATGTCTCTTTTCAAAAAGGGCAACTCAGATTCCAACACTGTAAAATTAGAAGTGAGTTTTGCCTCCCTTGATATTTATCTATATTGAATTTTACCTGCTATTTCACCACACAGAATTTGGAGATCCTTCACATTTAGCCCTTATCTTTGCTATCCTGAATATCTTACTGCTCATTTGATCACTTTGTTCAGACCCTTCACTGACCTTGAACTCCACTCTCTCCCAACATGAAGCTATATTAATCTCTGCTGGCTGGAATTCAATGTGAAAACTCTCCAGGACTCCTAACTTCCCTTTCCTCTTCATCTAGCTAGTTTTATATCTCGAAGAAAAATGTCCACAACAGCCTGGTTTAAAACCTTGTTGCATGCCTTTTGTTGGCTGAGCAGCTGGGTCTCCTATATCAGTATTCCTGCTGAACTCTTCAGGAAAGCAGCCCTGATATGCTTCTGAGGAAAAAGCTTTGGCAGTGTTTGCTCATCCCCTAAATATCATATTTACCCATGTGTATTATTTTCTTTGGTGCAGGTCTAATGATTTGCCAGCTACAGACATAGCAGATATATTTATCTATTTATCCGTAGCATCCCAGATTGCTTCTGAAGCACCTTCAAAAATTGGTGTAATAGTTGAAACCTTCAGCTCTCCAAATACATAAACAAGAGGTGCTGGATCACAGCTAATTCAGTTCTGAGCTCCTTCAGAAAACACAGGGTGTTATCAATAAACATAAGCTCCCAAGTTCCCAAGACTTCTTGAGATGTTTCAAAGGAATTTTAAGCTTCTGCTTTGTGTCTTACCAAACACCATTTCTATCACTGTAGATACCTTTCATTAGGTGTTCTTCACTCTCTGCCACTTTCACATTGGACTGCTTCAAGCTCTTATTTGACCAGAATATTTTTTCCGAAGAAATTCACCTGCATTAGGAGAATATGAATATTGGTACTTCTGTCTTGCACTTCATCATGCTTGTTTCTTTGTCTCTTTCCTCTTTTTTTGGCCAAAACTCAATTAAAACATTAGAAAATATTTAGTGCTTTTGAAAACTGCCTGGCTAAGAACACTCACAATATTTATCCACCAACAAAGACTGCATGGGCAGGACTACTAAATCACAACTTGACCTGAAGAAACCTGGAGTGGAAAGTGAAATTCATCAAGACTTTTAGAGCCAGCATTTTAAGTATCAAGTCAAACTCCTAGCATAACTGATGTCAGCCAGGGTTCTGAATTGCTGCAATCTTTTAATCTGAGTTTCTGCATTTAGGTGACACTTTGCAGCACCAGGATTATGCCAGTCTATCTGCCCCTCCTATTCTGTGTAATCCTTGTTCTGACTCAGCAGTCACACTTCCAAGTGGGACCGTGTATTTCCCCATGTAAAGGACAGATATTGCAACACATTTTTTTAAAGAAGCCTTTCTCAGTCCTATTTCTCATTTCCTAACCCCAGGGGATTATCTGGTATTCAGGATTGGTGTCTGGGTTATTACAACCTTAGAATCAAAAGCAAGGTGCAGTTGCAGCAAGACCAGTGAAGCTGACAACCTTATAGAGCAGCTGTAAGCATGCACAAACTAGATCCACACTTTTCATCCCAAGATATTCTGTGATTTCCCTCTTCCAAAGTTCAAACCCACTGGCCACTTTTTCTGCACACCTGATCAATAGGACTGAATTCTGAAAATACCATTAGAGAAAAACAAATGTCAACAACAGAGTTAAGGCCCTTTCATTTCTCCCCAGAAAACAGAAAACAAACATTGTAAATTACCCATCAATTACTCAGATGCAAATGCTTGAAGTTCTTTTCCCTGTTGCAATTACAGAAGTTGTTCCATGCAATAAAAGGTTATTAAGGCAATACTTAATGGCCTTATTCATAATTCTAAGCAAGCTTCATTTAAAATTTAAACCTACCAGGCTGTTTGAATGTAAATCACAATGCTCTAGAGTAAAAAAAAAAAAAAAAAAGAAAGTGAGAACACCATAAATTCCAAGTATTTTCAGGCATGTCTCTTCCCATCATTTCTGTTACATCAGCTTTACCGCTCACTCTTTCTCTCTCAATTAGACCATTCAATATTCTTCTCGCAATGCTCCCAGTGTGTTTTTCCCATTCTTGGCTGAATAACTCTCCAAACACTGCTGTAGCAGTGGAGGAGGGGTTGCCTTCCTGGAATCTGCGTACTTATCAGAATGGACATCTAAATGGTCTCAGAGCAAAAATTAATGCTATCAGGCCATTACAAGAGAGCCTTCTGAGATCATTAGGCAAAGCCTGACCACAGCTCTGCATGCACAAAAGCACTTGGCTCTACAAGCACCCTCAATCCTTTCCTGTTGAAACTTTGGTCAGAATTACAAAAGAGGTTGAGGTGTTTTTGTTGGTTTTGGGTTGTTTTATTTTTTCTAATGGTGTTGTGAGAGGCAGAACTCAGTTTATGATTAACTTAGCCAGACTGTAGACCTTATCTCAGCCCATAATTAGCATGGCTATTTTTTGGAATGCCGCCTGCTAGCAAACCTGCACTCACAAGTAAATAATTTCTCCCACTCTGAAGACTCTGCCAACTTCACTTGAGAAACATCTAAATTATTTGAGCTAAGAGATACCAGATGTGAAAAGGATGTAAAAACAACAAACCCCTTAATTTTTTCTTCTCGTCTCAGGAGCAGAAAGATTTCCAGGAACTGAACATGATGGGGTTCACCAGTTTCAGTCTCACATACAGCACATCTATAGTTGGAAAAGGTCTTTTGAGAGGTTCCATGACAAATCAATAAAAATTGCTCCACAGGGGGTTCAGCAAGTACTGGAATAAATCCAATTAGTTGCTAGGTTAATGCATTTATTTTTGTCTTCTAAATCAGTTTTTTTTCTTTCCTGAATGATCTTTCTGGGCAAGGAGCAACATGAATGAACAAATGAATGCTACTGCAGTCAGGGCAATCTTTTGATTAAGTGTGAGCTTCTTCTCACCTCTGCTGCTACGCACTGATGAGGTGAACTGTGCTGTAAACATCAGTTCAAAATAACTTTTTGTCTCTTCTGTCCACTTCAAATGAAATACAGAAACTGAACACTGGCTGCAGAGTATCTCTGGTGTGCACATGAAAGGACAATTAAGCTCTTTTACTGAGGCACCCCACATTCAGGGCTCAGTCTCTAAAATGAAGGCCTCAAGAATCCTGAGATGTGGTTCATACAGACAAACAGGCAGAGGACAAAAACTATACCCCACAAAGAAAAAAAAAAGGGACTCCGTTATTTTTTACAACTTAAAATAGTTATTATGCTGTAACACAGAAAAATACTATTTTTACAAGATAGCTGAGAAGTACCATGTAGGACCCAAATTAATTTCGTTTACCTCTAGACCAAGAAAAATATCTTAAAAAATAGTTTAAGACAGATATTATACTTCCCAAAGCAAGTACCTTGAAGTTGGGTTTGTGTACGGTGATAAATACCTGCTCCTTTCAAGTCATTCTGCAGTTAACAGCAAAAGGGATATGGATTGCAGGCAGTTTTTTGCCTGCCAAAGTACTGCTACTACAATCACATTATTTCTTTTGAAAAACCAAGAACTTAATTCAGTTTATATGAAGGAGGTACAACTGGAAGCCAACACTGCATGAACAAGAGCATACTTTGCTTAGGATTTTATTTTTCCCCTAGACGATCCATGGGATCCACACACGTGTCCAGATGATTTTGAAAATGAAATCAGTTGTCCAGCAGGGGCCACAGAGATGATGTGGGGTCTGGATCTTATCTGGATCTCTCTGATCAGGAGATACCGTGGGAGCCAGACCTGTTTGGTCTGGAAAAGACTGACAGAGGATCCCATTAATGCATGTAAATATTTCCAAGGAAGGTATCAAGAGCATGGTGCCAGATTCTTTTCGGTGGTGCCCAGTGACAGCACAAGGAGCACAAGGAGCTCCACCTCAACAGGAGGAAGAACTTTACACTAAAGGTGGCAGAACACTGGAACAGGGTAGCCAGGGAGGTTATGGATTCTCCCTCTTTGGAGATATTCAAAACTCCATCTGGATGCATTCCTGTGTCACCTGCCCTAGGTGTGGACTAGGTGATCTCCAGATGTCCCTCACAACCCTAACTGTTCTGTGATTCTGTGTTTCTGTAAAACAAGTGAACGCCTTCAAAAATGTCCTATGGAAGAGGAAAAGAACTTTCAGGATGATACAACCACTGTGCTACAAACCTTAAGTATGCCTTAACTTTAAGATTTAAAAAGCCACTTTTCAGATGCAAAATTAATGGATATTCAATTCTATAGAGGGATTAGGAACATTATACAGAGAGCTTTTCTACTAAGTAATTTTACATTTCACAAAGGAAGATCTCTAAGCGCTACATTCAGTTTGCCAGTTGAAATGCAGCCCCAGAGCTGTTGTCCAGCACATCTCTGATGTAGCCTCACTCCTCTCAATTCTTTCTAAGATCCAGCCAAATTTCAGAGCTCTGTGACTCACTGTCCTCAGCAAGGCATGTTTATGTCACCTCACTCCCTGACTCCTTCGAAGGACATTGCCACATGAGTACTGGTTTCAGTGCTCTCATTTTCAAACACCTCCACATCCACTTCAAACAACACCTTGTGAGATGATGGCATTATGAGAAACAGAGCCAGAAGATGGAAAATGGAGCGAGCCTCTTCCTTCCTGTGATGCTCCCTTTGCTAACTGCTGCGCACAGTGGGTGAACCTGACAGACCTGCATGGTGAAAGTGTGGGGATGACATTTCTGGGAAGGTAATGGTCTCTAAAGTACCAGAAATGGTTATTACTTTATTACACATGCACTGGAAGATGTCACAAACCAGACACTCTAGACACAAGTGTTAAATCATGGTTTATGTTGGACACGATAGCAAATCTGAAGATTAAGGCAACTTTCACACTTGATGTATTTGCTGACTTGTGACAGTGAGAGAGGAGGAAGTGGGCTCCAGGACACAAAAGGAGACCTATCTCATGCCGGGTTGTTTCAGTATGGATTTTCTTCTTGGTTGTAATGAAAATCCTTCTGTTAACTTGTCAGAGACACATGATACCTATGTGGGGGTGGTCAGAGCAGAGTTTGCCTCCTCTGCTTGCACCAGAAGCATCTTCAAGACTTAGCAATAAAGGTATCCTTGCTGTTGTTTATCCCAATTACAGGATTACCTGTCCAAAGGGTAGCAAGCTATGTAACAGTCTCACTGCCATCAGCATGGGCTGCATTTTGGAATTAGTACAGTATTGCATCATTCATGACAATTTGAAGGTCTGGTGGGCTCCCTACACACACCGGGACAGAGGAAAGAAATACAGATGGCTCCTCCACCTCTGTGTCCCTGCACGTGGGTGAGTAAGTCCTGGAAGTTTCCTTGTCTGCAGGAGAAATCTTACCAGAACTTGCCTCCAACTATTACTTACGCCACAGCTTTAATTACTCAGTTTTGCCATTAAGCCATGGGCCATCAAGTTTTAATGCAATCTTACATTGTTGATTAAAACACTGTGTTATTTCCTGAATGTCAAACAACATATGACAATAAAGTAGGCATAAAAGATCAGGAAAACAAATGTTCAGCTACTTCAGTACTGAATGCAGAGCATAAATGACTGATCTTTGAATGCTTTGTATTTGCTCAAAGCTTTATAACAATAAAATTGACAATAGTAATTAGTTTGCCTTTCAGAAAAATGAAATTTGAATATTCCTGAATTCTCCTGGGCCCAACAGCCTGTAGCTAAAGCGTATTAACTTGCTTTCATTGGCTCTCCTATTACTGTTGGTAATGTATTTTAAAGACTGAAGAAGCCCCAAAACTCTATTTCTTAAAGCAAGTTCAGACATGCTGATGAACAGTTGTTTTATATAATGTAGACATCTTGAAGTTATCCACATCTTCCTAATCTCCACATATACGTAACAGTGAGCCACAGATACCTCAAGAGAATGACTCACAAAGTGATGTAAATTAAGTGGGTCTGATGAATTACCTTCTCAAGGGGCCTTTTTCTCTCAACTGATGTGAATAAAGCTTAGGGTGACTAGTTTGGATTTAGCAAGGTGATGATGTTCAGATAGACACATTAAATTACATCTATTTTCCAATTTTTCTTAAAACGTGTAGGGTTTGCATATAAGAGCACTTCAAACTAGAAAAGATCTTCAAAAGCATAGGAGAGCTATCTGACTTCAAATTTATTATCTCAGTCTCTTAAAATATTTTAAGTATATAGTTATCTTCACTCGTGATACTCCTGTAGTCATGTCTGCCCCCAGCTGAATCCCTAGGTCTAGGAGGAATCAGAGGCCCAGAGGAAACACAAATGCCATTGATTTCTTTGACTTTGATGAATTTCTGGTTATCATCTGTAACCAGGATTGAGAAAATAACCCCCTGAAGAACAGAGCAACTCAGGTCTTCTGAAATGAAAACATTTCTGGAAAGGGAGGCTTATGTCCTACTTCTCATTTTGTGCCTGCAAGCAGCAGTCAGCAAAAAGAAAGCCTACTCACCATCTCACAGCAGCAGGTCTTTTTAAGTTTTGCTATATACCATGCTACTATCAGCTTGTCAGAAACACTGCTGCCATTACAAAGCCCAACTCTCCCCTCCCCATTCCTCACATCCCTGAGGTTATTTCTCATCTACAGCTGGGTTATTTACTCTGAGCAATCAATGACCTTCCCAGAACTGAGGAAGATCTGCCAATTGTTGAAACTCTACGAGACCCTGTCTGAGATATCACCCAGCCTTTCCCTGGGTGGTTGGTTTTACATGAGCATATTTCATTATAATATACCATACAAACATAACCTGAAATCACCACCAATTATTTTTAATACTGTATGGAAGAGAGGAGAGGTCTGCAGAAGGTAAATTTGATACAAAGAAGAGCATGGGAATGCCAGAACAGACTGACTGGTATCCCAGAAAAACAAAGGAACAATCAGTCCACATACGTCCACAAAGATGACAAAGGGATCAAGCAAACAACCCAAATAGTTCTGTTTTGTCAAAAACTTGCACCAGATGAATCTAGTGTCCTTTCCTGACAAGACAACCAGCCTGGTGGCTGAAGGGGAAGCTATATACACAACTTAAAATCATCTCACATGACATCCTCATAAACAAGCTTTAGCAACATGGTCTAGCTGTAACCAGCCTTAGATGTGGGCAAAAGGAGTTGAGAACCTGCTTTCAGCACAGGGGCTATCGGTGAGTCACTGTCAGATGGGGAGAGAGGCTGTCAGCTCTCTCTCACTCCATGTTTTTATCAACAACTAAATGATGGTACACAGTGGATAACGACAAACTGTAAGTTGCAAATGCCTTGAAGGGCAGGGTTACAGCTAAAAGTGATCAATAATAGCTTGGAGGGAGGGTATGAAATCACTCTGAAGAAATTCAACAAGGACAAGTGCTAACACTACACTGCAGAAGGAGAGAAATCAAGTACAAAGCAAGGATTGACAAAAGACCTGGGCTGCAAAATAGGTCCAAACTTTCTCATGTATGAGTAGCATGAAGCTGTGTAAGCCTGGGGCACACTGAGAGGGTTGCCACTTGTGAGAGACAGGAGGAGACATAATTTCATTATTTCCAGCTCTCTATTAAGTTCCTTTTGGAGTGTTGCACTTAATGGCCAAAGGGGAAGCCAGTCTGGAGAGATTTAAGAGGGTAATAACTAGTGCTGAGAACATCTGATCCATGAGGAAAGTGACTGGGGAGGCTCCTTCGCCCCAGGAGAGCACTGTCTCAGGCTGCTGCAGCTGCTTCTTCCCTCAGGGACTGTCTCCTTCCACAAGGCTCGGGCTCTTTCTTTACAATTCACCTTTCCACACTTTCCTGACTTTTAAATTGTTCCTGTTTCTCATTTGGCAAGGAAGGACACGCTATATCTTCCTACTGAATAAAGGTTTCTAATCTCATTTGGTGTTCTCTCCTCTGGGCTTCCCACTGGCCTTTCCTTGCTCTTCTCACCCTTTGCTGGAGCACCCCACTGCCCAGAGTGAGCTCAGGTCACCTTTCATCATGTTCTTGCATCTCTACCTCTAGGTCACCCGTCACTTCTCATGTTTCCATGCCCCCCCTCCTTCTGTTTTGGTATATGAAAAAAAGGGTCAGCAAGCCTGTGGCAAAAGCTGGGTAAGGAAAAACATCAGCCTAAGTAACTGATTACTTGAACTGGCTTTAAAAAGATGTTTCTATATTTGTGTGGGCATGGCTCCAACTGCATCCGCAAGAGCTAGTAGGAAAAGAGACAAATTTCCCACTCAAGAGAGCGCACAGAGGACTTTTGCCTCTCAGGTGACCTATATGCTTTTGGATATTACATCTTTCTGGTCAACTTCACAAATATTTTCTTGCTTCTAAATTGTGCAGTACAGATTTTGCTCAGATATGGTGCTGTGGACCTGTAGCTCATTGGCACTGCTTCCTGAACTACCTCAGGGGCCAGGGGACCTCAGGGGGCACCACCCTGGGCAGCAGCTGGCTCACAGCCATGCTCCTCCCTCACCCGGCTCCAAAGGAGACCCAAACAGAGCCCTGTACTGAGGACACACTGGGGGCATGAAAATTCATCCTGCCTGTGTAGGGCACTGCCTAGGGATCACTGCTTGCTGTCATGCCATCAGTGGTTTGGCATTTCTTGATAGGGAGAGCCTGGCTTTACGGGTCTCTAAATGTGGCTGCATTGTTTTTTGTATTCCACAGCCAAAACCAGCTCAGTTCCTGCACTCCACAGCAGCTGCATTTGGGGCAGATTGGCACACCTTTCCCCCAGGGCTGACACCTCTGTGCCATCCCAAGTAGCCATGGCACTGCACTTAGTGGAGTCCTGCCCATGATGGCTGTACCAGAACAGATGTTTTGGCTGCAGGAGGGATAACACAAAGCAGAGGCAGCAAGAGGGTGACACGTAAGGGTCAGTTTTCCTTAATGAACACCGTTGTTTCCTTTCTGTCAGCTTGTACTTTCAGAAATTCACGGAGCTTCCTCATTTCCGAGGCGACTTTATCTTGGGGACAGGACAGAAATGAAAACAGACTCACGTGTTTTTCACTAAAAGGCACCTTTACACAATGTTCCTCATGCTTAGTGCGTGCGTCAAGCGTTGCTCCTCTGTTGGAGCCTAAATGTCCTGTTCACGCAGCTGAGCAGGATAATGGCATCTGAGTGGGGAAGGAAAGAATGAATCATTATTCACCACACAAGTCCTGACCCCACCATCTCCCTGGCAAATGAATGCAATGCTTTCCAGGGCTCTTAGAGTGATACTTTTGTGAGCCATCAATTATTTACGTACCTGGTCAATAATTTAAATGTCCTGGAATGTGCATATTACAAAATAACTGCCTTTGTTCTTTAAATTTGCAAGGATACCCTGCTGGCACTAGCACAATTAATGACTCAATAAGGTTTTAGCAGCAACATTGAAATACTGGATTTTACTGCTTTGATGAAAACTAAGCTGAATTCTACACTTTGGAAAAGTTATCCTTGAAAGAACACATTAGGCATACATAGACATTTCAGTGAAATGGGGGTAAGGTACTCAAGGGTTTAAGCGAAGCTCTTACATCAAAATTGTAAAAAAAATTCACTTTCCCTTACGCAGAGAGTAAGAAAATGCTTTTAATGGGGCTCTTGCTAACATCCATTTGCATATGAACCTCAGTGACAGTGGAGATGTGACGAGTGCAGTGTGACCAAAGGCAATGCCATTCCAATGAGGCAGCATCTGCAGGATTGCAGCAAACTTTGGCTCAGCCCTGAGAGGGGCACAGCCCTTGTGAAGGGTTCCTGCAGCCTTCTCTTTCCTCCTCTCACATCCCCAGCTGGGTACAGGATGTGTTTGTGTGATATTGGTAATTCACACCAATTCACTGCCTCTAAAAAGGTGTCCAGGTGACCCTGCTGTCATTTTAACAAGGCACCTGGACAAAGGGTAGCTTGTGTTTGCTGACAAGACTTCTATAACTGTTCCATTATGATGTATTACAAATCAAAGTTTCAATGTAATTGAAGAATTAAACCTAGGTAAGCATTTGCCCTAGAAAACAGATCAGTTTGTCTTCATGAGGGTGTTATGGACTCCTGTGATTCCTGTGATCTGAACTCCCTTTCCTCTTCAGGGATGCTAATGAATACTAAAAAAGGAACTGTAAACCATTTGTAACAGCATCTTTTCTAAAATGTTGCAGATGGTAGATCAGCTTTTGATCAGTAAAAACAACTCTCCCACACTTCATCCTAAAAAGGGTTATCAATGGAGCAGATGAGTGACCAGCCCACCTCCCCATGAGCATTTCAGTTTGTGCTGTAGAATGAACATCAACAAGCACCAAAAATGTTTACAGACCTTTACTACACCCTTTCATAAGTATTTATCAATAAAATTTCTGCCTTAATGGAAAAGGGTCAGTGCAGCTTTGTGTTCAGGTCCAGGTAATGATGTAAATTAAGGAACAAACAGGAAATTGTTCCATCATTAACATTTTAGATTAAGAATCATAGGATGTGGAATAAACAAACAGCAAGAGGCAGCAGTTCTGTGAGCTACATGGGAACCCAATGTACTGTGCTTCCCATGCTGAAGGTAAACAACAATGTGGACTCTGATGGCTAACAAGGAATGTGCCTATGCTGCAGCCTCCATCAGACCTGGGATGGCTCCTCATCTTTGACAAAGTCAAACCCTTTGACAAAGTCAGCAGGAGCCTAATTCCTTGAGTCTTCCTGTCAGACAAGGTTGGAATTGGTCCATATGTTTGAATTAGCTGGGGCAAGAAGAGAAAAGGGCTGGTTTCCAGAAGTGTAATTTCCTGTTTTCTGAGTGTCTTTGTAAAACCATTTTTATTACAAAACCAAATTTACCTTAGGCTGCAGAGCAGTATTCCTCTAGTATGCTGATCCAGGGTAGAAAACACAAATGTACTCTGTTCTCTGTTTTGTTGCCTAAGTGAGGAAGATGGGGTGCCATGAGGAAGACAACAAGCCATAAAATGATCCTCTCTCTCTCTCTCTCTTCCTCACCATCTATTTATCCCTCTAAACTTGACCTGCAAGAAGCACATCCAAGGGCTTGGGAAAGACACCTGCAGAGTGATATTATTCCCCTGCAGGTGCTGCATGATTTCATTTTTGTGTGTTTATCACAATGGATACATGGCAGTAGCACAGTTCCTACCCTGCTGATCCAAAGAACTACAGGCTGCAATGCACCCTGAGGGCTTCTTGGTACTTGCATAACATTACTCACCTTCCTTTGCAAACCTGGTTGCTCAAGTCACCTCCCCTCAGTGGGAAGCCAACCATGAGATTGGAGTATTTCCTGATCACCTCTCATTCCTGCCCATCAGTGCTGGGTAGGTTCTCCAGGAGTCCTTTCCCTTCCAGGCAGGAAACACTGAAGTTTCTAAACTCAAGTGCAAACTCTTACACCCTTGCCTCCTGCTGGTATTTCTCTCTCTCTCTCTCTCTCATTGGGAATGGTATCTCACAGCAAAGAACCTCTCTGCCTTAATCCACATTTGTTGTGAAGCAAGTGGGGTGTCTTGTGTTTCCACTAACACAATGAGGATCTTTCTGACATAAAAGACTATGTTTAAGTCTCTTTTTAAGGATATACAAGCAGATTTCTACTAGATTACTTTGAAAGTACAGGACTTCTGGACACTCATTATCCCTCTATGGGTTTATACAAATAAAAACTGTTTCTGTCTTCTAGCCAGATAACTTGGACTTACGTCTCTATTTCTTAACTTGGTTTTAAAATAGTTTTGTATCTTTTATTTAGGAAGTTAAGAGTACAAAAGCTCCTTGCTGAGTTTCAATTTAAAAAAAAAAATAGAGAATAAGCGAGAGACTATTAAACCAGAGGCTGGTAAGAATCTTTTTATTTCATCTGTAACTGAGAAGGATAATAAATATCCTTCTAAACAAAATCTAAATTAAGTGTAAACAAAACTAAGTGGGTTTTTTTTTAAAAAAATTATCCTGATATAATCCTGAATCCTGAAAAATATCCTAATATTAAAAAGTGTCAGTAAAGGAATTGTACAAATCAGTGAATATGTCAGTTATCAATAGCTCACTGAATATTAGAGAAGTCAAAAAGGTTGGAAAGAGTCCTAATATTGTGCAAAGACTTACCAAAGAAAGTTAAAATACATAAATACTGCATCAGTTGGGCAACAATCCAAGACACTATAACTGATAACCTGACAGGAGAGACAGTTATTAGGATGTAAGTTTAGATGAGATAAGTAATCCCAGTAATAGAGATTTAGGGAAAATCAATTTTACCAAATAAATTTGATGATCTTTTTGGTATATTACGAGTTTGGTTGTTAAATTAATAGCACTGGTATATTAACTTCAGGTATATATCAGGTATTTAAATATAGTAAAAGAACTGGAGGAAAAAAGAGTCAACACTGAATACCAGGTAGAAAATTACAAGCACAGGTTCTATAAACAAGATATCATAATTGAAGGGGTGGATTTCTAACAGGTTCACGGAGACATTAAATATGCAAAATTTTCAATGGTGAAATGGAGGTATAAAAACTGATACTGAGTACCAGGTATGCAAGTGACCTGAAGAACAGAGAAAGGGAGCAATTGTGGGACAGGGCGGTAGGGTAGAGAGGATAAAATATGAATATTAAGATAACACAACTTGAAACATCTAGAGACAAAGCATGCATGCCAGACTCCTAGCCTGAAAGCCTCTCTTCCAGGAAAGAGCAGCTCTGGTAAGGAACTGGGTATCACTGGGGATGATCAGATGGGCTGGGTCCTGATGAAACCAGCTGAAAGAGAGAGCACAATCCGACAATGAGCAATGGGAGTATGGGGCAGTTTCAAAGATGGCATTTTTCCTCTGTGTTTTTAATGGGTTGTGAGTGCTAATACCTGCAATTGTGGTAGAGGCTGATAGAGGTTGACACAACCAAAGAACTGGAAAATATACTTTAAACACAGATATCCATATCCAGTGTTTTGCATCTTTATCAAGTAAGTCCCAGCTCACTACATCTCTATGATGTATATTTAACTGTGAATACCAACCATACAGAACAAGAGGTACAAAGCCATTCTGTGTAACAGGCAGGAGCACAAGGGTGGAAAAAATACAAGTATAAAAAGTTTTAATTTTATGTGCTGTCAGATACTGAAGTAGGCTGTCAGATTTTCCAGTAGCTTTTCTGTAATTTAAAGCTTTCTAAAAAATACTGAGCTGCAATATGTTGACTAAAATGGGAGTTAAGGAAGGTCCAGGGCTTATGGTAACTGGAAGGTCAGAGTAGGTGAATGCAAAAGTTTTTTGCAGCTAGATAAACGTTTCGCCTTCTGTAGAAGAATCCACTTCTTTTTAAGCCATTGGCTCTAGAAATGCCTCCAGCTCTAATCCTGAAACCTCTCTTTCTTCTCTCTCCTTCTCTGTGAGCCTGTCTGCCTTTGAGGTGTGTGCCAGCAGAGGAGTCCATTACTGTTGCAGTCTAGACTGGCTGGATGCACCAGTCCAACCAAAGGAACCAACAGAAGAGAGCAACATTTTTGGACATATAATTGTACAGCTTTTCTATTTGATGTTATTTCCCACCCCCACCCCCCCGAAAAGTTGACCATACAGATTGAAAAAAAACCAATCTGGAACTCACTGTGGGCCCATCACTGGTCCTGGATGGACAGCACTCACCATATGTACCCCATCCCATTAAAAATCCAAGAGGGGCAGACTTTGGACTTCACATCCTAGATTCAGCCCATGTGCAAGGCACACAGAAAATATTTTCTGTGAAAACCTCTGTGAAGAGCAGCTTGTTTTCTCTCCACACACACACACACAAATAGTGAACTCTGCAGAACTGTGCTTGCAGTCTCATCAAATTGCTTAATTGGGTTTTTTAAAACTAACTACTGCCAGTCTCCTAGCTCTGTGATTAGTAATGTATCTAAATCCTCTTAGGAACTTTGTGAATCTATTAATCTTCTTAAGAAAGTATATCAAGCCGATTAAATGATGGTTTAAGTGTTCTGTTCAAAACATAGCAGTAAGACAAAAAACCCTCTGAAAAGTTATGATATCTATATACTCACATGTTCAGCCTCCCAGAGAAGAGAGCTAATTCTGGTACACTGAATATCTTAAGAGATTATTTCTCTCTAAAGTTCTTTTTTCATCACAACATTTTTGTTTTACTAGTTAAGATAAAACCTATCAGTCATGGAAGAGCAGAATGGAAACAGCTTCATTAAGGCGAACCCTCTGATAGTTCCCTTATTTCTGAAAGTTAAATTCTCTTGAAAAATTAATCACAGCGAATCTGGCAGAACTAATTTTAAAATGTGAGAACATGAGAGATGCTCTACTTCTAGCCTCAAGTGAGATGAGATCAATATGTTAAATTAAGTCTACATAAAACCATACAGGAGAATTTGTATAGGCAACATTTATTCCCATTCGGAAGAGTAATTGCAATTTAGAGAGCAGTGAAGAGAGATCTTGGCAAAAATATCACTGGCTAAAATTAATGAGAGAAAAAAACTGCAATGAACTTATTCATTGCCACTCAGAAGTCAGTATCAGCAGTATTCACCTTAAATCTTCTGAAAAAACCCAAACAAATACACAAAAAAACAGAGCTGTGAAATGTGAGCTGGCAAGTATGTTAAGAAAAGTTCCCCAGACTGTGATGCTGATCCTAATTCCTAAAAAATTTCTTCCTACATCCAAAAGGAAAATAATCAAAGCCATAGATATTTGGGGGAAAAATACAAAATTAGTCATGAATCCTTAAAATTCTATTTCATTAACATCTACCTTGTATACAAATTTTATAATTTAATACACACAAGCACACAAAGGATATACAAATGCACTATTTGGGCTTTCAAATCATCAAGGAGAAATTAATGGCTTGCATTATTTTTTTGTTGGGAAAGAGCAAGCAGATTCATTATTATATTTTTCCCTACTGCAGTTTTACTCACATTAATTAACTATTAATTGAGCACAAGTTGCATTAACAGCAAAAATGCCAGCAAAAGTAACTCACAATGTTGCAGAAAGCAGTGATATTCGGGTTTCCAGGAATTTCTCCTTTATCAGTTGTCCAGATATTTTGAAGCTTTAACCTCCTCCCAGCTGCAGTGTCTGGACAAAGTTTCCAAGCTTTCTCTTCAGCTCACTTTTCCTCCCTGAATACAAGTTCTCCAAACAAATTGGAGACTGTGCCATGATCTGTGCCCCCTGGTAGTTAACACATGAATGACACAGAATAACCCCACCTGGGCTGTGCATCCAGTCCTGTGCCCAGGGCAGGCTTGTGCAGGTGAGGGAATTGCTGCGTTATAGCTCTGACCAGATTGGATCCACAATGACAGGGCCAAAAATTCACTTAACCTGGGGCAGCAGAACACCTCAGCTTCACACAGGACTTTGTGTACACTGCTCTGGTCACCAGCAGGATACCCCAAAGGATATCCCAATGATGATTTGTAGTTGCACTTGAGAGGAGTTTCTATGTGCTGCCAGCAGATGTTTTCATCAAATAGTTCATCATTCAGCTAGCTAGCTATATTTGCAATATTCAGATCACTGTAACTAAAACTGGTCATTATCTGGATACAAAATATTTAAATGGAAGTCAATGCAGGAAATGAGCATTTCACCACAGTCTGCTGCTGGTAGTGATACGCTATTAAACAATAGTAACAGCAGAATAAGGTGGTGTCTTGGTTTGAAAAGACACGTGTCTGCTAAGGAAGGCAGAAACTTCCTTTGAAATAAATAAGAATCTAAACCACCACCCCATCACCCCCACCCCGAAATATTATAATCTTGAAATCAAGGTGCTCTTATGCAAGGATATGGGAATAGGAATAACAGTTTTTCACTAAGGAAATTAAAATTAAAATGCAGTACTATGAAAAAAGAAAACCAAAGCAAACAAACAAAATAAAATAAAAAAAAAAAACCAACAAAAAATAAACCCACTGACAGTATCAGAATATAATTTGACACTCTGTTGGTTAGGGTGTTGGTAGCAGTCCAATTAAATGGTGGCTGCAGTGCTCCTGCAGTGACAGATGTGGTTCTGTTGAAGCAATGATCCTTTAGAAGGCTGTAGTTTTCCTCTGGAAGTCGAGTGGTGGTGTAGATGGGTCCAGTCTTGCTCTGGGAATCCAGTGGAGAAATGCTGACTGTGGTGTTCTAAGCCTCAGATTATATCCAGGTAGGAATGCTTGGCTCCTCCCCCTGGGTGGAGCATCTCCCAATGGGATGATGTAGTTTTATCAGTCATGCAGTGAGACTCAATGGCCCATTAACAGAAGAGATCCCCCTGAAGGGAGGATGAGTCCTGGAAGAGATAAAAAACACTGACAAACCTGGTTTTAAAAGCTGGCCCATTAACAGATGATACCCCCTGGACTTACGAGGGATGGGTCATGGAAGAGATTAAGAACATAGCCCTGCCTGGTTTTAACAGATGATAATAGAACACATACTTCTGGTTACATCTTGCATTACAACCTAAGACAGGTGGCCACAGTTATTCTCCCTTCATTAACTCCATGGAAAAAGACAATTACATATCATAGATTACTTTTTTCTCTAAAGGTCTGATATTTTTAGTATTTACATTCATTAAAAACCACTCCCTCTCTGGTTTCTAGCAAGCAAGCCAAAGCTGTCTCCACTGTGTCTCCACTGAGGATCATGCCAAGAGGGCTGTTGCTGCCCATGCCACAAGTGCAGCATTTCCACAGCCTGCAGCCACCTGTGCCAGCAGCCTTCAACTACCAAAAAAATCTATTTACAAAATCCCTACTGGTGGCTTCACGGCACTCAGAAAAGTAAGTCCATGTATGCCACATAGTAGTCCATGTGCAAGATATTTCCAGCTGATTTTACACCTCAAGAGTGCTTTAGGGGAGCTAAGCAAACCAAAACACAGATGGAAAAAGTGAGCTACCAGGCATCAACTGCTTACTTTGCAAGAGATTTTTCTTAGAGAAATGCTCTTTAAAAGGAAAGCCAGCTTTGTTTTGAGAGAAAGTTGGAATGTAAACACTGTCTTTAGAAGTAGCATCTGCTCCTTTTGTTTTTTTAGAATATGCTCTTGCATTTACAAAAGGATTTGTAAAACTTTTCCAGGCTTTTAAAATTTGTATATTCAAAACTTTCAAGACAACCATCAAAATCAGAACAGTTTCATTTTTGTTTCCTTTTTGGTTTCTTTCCATTTTTTTCACAGAAAAATATTTTTTCTTTTATTCTAGACAATTTAGTAACAAATAGCAAGTTTGGGAACCCTGGGAATTTCTCATAAGAGGAATAATCAAACTCCTGCCTAGATCTAGTCATTACCAAAAAAATCCAGCCCTCATCACAGGTGCAGGGGAGATGAAAGACTGAAAAAATGGTACTCATGGTTTCAGGCTTCCTTTTGGGTTGACAGATGATACCTGTACATTCATGACACAAACCTTCACTTGAAACCAACTGGATGTAAAGATAGCACAGAAGACACCGTAGTCAATCATGTATCTTCTTCTAAAGAAAAAAATAAAATAGTGGCCCCCCTAAAATAACAGGAATTCGTGTGCTCAGTAAAGTCAGTGAGAGCACTGGCTTTTATTTTGGTGATGCAGAACAGCATGAAACAGTGCTGATACACCTGGCCTTTCTTTGGAGGAAGAGGGCTGAAGCGGGAAGGAGGCAGGCAGTGCATGGGCTGAGCTCCAAGGCAAGCAGGGCAGGGGGGGCCAGGGTTATCGCTCTCAGGTGAACAAAAGCTCTCCTACCCCAAGCGAAGGAAGTCAATACAGGAGGAGGGGCAGGGTGAGGCAGAACGTGCTGAGCATGGTTTAGTCCATCCAACAGCTACAAAGACCTAAACAGGGCAGCATATTTACCCTGTCTTTCAGACTATCCACCCTTCAAAGCAGTAAGGGTTACGCTGGGAAGCAGTGCAGCAGCAGGCACTCTACCTGGGTTACATTTGGAGTAGGTTTTCCAGAAATCTCTATGTTGTCTGGGAAACAATTTGGGGCCCTTTTTCACTTCTGATGCCCATAGATGTTTATGGCTTCCTAGCACCACATCTAGCTGTACGTTAATGGATAAAACTTACACGTGATGCCACAGGAAGAGCTTTCTGGCAGGGTAGCTCAGTCCTTTGGTGTTTGCAGGCTGCTTGAAATGGCTGGAAGGAAAGAAAAAAAAAATCTCTTTGCTTTATAAAATGCGGCTGTTCCAGGGAGAGGAGTAATAATTACTGTTCACATGAGAGCAGATGCCACAGTAAGAACTAGTAGCTTATTTTCAAAAAGATATTGATAAAATACAGATAGTTCAGTGAATAGCAACAAAAATTGTGTAATGCCCTAGGGAGACTGATTAAACAGGAAAAAAAAAATCAACAAAAAATTCTTATGAGTAAGGACTGGTAACAAATATGGGAGCAAAATAACCTTTCCCAACACTTAGGCCCTAGTTGAGGGAAGATTATTTACTTGCACACAAACACACAAGCAGGCAGCTCTGACTTACTGCTGTTGGCATTTTCCTAACATTTGATCATCTGGTTGCTAAGCACACTGCTACATTACCACTTGACATTTACGTTTTATTTTCAGTTTATTACTAAAGGTAGGAAATGAAGCACTCTCCTACTCTCTTAAATTATAGTCATCCTGCTAATAATACTGCTAAAAGCCCCATTCCATTTCATTTAATGAATTTAGAATACCTGATAAACATTCAGATACTGCCGAGCAAACCTATTGTCTTCTGCCTGAAGAGGCAGGGCCTGCTGAGCGCATTTTCTCATCAGAGAGAAGGGTTCCTGAAGTAATCCTGCTCTTGTAATCTGCATGGAGCCTTCCAGAAGAGTTAAAACCATAGAGTAAACCAAACCTTCAGTAGCCTCAAGTTGCAACATCAAAGAACTCAGTACTGTAATTCTAAAGAACTAGTAGGGTGTTGTGCAACTGAGGAAACCAAAGCAGAAATCACCATGTGTTTTCTCTGCCATCAGTCAGCAGGGCAGTAAATAGCAGAAGGAGTTTAATGCCATGCACTCCTGAGCACTCCTGAGGTCAGCCTTCCCTGCAAAGGCAGTTTATCAGTCTGATGAAAATTCAAAAGTAAATTTTGCCAAACTCATCATCTCTGGAAGACTTTGACTCTCTGGTGGCTGCAGTATAAATCACTTAGCAGCTGAACCACCTGGGTCTTCTGTGCCAGAGGAAAACATGTGAAATGAGAGCTTTATCTTATGTATAAATAAGTGACTAGGGTGACCAGCTCGATTTCAGATGTCTGACTTTCAGACTCCCCAGTTAGGCATCCCACACCTCTGGGTCCATCTAGAGCGGCTCTGAGTATCTCCAAACCCCTGCTGACTACAGTGGCAACTATAATTTTCCAGCCCCGCCAGCAGTGAGAAAAATATTATTCTCTGATAAAGGCCTCAGAAATACAGTTGAGATCTTATTCCTGACTCCAAACAAACAGGGCAGGGGGTGGCAAGGATAAGTCTTGTACGCTGGGAAACTCACACTGCAATGGGCTGCCAAAGCCAGAGTAGAAGCATGTGTCCAAACCCAGGAGAACATGAAGGCACCAGCTCATCCCCACATTTGAGTGCGAAACAGGCAACAGGGGCAGCCCAAGGGCCATGGTGATTTCTGTAGTCTCCCCTTGCCTGGCAGAGGTGACCACACAGCTATAGGGATGGGTGCAAGAGACTGGGAACCATTCATGGTGTGGTTCGAGGTTTCTTCCAAGCACAGAGGAGATGTAGGAGCAGTTCAGGGCAGGGCTGGAAATTATTTTGTAGAATAGTGAGTCTGCCTGTCCTCTGTTCCCCTTTAGTCTCTCCAGACTGGTTTACCCAAATCAACACATAACTTTTCCATGCCCCCCCTCTTTATCTGTCCCACAAATCCTCACAGTCCTGCATGTCCCGAGTGCACAACCACAGCCCTCATTCACCCTTGCCCACTCCCCTTCTCTTCCCTGACAGCCTCCAGTTCTCTCAGTTCTGACTCTCACCCTGTTTCTGCAGGCACACCCCAGCTCAGGAGCAGCTGGGGTAGCAGGGAAAGCTCAGGAGCAGCTCTCTTTCTTGCAGATAAACAAGTTACCACCTGCCAGCTGCTCTGCTGTGACACATGCAGCAGCCCACACACAGGTTCTTCTCTTCTGCAGAGGAAAAACAGGGTTTACCCCTACACATGAAAATAAACCTGCAGGGAAAAAGCCTGCAGATAGGGCACACTCCTGTTGCAGCTGGATCTTGGCACTACCACTGTGCTGTGGCAACTGGAGCATGAGGAACTGCTGGGTCACAAACATTCCCTTGGATGGCAAGGAGTGACCGGAGATGTTTAGAAGAAGAGAAGTGGGAGCATCAGCTGAAAACAACAGCACAGAGACAAGGATTTCTCTGAGTGGGTGGACTATTCTGGAGGAAAATATTCACATATTTTCCAAAATACTTAGAGTTCTCCTGAAGAACAATTTATTTTCTGGTAAAAAAATGTCACTTCTATTTAGTATTAGTGTGCCTTGCTGAGAACCTGCCTGGTTTAGCTCTTCCAGCTTTACAATGTACAAACAGCTTAAGCTGTGAGGAGGCCTTGGAAAGCAGAACAGGTCTGTGCTCAGAACAGTGGCAGAGTGAGCCATTGCCATCAGCACAGCGATCCAGGGAGGCTGCTCTGATACCTCTCAGGAGTACATAACCAGCATTCACAGATTTCAGCAGGTAAAGCTGCTGATCGCTCCAAGTTTAAGCCCTGCAGTGATCTGAAAATTGTCATGTCGCTTCTCCTGCCTGTGTTGCTCAGTGTACAAGCACAGTGTGAAGCACTCGTGTGAGCTGTGCACAGCTGTAAGCACAGTTCAGTACCTCGTGGCACCAAAGAGGCGCTGCAGCCGTGCTGGTTTTCCTGGTATTCACGTGAATTACAACTATGGCCTAACAGCCAATTTAAAAATAGTTTATTGAAAGAATAAACATTACATCAGTTACTAAACTGCCAGAAACCTCTGTATGTCTATAAATGAGGTGATGTCAAAGTCTCTAATTTCCTCTTTTGGAGTTTTAACAAAAGAAAAAAAAGAAAATTTTCCTGCTTTATTATACAAAGTAGTTTTGTTGTTTGGGAAAGGAGAGCTCCCAATCAGCTGCAGTTTTTGTGTGAATAGCAATGCCTGGTAATACTCAAATGTGCAACTCCACTTATTTATGAGTTAATAGTCCAATATGAGTTGCAGTTAGTCCTCATGAGCACTGGGTTTTAAAAAAAGCAACAAGTAGCATAAGGTTCAAATATCAGTGTGTATCATTGCTTTTGCATATGTGAAAAGCTGGTACCTGAAAATTTCCTAGCTAAAGCAAAGAAATTAAATATTCAAAGTCCAGAATTTTTTCCTAGATTTTATCCCATGTGGTGTGGCCTGAAATACAGATGGCAAATGTGACAGTGATCTCCACCCTTCATCATTTCCATCCTTCATCCTTTCATTTTGGACTTTCTAAATATCTCTTAATTGTACAGCACACTTTGGAATGTCAGATAACAAAAAAGGTTTTGTTCATGATTTTTCTACATTTCTGCCTAATTAGATCTTCATGCCAGAGGAATCCCTGCACTTTGCCACTGCAGTAGAGCCAACAGCAAAAACCAGATCAAATCCCTGTGGAAGAGCTGTGGAGAAGGTGTGCTCGTGTGCAGATATCCAAGGGCTTCACCACGCTTGTGTGTCTCCTGGTTCCTGACAAGGAATGGCATTTGGCAGGGCCTCTCCAGACTGCACTTTGCTAAGTGAAGCAGGCGTATTGGTTCCTGCAACACTAGAACAACTTTTCTCCAGTAAATGTTTAATCTAAGAAGAATGTTCTGTGTCGTACAATGGCAGGTACAGAAAGCCTGCCCTACACTCCCACAAGTTTCACCAGTCCAGCTACTGCTGTAAAAGGCAGCAGAGCACTGGGCAGTGCCTTACAGGCAGCTCACTCACCCATGCTGATGAGGCACAATTTGGACACATGAGAAGGGAGTGTTTCTAGCACCTGCTTGAAGAAAGAAAATAAGAAATAATTAGGGAAGAAAGTGAAACTTCACTGAGGCCAGGAAGTTTAGCTCTACATGATGTACTGACTCCTGAGGCAAAAGGTTTCTAATTAAAAATTTTGTTGTGGGAATGCAATGCCAGGCACCAGCTGGAGGGAGGAGAGAGTCCCTGTGTGCCCAGTGAGCTCTCACCAGCCTTCAGTCTTCCCTCACCACATCCCAAAATAATCAAGGGTGGTGGGTGTGGGGCCTCCTGGGAGCAGAGCTCCAGCACATACACAGGATCTGCAGTCAAATAGAAAGTGGTACCACTTTCACAGCTACTTTTGCCCAGTGGTTGCCCACGGGTAACTTGCAAACCAGTATTTTTCTAAATTAAGGTCTCATTTCAATTGCAAGGTGGCGTTTTCCAAATGGAAATATTTGACATCAGGGAAACATGATGGTGCACTATGGGAAGGGATAGCTTCCTTCATTTCCACGCTGTCTCCAAGGACAGGAACACGCTGTGTGGGTATCACGCCCCAGCAGCTGCGTCTATCGTGTACCATCTACAGCTTTAACCAGACCATGACCGAATTGAGGCCAGGTGTGGTACAAATATAAATGAGATCCAGCATTCCTGGGATGCCCTAAACAGTGACTCCAGAACAGAGGCAGTTTTTAACCCTTTTTTAACATAATGCAGGGAGGCAGAGCTAGATCTGAGGAACAGGGACACAGTTGGCAGAAGCCAAGTAAATGTACAAAGGTTTTGCATTACCCTTGGTTTTGCCTTACCCAAGTTACCCCACTTCTTTCTCATTCTCGTGTTCCCTGGGATAGCAGAAGAACAGGTGGAAATGAAGAAGAGTCAGCGGAGACTCACATGTAATTGAACACAAATTTGACATCAGTGTTGTTAGGACTGAATACTTCAAGCTTGTGTTTTAGTGGCATAAGGAAGAAGTTACCCTAACAAACCTGTTACTTATGAGTGAGAAAATCTTCTAGATGTATTCAAGCACATCTCTGGGCAGCAATAGCATTTTTGGGCAGCACCAACAGAACCCCCTAAGGCAGCAGGAGTGTGTCAAAGGAGAGGAGAGTTACTCCTCTTACAAAAGAATAAGAGCCCACAGTTTTAATCTGTGGAACAGTGTTCAGAGAAGACCCAAAATGAAAGTGAACCCTAAACTGCAATAACAGATGAACTTTTAATCTACAGAACTAAAAGCCATAGTGCTTGCTGATTTCCCGTGGTAGAGTGTTCCAGGAAGGAGGACAACAGAGAGCACTGCTGTGTATATAGCACAAGAATGATGCTCAGCACGTCACAAAATACAGAGCTCTGGAATTCTACCAGCTCTTTATTGTTACAACATCTCCTGGTCAGCAGGGATCCTCTCACCCGCCCAGCGCCCACACCTGAAACCTGCACACACACCACACCACATCACAAGCTTTATCAAACCATGCTGCCTCTTTCATTGTCTCCAGGATATGATCCCATTATTGAGGCACCAAAATTCTCACCCAAGAAGAGTTTCTATGCATGAAAATTCTTACGTACAGAAATAAATACACACACTCACTCTTCCCTGTTTCAGTAGGGAAAATTCTTTCCTCTTTTGGGTCAGCCATGAACATCTGAGCCATTGAAGCGGCCCAGGTGAAGAAGAAGGCTGTGAAAATTCTCGTGTTCCATTGGCTAAGATTTTTGCTTATGTTTTCACCTCTAAAATTTCATCTTCATAGAATGGTTTGAGTTAGAATGGACCATAAATATAATCTAATTGCAACCCTGCTGCCATGCACCGGGCCCTCTTCCATTAGACCACGTTGCTCAAAACCCTGTCCAACTTCAACCTGAACAGTTCTATCCTCAGATTTCTTTTAGGCCCCCTTTAAGTGCTGGAAGGCTGCTGCAAGAGCTAACAGGAGCCTTTTCTTCTCCAGGATGAAGAACCCCATGTCTCTCAGGCTGTCTTCAGATCAGAGCCTCCTGATCATCTTCATGGTCCTCCTCTGAACCCTCTAGTTCAAAGACCATCTCAGATTTTACTACTCCTCTGGCTTTTATGTTGGGGGCTGCAGCTCCCTATAACGCCACAGAAATCTCCCTTTTTCTCAGTCAAGCTGTCCTTTGTCACTGAGATTGCTGAGCATTCATGTAATTTGTCAGTGATATTTTCTCTTCACAAATTCAGCATAACTTTGGATCTTGGATGGGAATTACGTCTTCAACAGCATCCTGTCTTCCCTCCTCCATCACCAACTCCTTTTTTTGTCTGTTTTAGTGATTGTCTGCGTTTCAAGATCAATCTTGGTCTTGAAATTTCAAGACCATTAAATGGTAAGTTCTTCTTTTTTAGATGGTCACCCTCCTCATTAAACAGTTCATGCTCTAGGTGGCTTTTGGGGGGGGCAAATTTTGAGCAGCCCATGGAGCTGCTCTTCCCTTTCCTTCAGAAAATCTACACATCTCCATCTGAACTCCACACTTGCCTCCAGCATCATGTCCCTAATCCTCTAATCCTTGTTTCCAAGGCATGCAGAAGGCTGAATTCTATCAGTAAGTAGATCTTGGCAGAGACATCTGCTTACACAAGTACCTCTGACTGCTCCTGGTCACTGGCTCCCATTAGAGTCTGATATTCCTAGCCCCTGGCCCTAAAAAAGGACAGAAATCCCACCAGACTCTCCTAGATTTCCCTCTCCTTTTCTCAGAAGAGCTGTAGGCACAAAAAAAAAAAAAAAAAAAAAAAAAAAAAGGGAAAAAAGAGTGGCTTACTTATCTGAGTGTGCATCATATTACAGAAACCTAATAAGAAACACTGTCCCAGGCTTCCCTGATCACTGATATATGAGCCTGGTGCAAAAAAGGTGTCAGCATTACCTTTTCTCCCTGCTGCCTAAAGGATACTGCCACCTTTGGAGTCCTTTTTGTAACCATCTTCTGTGCAGAGTCTTCCTCAGGCTGGGCTTTCAGGTAAATAGAACATTGCCAGGGCAAACAGACTTTTAAGGAGTAGAATAAAAATAAATTGTTGCTCATGCTTTCTTATTTAATACTAGCATAAAACCAACCAAACAAATCAGCTACAACTACGACAACAAATCCCAAGCAAATTATTCTTCAAAATTTTAATGGTAGTTTTTTATTCCCACCTTTCAGAATATGCTTTTTTGGGCATTTTCACATGCAGCAACTTCATTCAGTTTAGTTTTAAATTGACAGCCAAGTTTGCTTGTAAATTCCTAACAGAGAAATCCTGAGCCATGCCACCAACACAGCAGACTGACTGGTGTGTCCATCTGTGTCAGGCACCTGCATCTCTTCTTCCTCTTTACAGCTGGCTTAGAATCATTTTTAGTCTTATATGATTACAACGAGCTAACAGATATGGTTTGGTGTCTTCAGCTCTTAATTATGAAAAAAAAATGGATCTCTTTGAAATCTGGAGGCTGGGAAGGAAGGAAGGATATTATCATTTTACTTCCCGGTTGTTCCCATACTTTCACCTGAGACTCCCCTAATGAGAAAATTAGGTTGTATTGAATAGCCTGTGCAGTACTGTTCAGCAAGGCCACAAAAATATGGGTTATAGACACTTTCCTTGGTGCTTTGCTAACAACATTTGCCTTTAACATTCCTCAATAGCTCAGATCTGACCACTCATTATTTCTGATGCATCTAACACACTATGTCATACTTTCATAATTTTTTTCTCCTCTCCCATTTTTTGCAAATGAAAATTTAATTCAAGTAGAAAATGGGCACCAAGTATTCCCTTCCCTCTTACTTTTTCCATTTATTTTTCTGGGTAGTGCTTTGGAGAAAATGTAGAAACCTCTTTATGCTTAGGAATGATGGCCTGTTCATTCTAGGCACAATTACTTTCACCCCCTTTTGCAACATTCAAGCCTTCACATTCCCTGTCCACCTTATCAGTTCTCCAGCCTGGATGATGGACACTACATATTCTGACTGATCTAGCTCCAAGTAGCCACCCTCAGAGTAGCCTCCTCATCCATATGGAAAAAAAAAAAAACAAAAACCAAACAAAACCAAAACCAAAATGTAAGCCCCCAGACTTTTGCGTATCAAAATAAATCTTCAGCTCCTCTCTTCTTCTCAAATTGAATTTTCAGTCCTTAATTCAATCAGTGGAGTAAATGGACTGTCCTCCTCTGGACAGATGAGAGGGAGGACAAATGGAAAAGCTGAATATCTGCTCTCTTTTAGTAGTAGTCCAGGAGATTCCAGTAAGAGTTGTTGCACAATAGCAAATGACATTTTGTTCTTTGGATGCTTACAGTTTTCCAGATATTTTGATTAAATTAGAAAGGCATAGTAGGTCTGTACCACAGCACAGGGCTTCAAAGTTTACTTCAGTTTTGCAGCCAGCTGTTAACTGAGTGAAGCAGCAATAATATTTCAATTATATAGCTGGAATGATACTTATTACACAGACATGTCAAAATAGCAGTGGCAGAGGCCTGGTTTACTGGCATCGTTTGGGATAATACACTCTGAAGGGATGTTGTCAACATCTTGCTCCTTGCAGAGAAGCTGAGAAAAAGGGCTTAGCCATTTCAATGGGGCTGTAAAAAGATTTTCTTTGAAGGAATGAAGAAAGTCCCATTAGCTCCTTGCAATACCTGTGGTGTCTCAGACTTTCTTTAAGCCTCCCGTAATTTTCTGCTGCACTCCGTGGGTGCACTGACAACCGCGATAACAGCGAGTTGTTTGGAAACTAATTCAGTGACAAAGGAAATGCTGTGTAAGGGTGGCAAAGAGAAAATCTGTGCCATGGTTACTGGTAGCTACAACAAGGCTTTCTACACACACCCATGTGCTGGGATTATACTCGGACCCCCCCAGGTGCCATTCCCTCTTTTGTCGTACTGAAATGCTGGCATGAAAAGCAGGAGTCTGCTCAGTCAACCCCTTGCAGGCATCTCCAAGGAGCACAAACAGACACTACTGGAGAGTGAATTCTGCTGCTGAATCAGGCCTTTGCTGAGAGTCCTGCAGGGAGCAGAGCTGGAGATAACTCTATTTCACCCCCAAAAATCTTCCAGTTCTTTCAGAGATTTCAGGTGGGTTCCAGGGTCTTTGATTCCCTCTGAGAATCAAAGGGGGAATCAAAGGTTCAGCAATTAATGAAGCATGTTCTGCTGCTTTTTGAGGAGGACACTGGTGAGGACAAACATGTCCCATTGCCCCACAAAAAAATCCCAGCTCTGTGTCTGAAGTCCTGGCAAGGGGCTGGAGGAGACCAGACTCAGGGCAGGAAGCCAAATGCCCCACCACAATTGTGGCAGAAGTTGCACACTGGCAGCAAAATTACATCTACACAGCAGTTTGAATGCACAAAGTGGTTTTTTGCATTTATTATTTATCAAAGCCTATTGATAAATAAGTTTTGATAAATAATAATAATAAAATAAATCAAACCAAAACAGACAAACAAAAAACAAGACAAAGAAAACAACAGGAACACTTAGAGAAAATATTTCGGTGGACAGCAACCAAGTGTGTTAAAATAAGGGCTGAGAAAACCCAGACAAGGCTGATTCTCAGAAAAAAAACTTTAATCAAAATCTTCCGAGCTGAATTCTGCTTCTCTCTGCTCTCAGCTTAGATGGTTTAGTTTCTTCTCCCTTTCTCAAAGTGCAGATTTCTTTTTCCTTTGACTGGCTTAGAAAATGCCCTTTTCAACCAGCATCTATCCATGTTTTCAGTCATAGAAAACCCTGTGCTAGTAATTCAAGAGAATTAACCTGCATGGGTTTACAATATTTTATTTTTTATTTTTTACATTCAGATTTCACCTGCTCTCTTTGTTTTTTTCTAGTTTACATCACCTTTTCCAGTTTTACTTTTCTTCCACTCTTCATCCTCAGCCAGGCAGTGGTTCAACCCTTCCTAAAGAAAGCAGAGTGCTCAGAAACAGGCACACTGGACTTTCCTTGCTTTAAATGAGTAGTTATTTTCCAGGACACTCACTGAACTTTCAGACAGAAAGAGAGCAGTCAGCAATGTGCAGGAGAGCCTGATTCCCTTCTTGCAGCAGAGCACTCCCAGGCAAGTAGATGCAACATTTGCATCTCCCTCCTGCCCTGAAACACGTTAATCTGCCCGTTCCCAAGGCTCCATTTGCATAAAGAGCAATCGACAGGAGAGCCACCCAAACAATCTTGCCTCTGCATCAACAGTATAGCTTTATTTTTTTTATTTTTTTTTTCTCAAATGAGCAAAGCACCTTTATGTGTTAAACCATTTCAAGTAGGAGGTATCCCAATAAGACATTAAAGGTATTTTAATGGGAGGGCAGCCCACTGGAATTTTAACTACTATTCTCAGAGCAAAGTGTGTGCAGAGAAGCAAAATGTACAGAAGCACAGGGCAGAATATTCAGTCAACTTTATAAGCGGCGCCTGTATCAGAGAGACCTGAAAACCTTACATGACCTGCTCTTATGATAATAGACTTAAAAATAAGAACAGGAGGAAGCAACCGCGAAACATCATCAAGAGACTTAAACAAAACACTATGCATAAACAGTAGTATTGCTGTATGTTTTATTCCTACTCTTTGTTTTGTTGCTTTTTTTTTTTAACTGTTGCTCCCCCTGAACTCTTTCTTTGGCAGCCTCTGCCCATCTGCCTCCCACTCTTCCTTCTGCCTGTGCAGGAGTAAACCCTGGGTGGTGTACAGTAAATCCTTCTCGAATTTCCTTCATCACACCAGAGATCAGAAACTGGCCCCAGAGCACCAGCCTTAGAAACACAGGCTGTGGTTAAGCGGGGAGGAATTTGTAACACCCTGATACAGCCATGGCACTAACGGCATGTAGAAACAAATAAAGGGAGGGATAAAACTCACAGGGGAAATACCCCTTTGCATATTTTCTAACAGTCAAACAGTCTCAGCGTCCTTGATACAACCTTGGTAACATTTATATAGGATGAACTGAGGCTTTCTTCTCCCTGTCAATCTGCCCTGTGCTTAAATACAGTTTTTGAACTGCCTGCAGCAATCAAGCAAACATTAGTAGGGCCAAAGTAAGTCAAACACCAAACACTTCCTCACACTGTCCACTATTTATTTATTCTGTTTGCAGCCAGGAAAACTTTGAAATCCATTCTCATTTGTGGTTTTGGATGGCTGCTCTGTATCACCAGTGGCAATTTCAAAATCCAGTGTTATTTCCTGCAGTTCAGACCTTGACCTGCATGAACAATCTATACTTGTGGCGTTGTTTTCCTGTATCAAACTTAAGAAGTGTGTGAACAAGAGGTTATTTCTTTGGTGGGTGCAAATGTCAGGACTGGTGTCTACTATGCATGGAGTGTGCTTTAACCCATTTCTGCCGAATAACTGTGCAACAAAAATTGCCTTGCTGTGCAGTCCAAGACAATACTGCAGCCATCTGAGCTTTATTGTACCCTGAGCTGCAAAATTAAGGGCATGTAGGAATTGCCTGTCATGGCACACAAGTAACATCTGCCTTTATTAAGGTCAGGACCCATACACCTCTCCGAACGGCCCTCCTGCCACACCTCATAATTTTCTTGGCACAGTAACCTATATAAACTCTCACAGAGCCTGCTTTACCTCCCCCCAGCCAAGCCACCCTCAGAGTATGAATGAAGAATAAACACCTTCTGCTTTCTCCTGCTATTGAGATCAAGCGAAACATGGCCTTGCTTTTCCAAACGGTGCCAGCGCCTCTTTTTGCACATTTTCTCGGTGAATTTGCTTCTAAAGAGCTGACGTTTTTCTCTCTGTCCCGCACTGAGGGCCCTGTCCTGCACCTGGCAGCCCTCCCTGCGCACGGCATCCCCCGCTCCGAGCCGCTCCTCCCCAGCGCGGGGAACAAAGGAGCCACTGTGCCCGCACCGAGCAGCAGCCCTCGGTCCTCCGAGCCCTCGGTCCTCCGAGCCCTCGGTCCTCCGAGCCCTCGGTCCTCCGAGCCCTCGGTCCTCCGAGCCCTCGGTCCTCCNCTCGGTCCTCCGAGCCCTCGGTCCTCCGAGCCCTCGGTCCTCCGAGCCCTCGGTCCTCCGAGCCCTCGGTCCTCCGAGCCCTCGGTCCTCCGAGCAATGCACCCAGTCCCTCCCGCTCCCACACACACCCGCACCAGAGACACGGCTCATTGCCCTCCCTGCCTCCCCGCGGCCTCCCACCGCGTCCCACCACACAGCCGCTGGGATTTGGCTCCAAACTGGCCCTGTCCAAGGGGTCTGGGCTGCTCTGGATCCAGGTGATTACCCCTGAGAACACGGTTCTTGTGAGAGCGTCGTGTGTCCTTGGCAAGCTGTAGCACCTGCACTAAAGCAGGGAAAACACAGGAGAGATGGCAAGGTATTCTCTTGAATAATGATATTTTTCCCTGCCAAACAGTATCACCCCTAGATATGTCTAGGTATGAAGGGATTTCATTTTTCACAAAAGGTTTCCTGTCTAGGTTTTGCTCCTGACTGATTATAAAATTGCATGGAGTTTGTCAGGCACAGCATCAGTGTAGCTTCAGCCTCCCATCTTCACCACAGAGAGGATACACAGCAGTGTGCTGGAGCAAGAATATTTTTTTCTGATGAAATATAACTGCTGGAGCACTTCAGCCAAGGACAGGCTCTTTGATACAACCCCATGTATTCCTGTGGGCTGGCCAGAGCCCTGTGTCTCTGCACACAGCAGGTGATTCTTTGTTCCTTGCTTTTGGTTTCTAATGACGCTGCTCAAATGCCTTCTCTCTTGCATATATTCTCTTAGACCATATTTCCAATTTTACTGCTCTGTCTCTCTCTCTCTCTCACCTGCTGTTTGCTCACTGCAGAGCTCTGTGTGCACATGGTTAAACAATACCCTGGGAAATCCCACCAAAGCTCCATGCTTTCAACTCCTCTGTGAGCAGCTCAAATCCAGAGCTCACATACTGAACAAGTCCTTTTTTCTTTCTTTTTTTTTTTTTTTTTTTTAATCTGCCTAGCTTGTGATTGTTGCACTTATTCATAACAGAAGGGCAGCCATTTCACTCACCAGTTCCAGTCAGTTTAACCCAACCCATAATACCATCATTGTAGTCAGCTTGCTGAGAGCTGGAAAAATTAGACATACCTGTTTGTAATGAATGCTGATAATTACACAACAAACAAACAACAAAGCAGTCTGCTAGATCCAATCACTTCCTCAATTTGGAGACATTAACATTGGTAATTGCATACTGTGGAAGCTCAGAGGCACTAAACAAGATTTGCATCCTCTGTACTCATCATAAAAGACATCACCAGAGCAGAGGAACTTACACACTTGGAGGGAAAGGACACATGACACTGCTTCCACAGATGAGGAGCAGGGTGCAGAACCAACCACCCAGCCAAAGATGTAACACAGGGCAGAGCTGGAACCAAGTTAACTGAGTGCCATAAATACTTGCCACTAACTTTGGCACCAAGCCATCTGTCTAAGACAAACTCCTGGACAAAACTGAAAGATCTTGTGAGAATGTACAGGACCCACAAATTCCATTTCTATGTGTAATTCTTTTGAAAAGCAATTGTGTTTTTTTTTTTATTTCCTAGTTTTCTATATGTGAACTTTCAAGAGCAATGGAGCTTTTATATCTGACTGTTCATGTGATGAAAATTAAATTTTCTTATTCTCTATGGGGAAGGATGCACCATAGACAGTGACATTGACATCCAGATGCTCCATTTGTGTGTGTGTGGTGCAAAATCTTCAATAAACTTATTTCTGGATTCCTGATTTTCTGTTATCATCAGTGCCTGAAAATGTGATTCACAGAGAGATGCTTTGCTATATAGATTATCATACCTGGAACAAAACCATGAATTTCCAAACCTTACCAGCTTTGACCCTCTTTTTTTTTCCTTTTCCATAATACTGAACAGCTATTGTAATTGCACTAGTTCAGAATAAGAAAATTTTCCTGTCCAGCACTTAACTCCTGTGAAGACAGGCTGATAGAGCAGGGGTTGCTGAGTCTGGAGGAGAGACAGTACCTAAAAGGGACTTGAAAGAAGGTTGGAGAAGGATTTTTCATAAGGACATGTATGGTAGGATAAGGGGGAATGGCCTGAAACTGAAAGAGGGCAGGTGTAGAAAAGGTATTAAGAAAATTCTTGGCTGTGAGGGTGGTAGTGAGGCACTGGAACAGGTTGCCCAGAGAGTTTGTAGACTCCCTGTCCCAGGAGGTATTCGAGACCAGGCTGGATAGGGCTGTGAGTAACCTGATCTAGTAGATGATCCTTAAGGTCCCTTCCAGCACAAACTACTCTATGATTCCATAATTAATTTGATTCATGCCTCCATTTCCACAAGACTGTACTCTCTCAAGTCCATATATTAGTATAACACAAAAATAATGTAATCTACACAGATACAGGTACCTTTTAAAGCCGTCCCTGCTTTCCACACCCTGCACTTGCAGCAGGATGAGGTCTCACTTGCACTGCATATCACGTCAGCTGCAATTATGAAGACACATCAGCATGTTTGCAAGGCAGCAGCATACAAAAAGCCTCATCTTACAACCACTGATGCTGGAGGCTGAAGAATATAGAAACAGATTTGTAATAAAGGGCTGTAATAAATACCTGACTTCAGTGTTCATTTTACACACTGACATGAAAAAATCCCCTGTGCTTTAGACCCCTCAGCGGGACACTGGCAAGTTCACCAAGCACCCGGGAAATTTTCAGCCACAGAATAGAGATACCTTGCAGTGCAAGAATCAGACATTCTGAGCCTTAGGCTTTGGGCTCCTAAGTCTCAATTTAAGGAGGCTAGATCCTGCACAGAGCTAACACCTTATTGTATGTTCATGTTCCTTTTCCAGGTCTTTCCTGGTAGTTCTTCATCTGTCAGCTCTCCCCACTTAAGTTCCTCTCATCCCAGCACATTGGCACCAAAACCACAGACCTACTCTCAACATTTTCAAAGTGGTATTTAGCCAAATATCCCACTACATCAAAGATGAAATATCTCAGAAGAACATGAACGTTTCAAGAGCGCTTTGCTTGTGACCAAAATGAAACCTTCCAACTGGATACCTGAGGACTTTGATCTCAAACTAGGCATGTCAACGCGTCTCTCTTTCACAGAGGCACTTGAAAGGGGCTGCTTTGTATTTTGTTCCTACAAAAGATACAGAAAGACTTCAGAAACCTCAAGAACTGTCCATGGGATGGAATAACTATTCTTCAATCATTTCTCCTCTAACACTTCAAGGGGAGGGGCTCAGGTAAGGATGCTCCTGTCAAGGATGCTTTGGTCATTCAAAAAAGACTGACTGGGAATATGCTGCAAGTTCTCATCCTTTTTCTTGATTAAAAAAAAACAAAAAGGAAGGGAAAAAAGCACTAAAATTATGCCCAAAATCACTGAACATTTTGCCCAGTTCTCCTAAAAAAGCCAAAAGAAGAAAGAAATCACTGTATTAAAGTAAGCTTCATGTCTACAAAGTGTCCAGGAACCTCTTGTATCAGTTTTTCTTTCTACATTTGTCCAATTAGTCTTTAGTTTACTTCAAGTTTTTATATAAGGAGCAGGGTAGCTTGGTTCATGTCTTTTTAAAAGACACTTAGTAACATTTTTTGAAAGTAATTACTGAAGTTGCAATAGAAGATAGAAAAAGGCTATTTCCTACTCCATTACTGTACATTAATATATCTTCCCTGACATTTACTGTCAGGATTCAGTTTTTCTTACCATCAATCTACTTCACACAATTTAGTCCCTTATTGGATTGAAACTTTTCAGACTAAGAATATCCCACAGTCCTTCTGTTGCATGATGATTCCTACCACTTTAGGTGTCTGTTTCATCAATCACAAGAATTAGAGACTATTCTGAACAATAAAGTCAAAAGTGTGAATAAGATTCAGAAAATGTTGCCTTTGCATGGCGTGCCCTCTCAGGAACAAAAAAATTTCCATTTTCTATCTACCTTTTGGTCTTTCACATTTCTTGAGTGTCATTTGCATTTGAAATCAGGACAGAGTACAGCTTGATGCCACAATTTTTTTTTTTCATTTTGAACAGTTAACCTGTTATTCTTCTACCAGGAGGACTCTTGTATTACTCTCCCAATTCCTCATTACATTGCAGCCAGTTCATACTGGTCATGAAATTACTGTCAGGATAAAAAAAAAATGTTTCATTCCAAGTCTCCTGAACTTACTCATCAATAGCTTTCTGCTTTGCTTGTATCCAAATGACTCTCTAATGGGAATGAATGACAAGATGGATTATTTCAGCCCAGAAGGGTGAAGCCAGATTACAGGAGAAAGTCATTGCTGGCAGAATGGAGTCAGTCATGGAGCTCAAGCACCACTGCACTGGGCCAGAGAGGCCTCTGAGCCTGCTGGGCAGACTCAGACCAAGCTGCAGGAATGGCTCTCACACTTGCAAGTGTTCCAGCCCCACGCCTGGAGCTGTGCCAGTGCAGAAGAATCATTTCTGCATCCCCCTACAGCTCAGATAGCGTATTTATGTATCTGCACACAACCAAAAGGGATTATGGTGAATGATGCTCAGCACATGCCTGAGAAAAGCTGTCAGATAAAGGCTCCATCATTTTTAGCATCCTCAAACTGTTTTCATTAAAAGAAAGAAATGGATGGATGTCACTGGTTGAAGGGCTCACTTCCAGCAGTGTAATACAAGAAGGCAGCAACTGAGAGGGTGCTGAAAGTTTCTGACATTTTTCATGCTGCCCAAAGATAAGAAGGGTACTTGGACAAGTCACAGTTTTCAAAGCAAAGGGATAATTCCTATTCACAAATATAATGGAAAATAAAGAATATCCATTTGGTAATTCTGACAGAATAATCTGTCAAATGTGAGGGATTGAGATTAAAACTGGAGAGTGAAAATGAACAATGAGGTGCAAAAAGGCAGGGATCTGTCCCAAAGCAGCAGCAGCAAATGGTGGAGTCTTCAGGTGTAAGGCCTTTGCAGCAGGGGCATCTTCCTTGCTGCTTGTGCAAGAGGCAGCAGGGTTACAATCCATGTGTAGTGCTGCTAGTGCCACCTGGACTAGTAACAGAATGGGCTGCACAACTGGCAAATCTGGAAGGTGAAAGAAATTGCTAGGTTCAGCAAAAGCTTGTCCCATTCCTGTAGAACATCACTTCCAAGCCCCTGAGAAATGCTGCTGTTATCTCACCTGACCAAAGGACCTTGCATTCCACAGGAAACAGCAGGTGGATAATCATACCCCACCTGAAGAGGAGGGACTGCATCAGCAACCATAGAATTTATCCTCCTCCAACAGATGCTAAGTGGGATTTCTGTGAGGAAAGGAGCTTAAAGGTTGTGATACCTCCTTTGCTTAAGCTTCAGCATCAGAGGCATGCTCTAACATGATAAATTAAAAAAAACAAAAACAAAACAAAACAAAAAGCCAAACAACAACAACAACAAAAAAAAAACTAAGAAACCAAGGCTCCAATTTAGAAGGTGCAAAAAGCAACTGCAACAAAAGAAGAATTTTATATTCTTGTTTCAGGTATCAGTGCCTGACTTCTTGGTGTCATCCAGGGTATCACTCACCATCACTCTCCTCCCACCCTCTCTCCCCCAAAAAAGGCCAGAAAAAGTCTTTGCACTGCAGGGAAATACTATGGACAGCAGCTTAATCTGTGCATTAGTGAGGTGCAGTATCTAATAGGTAACTTGGCCTTCCCTAATTCTCCCATGGATCAATGCAAACTTCTGGTTATTTGTAAGATAAAATATCATGCCATTAGCAGAAGCCACTCATGACAAACAGCTCAGGCATTTGACTTCTGCAGAAGAGTAGATGTTGATTTTTGCTCTAGCTCCAGCAAAACAGTGATTAATTGGAAACTATTCAATGTTCTAGTGCCAAGGTGGGTAAAAAGCACCAAACAACATCTTGTGAACATCTTTGCACTCTGTTATTAAAAGAAAAAATTGCACATTCGAGATAGCTGTCAGTCAGTTCTGGTGACTTAATCTCTGTCTCTCTTTTCTAGGCACAGGTTAGAGGTATTTGATATAAAACCACAGTGCATGTTTCTCTACTCAAGGGTGTCAGAGAGTGCTGCCAAAGCAGAGATAATCATGGGCTTAAACTCAGAAGGAAATTCAGGTGCATGTTCAAGTAGAGCTGTCTCAGCTTCGAGCAGCTGTTCCTGAGGAGTGGAGCAAAAGCAGCCCCAGAGCACTGTCCCACGCTAAGCACAGCCCCTGTGACCCCAGCAGCAGCTGGGCAGGGTCTGGCCAGAGAAATCCCCACTTTTCTTGTTCTCCAGCTGTCTCATTCTCCCCTGAGCAATGCTTGTGACACAGAGAGATGTAGATAAAGCTCTTTCAAAATTGCACCAAAAAGAAAAAAAAAAAAATTCATATGGTTGGAACATACAGTGGGAAGAAGAAGTCAGGCCACATTAGAATTATTCTGTCTTCTGACCTGGCCCACAGCTCTGTCTTGTGAGCAGCCTTCACTTACAGCTCCTCTGTCACACATTTAGACAAGCCTGAGGACTCATTTGTCTTCCAGGGATGTCTTAAGCCGTAATTAATGTTTTACAATATAGCACCATAAGTCTTTAGGATGAAAGGAGTAAACTCAAATAATTTACTAATGAAAATCATTAATTATAAATGTAATTACAGAGCTACTGTAATGATCCAAGATCTTCAGAGTATTTCAACACCTACATTATCCATTTATGATTTTAAAACAGAGGAAGATAATAGAATTTTTACAGAAATCTTTAAAAGGGATGAATTCTTCACAATTATCAAAAAAGTAAGAGCTTTTCCACTTTCTCCAGGGGATGAAGAAAAGAGGAAGGCAAAGAAGTCTTTAAAATATTATATCAGTTTCTAGGCCATAAAATTATATGCACAGTTTAAGACTTGGTGGGAGGAGGATTATGTAGCCATAATTGAATAGAGTTGCCACTCTGTTGAGTAGAGAACCACTTGAATAAAGATCAGCCATAGATTATCACCAGGGGAAAAAAGAAATCATTGACATTTAAAACAAAAAGTAGCTAAGAAAATGGGTGAAAAAATAAAAGGAGGTTGTTTCCAAAGGAATATAAAAATAAAATAAGAAAGGTCACATAAACCAAATAACATATAATCAGAGGATTTTATATCCCATTTATATTTCTCTTTATGTCATCACATTTTTCCTTACATACATAAGCTGAATGTTCAACAATATAAATATGTGCAGTGGTGTCACTCCTCCTTAGAAATCTTCCAGGAGTTTTCCAAATTGTTTCTTCCTTTGAGATGCAGAGATTTTCATTTTTTTAGCCATTGCACACATTGTGAGTCAAGACTTATTAAATAAGCATCCAGCAGTACCAGATATCAGACCTGAATAATTAACTGGTCCATTTCTTCTCTCCATCACCTTTTCTTGCACTACAGTCTTTACATATTTCCTGATAAATCAGAGCTTTTTAGCAAATAAGAGCCAACATCCCAAACAGAGTTTTCTCACAATAGACCTTAATGATACCAGGTTTTTATGGTATCCTCCCTGCCTTTCTTGTCAGGACCCAGCACATATTCTGGGCAGATTTTCATCTCTGTTGGTGCATTCTAAAAGTGTTAGTAAAATGTAAGCAAGAACAAGATGAATGGGAGAAGTCACAAAAGCTTTAATCAACCCCTACACATTGCAAATAACAAAGCAATTGCTTCAAACTGAATTCAGTGCTGCAACCTTTGACTTCAGCAAAAATCTGAGTCAAAAATACAAAGCCAAGCCTCAATAACACAAAATCTTGAGCAATGTTATATATCACTATAGAAATCCAACAGGTATTATTTTAGTTTGAAAAGAAAAAAAAAACCTCAAACTGAACTGATTTTGTCCTATTTAAATTTCGGAAGGTTTTAAAATTACCACTAGTATGTAATGATTGCCACAAGACTTTACAAAAAGTCATGTTGCTTTGTATTCAACACAAGTATTTTCTAGAGAAACTCAAGTTGATATGCCTGCTTGATGTTCACAAATCATTTTGAAGATGAAAAGTAAGAAGTGCTAAACATTAGGCTAGTCTGACCATCTTCTCATTACAATACAGATAGGCAATCTCTCAGAACAGGAAAAACAAGACACAGAGCTGGTCTGGTGAGGAACCTGTTTTGCCTTTGAAAAATGTTAAAGTAATTGATAGTTTCAATAATACATAGTTTCAAAGTATTAAGCATTCCTTTGCTCAGTGCTTCAAAGGGGTCCCCAAATGCCTAGAAATGCAACTATTTTCCTTTTCATGTTTGATAGGAAAAAGTATTAAAAAGACTCTTAAAAATACAAATAAAGAGATCTATCCACTTTTTGATCCACCTTTATCTGAAATTAAAAAAGAATTTCGAGTGCTTTACATGTCCCCCTGTAATGAAAAGCCTCACAAAAAGACTCTGATGTGGAACTAATTTACATTCTGAATGTGCTGAATGGACTACAGAGACTATAGTAACCTTTAGAGAATCTTTGCTGCATTAAAAAAAGCAATTCATATTCTACCTCCTTCTACAGAAAATGAAAGGTTGAAAGATGTAAATTAGACAAAACAAACAAACCTTTCATAGTATATTATGAGCTCCAGGTTTCCTGTGCACTTACTAAAATTTCAGTAACTCCTCTTCCAATTTCAAGCAGAGTAAATTTGAGCTATTTGACAAATGCCTTATCACCACTCGATTTAAGTGGTGATACATACAGAAGCGTATTTCAAGGAATAAAGCATTAAGAAACAACTTCTTTGAACTTCCTTACTGTCTCACTCATGCCATCAAAGGGCTGATAGCTTTTTTATTATTTAAAGCTCACATAATTTCTAGCCTGTCTAACTGACTTTAAGCCTACATGACCACGTGATGCCTGTACATCTTCACATTTCCTTAATTCAAGTGTTGGAACCCGCTGACCCATGCCAACAGATTTTAACAGGGTGGTCAAAGCCATAAACAGAATTAAATTCCCGCTCATCCCATGAAAGGAAAAAAAAAAAAAAAAAAAGGGTTAAGGAAAAGAAAAGCATCCTCTAAAAGCCTCAATTAAGAGATTGGAAACAACATACACTTGTCCCACGTGAGAGAGAGCGAGCCTTTCTAAAGACTCTGCTCGCTCAGAAAGTGTCTTTCAGATACCAGGATTCCCTTGGCTTAGGTGTTCGTGCCCAGTAAGGGGCAATCAAGTTAACTTCAAAAACAGTGAAATAGTGATTTGATAGCAATTCCTTATCCTCACCATGCAGCTTCATTAAAATTATCTTTTATCCACTCAAGCTGTCTGCCTTTCCTTATTTACCCTTGTCCTTGTAACAACTCTGCTGGTCCTACATAACGAGGCCACATTGCTTCTGCAGATGCCCCAAATCCTTGCATCAACACTATTATCCTGGAACCAGATGGGAAAGAAGGGCTGTCAGAGGCCCTCCAGACTTCCTCTTGCCCAAAGATATGATCAGCTAGATCTGAATTATTCTGAAATGGTGTTTTATCTAACCTTTCAGAAACATCCTCAGCCATCCCTCAGTCGATGCTTTTGAATGGGACTTGTTGTTTCCACAGCACACAGGAAGGACAGGCTCTGTCCCTATATCTCAGCTACTGTCATCTACCTACAGGTCCCAATATGTTTTTTGTAGCTAAATACGCTCTATTCTGTCTACTTCTTTTCCATCTACAGCTGTTGTGATTTGCATTGCTCTACTCTGAATTTTACCAGTTGATACCTGCTAATTGCAGTGTCCAAAACTGGACACAGCACTTCTTATTTGGAGCTTGTAAGATTTCTTTTGAAGGGCTTGCCTTAAGCATTTTTCAGAAGTTTCTTTATTTTTCGCAGTGTCCTTTTCCCCAGCAAATCCACTACCTGCTAACCCAACCCCTGCCCTCTCCCTGATGCCCCACTCTGTCATGTGCAGGACAGCACTTGAACCCCATTTTATTCCTCCCTTCCCCAGATGGAATGAACCCAGCAAGACTGAAATCTCTTCAGGGCTGGAACCATCTTAAAAGGCACTAAGCTATAAACTATTAGCTATAATTTGCCATACTAGCTATATAAAAATATATTAGTATGGATACATCACATATATATTAACTCTAATTAGCTATACTCAGCTGATAAGTAAGATTAATTACAGTATTTCAGTGCCACTGGAAATCAAATGAAGGTTCCATCTGGAAAAGGATGAAATTTCCCATATTGTCAGTTCATCAGCCTCTCACTCATCCCCTCCTTCCTTCTTGTCAGTGATCAATATAAACGCATCATTCTGGTCTTCACCGCAATGAGTGGCTCAAGCCCAAAACTGGGGCTTGTCTGGGGCCCTCGGCTGTCCCTGGGTTGAAGCACCAAGGGAGTGTGGCTGCTCTGGAAGGGTGCTGATCCCCACGTGTGAAAGCCTGGGACAGAGTGCGGGCAGACTGCGGGGACAGGCAGTTCTGACCTTGTTAAACACCTCCTGTCCAGCTGCAGCAGAGATGAAAGACACCACCTTGGTAGTTACAGACACTCCTGAGACAGCAATCAGAGGTCCTGAGTATAGGAAGCAAAACAAGCAGGCACACAAAACAGAAGAGAAAAATAAGCAGAGATCCCATGAGGTCCATAAGAGCTTTCAGCGTTACACACTGATTTTACACACAAGGCCATCAAACTACAGCCCTCAAGGACACTGATCTGAACAGGAATTCAAGTCAGGCACCAAATTACTTTTGAAGACCTGGGCTTTAAATACTGCTGTTACAGAAAATAGTGCAAAACCTGCTGAAAAAATGGTTAATGCCAACCAGGAGTTTTGCAAGCTCTCAGCACAGGCTGCCTCTGCTCTGAATAACACTTCATATCAGACTGGAGCGAGAGAAAAAAGAAGGAAGCAGAAGTTGAACAATGTCAGCCTGCACTGCTGAGTAAGAACAGACCTGCTAAATGTAAACACATTGAAATACTAATTAAAGTCACAGACCCCCATTAGCTGCCTAGCAAAATCCACCAAATCCCCGGTGGAATGAACCACACATTTTGGGATAAAAGCTGATGTCTCAGTCAGGTCACAGGAGTACGTGTGGTCGCTTTACCTCTCATCCTGTTCATCCACCATGCTGGCAACATGTTTTTGCTTACAGTAAAACTGTGTCAGAGGCCTCAGATCAGTGCCAGATGAACAGGGCTAAATTACTGTGGAATTTGTGTTCTGAAAATAGATGTATGTTCATTTGATATTTTAATGTCAGTAAAACACAAATTAGCAGGGAAGAAAACATCCCGTCTGTCATCCCAGTTATGCTTCAGGTTGCTCATTTACTGATGGCACTTTGCAAAAGGCCACACCTTACAGAAGCCTGAGAATTTTAGAATGGAGGCTAATTCCAATGTGAAAAAATTGCTGTGTTGCATGTAATTTTATGTTAGTTTCCTGAAAAAGGAAAGACAAAAAAATCAGAGTAGTGACAACAGCCTTAAAAAATTAAGCTTAAGATACTCTTGGAAACATAAAAAGTCACAAAATTCCAGCAAGTTTTAGAAAATATATTTTTAAAATGTAGATAGCAGATATGTGACAGCAAATGTCATTGTTGTGTCTCAGAATAATGATGCCATCTCTCCTTTGCATTACTTGCACAGCCCTGCCAAAGGACTTTTCTTCCTCATTGTTCAAAAACTTCCTCATACTTAAGCGTTAAACCACAGAAGCTGCCATGTTTGAGCAAAGACTCCATCAAATCTATATTCTGTATCATATTTTATGATTCAATGAAGTTCTTTTTCATTCTACTAACATGCCTCAGACTGTCTTTGTATCTGAACAGCTACCAGATAATCTGATTTCAGAGGAAATTCTTCCTGATTCCTAAAACAAGGAAGGTTCTCAGAACATGCTTTTTACCCATTTTAATATATTTGTCATTAAATTCTTGCTATTATGGTTTTAATTGCTATAATGAGCTGTATGTACTCAGTTTTGAATCATACTAGTCCAAGCAATCAATATTTATATTGATATACACAATATTTATTTTTATACCACCCAGTTTTTTGCACAATAATATTTGTTATTGTACTCATGTTATATATCCCTCTGAACTCAAGGTTCAGTCTTACACCTCAGAAACCATCTGCATTTTATACAACTCAGTAAAAAAAATATATACAGTTTTTGTCATGTGAAGTTTACATATTCCAGCCTAATGAAGGCAGACTTTAAGACCAGGTTATGCACACTAAGCGATCTGAAAAAAGTCCACGCTGTGCTTTCAGTGAGAGTGGTTGAAAAGCGGGAAACAGAACAATTGCTTTACAGAGGCGTTGCTTCCTTTAATAAATTGTGCCACATAAAGAATACTTTTCACGCTAGGTCATTCAAGAGAGATTTTGGTGGAATGCGATCATTCAGTTTATGCAGCAAAACCAAGCTACCACGATTTAATTCTGCTGTGTGCTCAAATTTTATATTGTACACCCATCAGTTGTTAAAGCATAGCTCCTGCTAAGCTGAAAGCATGAAAGAAAGAGTCTCATTTCACTTCTGAAAAGCCTGAAAATGTTTTATTCATGTATTTGTAGCACATACATTGCAGGCAGTATTACTGGATTCAGGAGAGAATTGAATGACCCTTCACAGATGAGATTCTGTTAGTTTAGGATTTTGATTGGGCAGTAAAGAATCTATCAGGTTTTTTCTTCAGCTCCAGGTCATTCATTCTGGACATTTTGATGAAGTCTTAACCAGAGCAATTATGCATTCATGAGCAGGATGCTGAGGGTTTCACTTGGAAAACTGAAGGCTGATAACCAAAGTAAGGATCAAGTATCTTTCCTGAGGCTACTGCATAATGATGAAAAGACCACATCTCAAAGCACATACTGCAGAAAGCCTAGTGCTGCTCTCCAAGCTGCTGTAGATAAACTGATGGATTTAAAATAACCAGCCCCTTCATCTGTCGGGGCTCAGTAGACCTGCACACTGCATCAAACATAACGTGCATTCTAGAATGAAGAGCTTTGTGCTGCTAGGAGGCAGAGCTGACAGCTCCTGTTTCAAAGTTATCTTTAATGCAAAAACAAGAAACGTTCCCAATTGTATCCATTACAATAAAGGTGCTGGATGATAAAGTCTGCTACCTAAATCATTTCAGTCATGTATGGGAAATCAAATCTCTATAAGCCTGAATGCACACAAAATGCAAATCACTCTGAACTGCCTCTAATGCAAGCACATTCACATCCATCCTCAATTTCAGATACAAGGTGTTATTGTGAGCTCACTGCAGAGCCTGGTGTAACCCGAGCCCAGGGAAACGCTGACTTGGAAAGATGTGTGACAAAGAGCCAAGCCCTGCAAGTGTTTGTTCCCATGAGCCCTACCAGAGGCCAACAGGCTGCATAAGAACGACTCTGGGGAGAAATTATTCCATATTAAACAACATACTAATAACATTAGAGAGCAGCCCGCTGTCTCCAGCTAGCTCGAGAACATTTGCATTGTACAGGCAAACCCTAATTTGATGGATTCAGCTAAGAGCTGGGAATGGCTTGTCAAAATAACCCTGAATTCATTTATTGAGACATTAACAATGTCCCATCCCCACGTGGACAGAGGGGCACTACCCTTGGTACAGCACAGCATTGCCTGTACGCTGCTCTCGTGTGGAGAAAGGCTCAGGGGACAGGGCTGCGTCTTGCTGAAAACAAGGAGGCCACTAGCAGTGGTGTTGGATCTGGCCCAAAATACTTCACCTTGTAGAGATTTTTGCTGAATGGAAGTTGTTCATTCAAAGTCCCTGTGGATTTCTAAACTAGATGAAAACTGCAATTTGGAAAAAATTAAGGGACATCCAGAGTATGATGTTGAGAAGGAAGGAATAGTAAGCTGCACACAAACTGTAAACGCTCATTTTATGTATTTTCATTCAAATAATAACAGTGTACTTTATTCAGGACATATGTGGCTAGCACATGTTTACAACGAAAGCAATGCCATGCATCGAACAGAGCAGTGTTGTTCAGGGTCATTGCAATATACACTATCCAGACACACCTCAGCTGGACAGATCTGTGAAAGTGAGAGGCATAGGTAAGAGCTGACTCTAGTTATTGTAGGTGCCATTTTAAAAAAATTACATAGTTGTGAAGTGCGTAGGCTCCATTCTCCTCCCTCCCCTCCAGCCCTCCCTGCTTTGTTAAATACATCCATCACATCCTCTTTCCCTGGGTGGATTTCTTCATCACTGATTCCATTGTCCTGTGGTGAAATGGAACAGAACAAAGGTTACCAGATCATTTTTCTAAATCGCTCATCTGGTCTGGTGAAAACTCTAAAATTCAAGAGAATTTAAATAGCTTAAATGCTATTAAAGAGCAATCTGGCTCTATTTCTCCAATTAAAAAAAAATAAATGAAAAAAGCACGGCACCAATTAAGCCAAGCATCCCATTTTGCCTGAATATTTCACAAAAACTTCAAACACATTCCTTTACTTCTTTTATTGTACTGGCATATCATAGAATTAAGGCCCATTGTTGCAGCCTTTTTTCCTTGTCTGCTTGTCTTTAGAGAGAGGTTATTTTTAGTTTTATGTTTTTAAAAAAAGGTGCACAGCCGGGTTGGTTGGTTTATCTTGCTGCTTTCTCCTGGAGCATTTGGAGAACAGCTAAACAAAGGAACAATGTGCTTTGATACTCCCTGCACGTTCCAAGACTTAGCTAAACAGTGAGCTTTGATAAACTTATCCTGCTCCTTGGGTTTGTTCAGCCTACTGGAAAAGCAGAGGAAGAGAAGCAAAGGCCTGCCACACCACATTCCCTCCGGAGCCTTGGGAGGCCTCTCCAGGGGCCTCTTTCCCACTGACAAATGCAGATCCATGTGCAGCGTGCCTAAGTGCTTAGGCACTTGTAAATGTGTTTCTCCACATGTAGGGAGTGGAGATAACCACACAGAACAACCCAGGGCCTTTGAGGGGTGTTAGAAAGGAATGCACCTGAAAAACAACACAGACAGTTCTGGAATGTCACAAATGGCAGCTTTGTTACTGAATGCCCATCTGGTTAATTTTTGCTTTAAAGCAAAAATTTGCATAAATTTCTACCTCTTCCAGCCCCTGTCCTTCACCAAGCATGGTTCAGCTTGTATTATTGGGATATACCTACTGTGTTAGCGTAGTCTGTGAGAGTCACAAACCTTAAGCAGTTAATTCACATTGCTTTATAAATAGAAGCTGAGAAACAGCTTTAGCCATCATAAGAAAAATTGCTCATTGCCACCAAAAGAAATGAAGGAAAACTGTCTAAGCACAATTTGTCTAACATGAAAACATAGTCATACTTTGAAAGGGAAGAGGCTGTAGTATGTAGGGAAAACTTTACTACAGTGACTAGAGATGCTAATCAAACTTCACTCCCTGGTTTCAAAGCAAAATCCAGACTCCCAGTGGCACAATACCTTCCAGAGAAATAAAACTAATTACACTTCAGCATTTCTAGACCTTGAGGTTTTTAATCACATATACCATCTTGCTTAACAGTTCATTCACTTAACACAGGCAAGGTACAAGTTTTCGTAGAAGTGTCTGGAAGTGCATCTAGAATGCATTGCCTGTCCACTGTTTTATTTACAGGTCTTTTCAATGAAAATCAGTAGCTAATAAATCAAAGCATTATTACACAAACACAAAATACAATCATTAACATTTTACTTGATACAAATGATAAGCATAAGGAAATGTCCATGTACGTTCACTGACATGAATTTGTGTTAGCTTGCTACTAAATATATGATACTGTGAATTGGTGGTAACTGAAAGACAGATGTGTATTAAAAAAAAAATTAAGAGAGCCACTCATGTTTGACATGATCTTATACTGAGATAAATATCTACAGACAGTGGTATGATCATGTACACTCACATGTGATCATATCAACATAGTTAATTTTTTTCTGACAAGGTATCATCATCAAGGTAGTTGAACCTCCTCAACAAAGCTTGCTTCGATCAAGTACCAGATACTATTTTCTAAAGTGTTGGATGATACAGAAACAATCTGTGCAAGTGTAGCAATTTTGATTCAGAAAAAAAAAATTTAAAAAGTAGTATTTACAAAGGTAACTTTTAAATTCACTGATTAAATTAAGACTCCAGTCTTCATATTTCAAACACCTGTTCATTTAATTTCTTTATTTTTTGGCGGTTTGCTCTCCTCTCCCCATTCCTTCTCCTCACCGCAAATATTAGCCCAGGTTTAAAGTAGACTATCACAATTAAAACTCTTCAAAAACAGTAAGTTATTCACCTTGTGTCAAAAAAAAAAAAAAAAAAAAAAAAAGAAAGAAAGAAAAAATGTAGCACTATAACATTATTCATAAGGTTTCATAAATCCTTCATAATTAAGGAAAGTTCCAGGAGCAAAAAAAAACCTATAGAACTTGTAGAATTTGGGAGGAGAGATAAAGGAAAGAGGAGACATACATCCATTAACTTTTTTGTTTGTTTGTTCTTTTCTGAATTTCATTTACAAAAAGCTCCTGGTACTTTTTCTAATGTTTCCACACCTCCTTTCTCTGGCACATATGGTTTAATATACAAACAATTTAAATAAAATGTCAAATTCAAATTCCCACCATAAATAATTCCACTCTTATGAAAACTGGTGGGGTTTTAGCTATTTCAAAACTAGCCCTCCCTGGCTAACCATTTTGTTAGGAATCAAGGGTTAAATAAGAGGATTATTACAAAAACCTTTGTTATTCTATTTTAGCCTTGTAACAATTTCATACGAATGAAACCTAGAAGGAACCTTTTTCACTGATGTTGTTTCTTGTTCATACATCCTAATACCCATAAGTTATAACCATACAGGCTGTGCAAGAAACAGAATTATTTGAACTTCTCTCTGTTTTCTAGGGGTTCTATGAGCCTGTTGATGTTTTTGAATTTAAGGAATAAAAACTCTTGAAGTCCTTATTCTAAATGGTAGATAAACTTCAAGCCTTTTTTTCTTCGTGGAGCGTTATTATCCATCCTTATCATAAGATACTGTAATTCTTCTCAGCTTTAAATTTGGTTTGTCAGTACTGTCTCTTTTTGCTTCCATTTTGGTTTTCAGATTCCAGCTCATTTGGTGGAAGAGCTCATAATTTTACCTCCTTGCTGAAGCTGGTCTTTTCACACTGGTCAGCTTTGAAAGTCAGAATACTGAGTGCTTGCCTAAGTCAGACTGGTACTAATTTGAGTATGGAGTGGAACCAAGCTGGTTTGATGTGGAGTTTGGGTTGATTTCTTCTCATGCTGGGTTGGAGATCTAGCCATCTCAGGCGGTTCAGGAAACAGGGTGGGGAGTGGTAGCCATTTCCATGCCAGAGTCTCTTAACAGCAAAAATACAGAAGAGAAACTGAGAGAATGAAAAAAAGACTTGTGGTTGAGTGAAGAGAATTCCCATGTCCGTGAGTGGTGGTATTGTTCACTGAATTTGTGACAGCTGACAGAGAGGTGGAACTTGCTGAAGAATTGTTTGAAGGTGTCGGACTTGTTCCATTGGGACCACAGTAGATCTAGAATATGGAGAGGAGGGGAAGTAACAAAAAGGGTTATATTGTCTCTTTTTAAAAAAGAGAATACATATTAGTAGCAATGAACACTGTGTAGCCCCACTCAGTCACAGCACACAAATGATATATACAAATGCTCACACCTTTAATTGTGCAGCTAAGGACAAAGACGTTTTGAATTGCATGTGTGGGATTTGTTAAAGAAATAAATCTAATTCTTTTCTAAATGCATTTCCATAACTATTACTTTATGGAAATCCTTCCCTAAATCAGAAGATGTATAGGTTTCAAAAAACCTCACAAAAAAAATAAAAAATAAAAAGTGCAAATGTAGAGCTATGTAACGGCAAATCTTAGGATAAGAACGACTTCCAAACAATGGCATGAATTGCAGTCTGCGTTTGCAGACTAAGCCACAAACGAAAACACGAGGAAACAACAGTCAAGAATCTATTGATCCTGGTCTGTGGCTTCCTTTCAGGCAATGGTGGGGCTTTATGTGAGTGGATTTAATACTTCAGCCTCTTATCTTGCGGTGGTAGCACTGAACTGCAGAAGTTAGAACAATGAAACCATAGTGATTGGATCACAACCTATTGGCATTCTAGAACATACAAACAAAAAAGAAGTATAGTGAAAAGACAGCATATTAACAAATTTTAAAAATGCTGACAGAAAGCAAAATTAAAAAATACCCTTTTCCCTTCATAACTCTGAATTATAGGGACAGAACAAAAACTTGCAGTTTGTGCAGCCTCAAGATCAAGTTATTCCCTACATATGAGCAGGAAAACTGTCAAAGATAACCAGTGAAAAAGAACATGTGAAACACAAGGATAATTAACAAGAGCAAGAATCACATTATTTCAACCCCAAAAATGAACATAATACAAAAAGCTTGGCTTTAACTTCATGGCAGCAAACTTGTATTCTACCAGAGCATCCTGGTAAGCTCTTAAGAGTTAATTCAAGTAAAAACGTATATATTCTTAAAGAAGTTAGTTAGTTTAATAAGTAGTTCTGTCCACAAAAGGTGTCCTTATTTTCTCATGTTTCTAGTGCTGCTGAGAAAATAGATTAGCAGGAAAAAAAAAAAAATAAAATAAAATCATTCCCTCAATACTGAAGCAATGAGGTGTATGTTAAATTAATTAGAAAATTACATAAACACTTTCTTTCAGTGTTTCCTACTAAAAAAAAAACATACAATAGAAAAACATAAAAACGGTGTAAAGCTTCTGATAGTTTGCATTTTTGGCAATCGGCGTCGTGCTGGAAGCAATTTAGGACTGCAGGATAAAAATCGCTGTGTTGAAGTTTCTGTTAAAACCAGTCTGAAAGTGATCAATAGCGAATTGCTGAGTTAATAACCTACAAGGCAAGTCCCAACCTGCCCTGGAAATTTTTTTCAGTCTACGTACAAAGACTCTACCATCATTCCACTATTGGGTATGTATTTTTAAAGTTTTCTTGGTTTTATATATATATAAAAAAAAAACAACTAGTTTTTTTGTGGGTTTTTTTTTTTTTTGTTTTTTTTTGGTGGAAGAGAATGGGCTTATGTCCAAATTCCCCAACATCACAGTAGATGGGACCCCAGAGATTTTCTCAACGTGAATGTGATAAATACCGGTAACCCAAAGGGTCTGATCCTGCTCTCATCACTGCCAAGGGCAAGACTCAAGCACAAAGGAGAAGGGATAATGCCCTTCCTCGCAAACAAAGAGGAGAGGAGGAGGGAACACGATCCAGCAGCGCCGTTGCTGTTTATTTTTCTGATACTGTGTTATTCAGCGTTTTGAAGAGGAGGTCGCTAAGAGCAACACACCGATAGGGAACCTGGGAGCCCAGCTCGGCTCGGCCGCTCCAAGAGAAGCGGATCGCTCCTGCACCCATTACCTTTGCGCCAAGGGCAAGGCTCGGCCAGCGCGGCGGCCAGAGCCCGGTACCTTTGCTTCCAGCCTCCCACTCCTGCCGGGAACCGAGCCCGGGATGGGACCCAAAGTCCCGCAGCTTCGGTGAGGGGGAGGCTCAGACCCGGGTCCCGCTGCAAAACTCCTGCCTTCCCGGAGCTCTCTCGGGTTTGGAGGGATCGTTCTCCCTCTGATCAGCGGAGCAAGGAACGCTCAGCCGCCGCCCACAGCACGGTTCCCCTCGAGAATCCCACGGGGAAAACAAAGGTGGCGAATTCCAACTTCATCTTTTTTGGTTTGACCGGGATAATCCACGGCATCGCCACCGCCATCCCAGGGCTCCGGGCTCGCCCCGCCGCCCGTCCGCGCCCATCCCCGCCCGGTCCGCAGCCGGGGCTGCCCGGGCTCGTTCTTCTCGCCCGCCGCCGCCGCCCCGGGGCGGAGGAGCCGCCCGCCACCCACGGCCGCCCGGGGGGCGCCGTGGCGGGCTCCGGGACGGCGAACACGAGCGGGAATTCCTCTCGGGAGAAACCCGCCCCTCCGCCGGGAGCGGCCGCCACAGCGGCGGGAAGGCGCGGGGAGGGTCTCGCCCTGGGGCTGGCGGAGGGAAAGCGCCGAGCCGCTGCGGGGCTCACCTGCGTGGGGAGGAGGAGGGCAAGGAGCAGGAGCCCCAGGCCGAGCCGCGCCGCCAGCGCCGTCCCCATGCCCATCTGATGCTGTCCCGCCGCGATGCTGCTGCTGCTCCTGCCGCTGTGGCTGCGGGCGAGAGGGATGCACGGCTCCGCCGCGCCCGGCCCTTTTATAGCAGCGCGGGCTCCCGTGACGCCCCGCCGCCGCCTTCCCCCTCCTCCTCCTCCCCACACCTCTGCTCCCGCCCTCCGTGCCCGCCGGGGCCCCGCAAGTCGCTGCCGCCCCCTCGTTCCGCTTCGCTGCGGGCTCCGCTCCCCCTGCCCGGCTGTCCCCCGGGACCGGGGAGCGCCCGAGTCCTGCCGGCCCCTCTCCGACAGAGCCGGGAGCTCTGCTTTCCCCCCTGCGCTCTTACAGGCGCTGGCCCCTCTCTAGTGCCGGCGTCGTGTTCTGGTATGGAGGAACTGGCACAGGGCTGTGGCGCTTGAGCTGCAGTTACTCCAGGGAAATGCTTATCTTTATAAAAACACCAGGCTTTTTCCATTAAAAACAACAACAAAAAAAAAAACAAAACCAAAAAAAAAACCTAAAAAAAATCATTAGTGAGAGAAGGAAAGGTGAAAGCAGCTGTAAATATTTCTAAATGGTGGGAGCAGTGGAAGAAAAGCTGAGGAGTTAAGATCCCATCTTGTTCATAGCTGCCTCACCATTAGTGCTCAGGCTTCAGACCACAGGTTGCAATTTCAAGCACTCTTTGGATCTAAATATTTTATTATTACCATTATTCTTTAAAGAAACCTGTGTAACAAGTGGAACACAAAGTTCTTCCAGCTGTAGCCTCTGTGTAGGTGAGGTAAATGCTGAACTTACATTGTATGTCCCCCCTTGACTGACTAAAGATAGATTTGGTGAGGCCCTGACACAACCTTTCGGATGTCTCAGTGTATGGACAACTGAACAAAACTGTGTTCACTTTATAAGCTACAAAAAAAGAGACACCAATGTGCTGATTCTATTGCCACAAAGCAGTTATTTCTATTTAAAAGAAGAGCAAGATTTTTCTCTTGGCTCAGACAAATCCACAGGTTTCAAAATTAGATAAATTTGTGTTAATCTCAGAACAAAGTGTGAGGAGATACCCAAGTCCAGCACTACATGACCCATTGCCCATCTTCAGGGGCTGGGCTGCTATTGAAGAGCTTCCAAGGGCATTGCTAGAACTCAGTCCAAAAGCACAGGAAATGTGGAGAGATGCACTGCAGAACTGGGTGCTGGGACTTATATTGGACAAGAATATTTCATTCCAAACTAAGTCTTACATGAATTTCTTCAGAATGCCTGACAAAGATATAGTTACTTTATTTTTCCAGAATCAAAGGCATTTTGTAAGCTGTACTACCCAAAATATCAATCCCTCTTCTATACCAGGACGAAAGAGCTTTTGAGAGCTACGCTAAGTTTGAAGCACTTTTTAAACAACATTTCTCTCATTCTGATCATAGTCATAGCCCAGTTCTTAACTGTAAGAGACATAGTCTATCAATGGAGTAACTATGGGAACAGTCATCAAATTGATGGTCTGATGTCTCTGAATATTCACTGGTTGTCTGCTGAAAGCTGGATGCAAGAAGATGGGTTTTCATGATTATGGAGATATAAGGAGAGAAAAAAGAGAACTGTGGTGGACTTAAAATGACAGAGGAGTGACAAAGCTCCTGAGTGACAAAACATTTCTATCAGTACTTTCCCTTGCCTGCAGTTAGTTTTGGTTGTCATAGTTTAATGAATCATAAATGAGGGAGAGGATCACCTTTTCATTCAATAGATAAGCCTAACACTACAGAAAAGTGAAATTCCCTGTGAGAGAAGTCACGTGAATCACAGCAGTGAAGTCAGGGCTCACATGATTCTGACACCAGATTCCCTGGAGGCGATGAAAATGAAGGGAATCCAGTTAGGGCTCTACAATAGCTAAAACAAAGAATATTCTAGTGTAAAGCTGACAGAGATGGCTGCCATTATTATCTCTCCCATCTTGTTAGGGAGAAAAGGAAGTGATACAGCTGTTGCATGATGCCATAGGGATCATAACTGGCTGTTCCAGGTAGAAGCAGCAGCTGAGACACTTAAATGTCAACACGTGGACAGATGAGAATGATAGAGCAACAGTCAGGTGGCCTTTCCCATTCTCTCTACCTGTGCATCTTGCCTGAGGTCTATAACTGTAAAAAAAAAGAGGATGATGCACAATGCTTGTAAGGTGACATGAACCAATACAGCATGATATAACTGACAATGACTTTTATTATTATTATTATTATTATTATTATTATTATTATACAGTATATTGCACTTCTGGTGTTTTAATAAGTTTCAGTGAAAATGAGGGTACCTTTCTTTTTTGCTGAAAATATTGTAAAGTCTGTTCCTCTATTTGAAAATAAAGAAAAATATTGAGGTTTAAAAACATTTGGCAGAAATTATAAATTACAGAAATAGTATAACTCTGTAAAGTTTATGTTTGGAGGCAAAAAAGATGCCTTTCTGAAATATTCCTAAAATACTAATATAAATAAGGAAATGTACTGTCAGCAAGGGAGAAATGCTAAAAATATTTTAAGCCCAAGATTTTCATTGAAACTTTTGTCATTGGAAATTATAATGCCTAACACTCCATTAGATTTTATAGAACCAACTTTCCCCATTCAGGAAAGCTGCAATATTCTTGATTCCTTCTGAACACATAAATCACCCATGTTCCTAATTCCAAAATCTTTTTTTTTATAGGTGAAGTTTATAATGAAGTCTGCAAAATATATATCTGAGCAAGAGTCCAGAATCCAATATATGGATTTTTCGACAAGGCAAGGAATGCTGTGAGTTGAGAACCATACAAAGTGAAGTACTGCTATCTGGTGGCCAAAAGGAACTTCAGATATTTTTTTTTTCAGAAAAGACAATATGTTCCCTCAATCAAACACCCTTTGATGGCAGTGTGTTCTTAGAGTTCTCATTATGCTGAGATACAGTGTTAAGTACTGTTAAATCCCCATTCCTCTACTTCCTTTAGTTTTTATCCACAGGTCAGCACCTCTCCCAGTTAAATACATTTATTAAATAGTATTTGATAAGAAAGGTTAGCAGGGAGAAGATGACCTTGATCTTTTGAGTTAAATTTAAGCTCATATGTATATGCCACCAGTGACTTTTAAGTTGACTGAACTTTGCAATAGGCATAGCTCGCAGTTCAGTGAGCAGAGGCAAAACTTTTGCTGCTTTGCATAATGCATTGGGAAACAAAATCAGCTAAAAAGACTGGCAGAAAACCCCAACAGCTGTCTATAAAAAGAGGGAAAGAAGTCTACAAGACACATAAGTAATTTATTCAAATACATTACATTTAAATAAAAGGCTTTAGCAAAATAAGTGTAGACAGAGCATTAAGTGGAATTAATGAGAAATAATTTTGACTTAACCATTAATTTACTCCTACCATTTAGATGCTAATCTTGATCCATCTAAAATATTTTAGGAACATCAATTGCCCATGAGAATCACTGGATCCTGTGCTCCCCCAACCAGCTCTTCATTCTCCTTGGTTGTGCACAGACTAGACGTTATATATTAGAACTTACTACACCTTGTAGATCCTCTCAGAGTCCTCATCCAAGAAGACATGTCAAGCTCAGTCTGCTGCAGCTCTCAGTACTCACCTGAGTCATATTATGAGTTATTTCAGTTAATACCCACCTGTGAACTTGTGTATTCATGTATTAGAACCTGATGTTTTTTCAAAAGACAGATTTGGAGAAATCCATTTTGCAGTGCTCACGAAATAGCTCACATACACTGATCTAAGCTGACATCATCTGGTGATATGTTTCCGTGATATCCATTTTTAGCACATGGTTATGCCTTGAGAAACTCACAGGTCAATATTTCCTAATATTTCCTAGTATTTCATTAGTTAACCTGGCCTTTCTCTTGCTGCTTGTCTAGTGGAAAGGACGTGTGTTGCAGCAGCACCAGCCATATAATCAAAATTTACCAGATATTTTGAAGCACCCTTCCTTACAGTTGCATCTGCACTATCATTGCAGAACAAGACTGAAATATTGATGGGATTGGTTGAAACTGATTTTAGACAACTGGACAAAAGCTGTTTGGCATGTGTCTTGGATAAGAACTTGGTATACTGAAGATTGCATTTCCTCTTCCAGTGGTTCATATTAAATTTTTATTAGTAAAGCTTTTAATGGAAGGCATGATTTGTGGTAGTGTAAATCTCCATTTATTGGTAATAAATGTTGATTAGATTTGATTATATATGTTTTCAGACATGGGCCTTGCTGCCATGATGCAGAGCCACGATTCCAGCAGTGGCAGCTGTTTCCCTTCTGTGTTGATCTGAGACAAAGGTATTGGGCTGGCTAGTTAGAGGTGCAGTTATGGAAGTAAGCAAAACCATGATTTCCAAACCTGGAATCATGAGCCTGGAAGTTTGAGCAGAAGGGAAATTGTGATTCCAGAAAACGTCTCAAGAAGAAATGTGTAAGGGCTGCTGATTTAATGTCCTCGGACCTTTTGACTTCAAGGGATGGTGTCAGCCTACACAATTAGGTGTGGCTTCAGATCTGCTTGAAAGCACACCTTTCTCCCTAAGTCAAACAAACTCCTGGGTGACATCAATACAAACAAATTAAATGGTAGCAGAGCCTGTTCTTTGGCCTTCAGGCCAACTGACATGTCTAACCCTGTCCACACTATTAAACTCTCCCAGTCTCCAGAAAATGGAGGCTAAGTCTAAATTGCCTATTGGGAGGTAGCTGTCCCTGGCCTGTGCCAACCCCTCAATCATGGTCAGGAATTGCTTGGGATCATGCTTCTTGGAACAGGGCAAAACCAAGACAGAGTTTTCCTTCACCCATAATGCCAGATAATGTCAGGTCTATAGACAGGAAGAAGTAAAAATGATCAAAGGTAATTTATTCCATCTTCTGATTTGAGGGAAGTTTAAACATTATACTCAGAAAAAAAAAAATTAGTGAAGGGTCTTCAGCAGCTCAAATACCTTCTTTTTGTTTGCCAAACTATTTTTGCATAATATTTCTCTTAAGTCTTCTTTGCTGCAAGTTTGCATTGCATTGCAACAATTTATTGTGTTGCATAGTAAAGTGCACAGATAATGATGACCAGATTAATAAGTGTTTACTGGTTGAAAACATATCAGACTCTTTGCACTGAGAGAAGGAAGAGTTGCATGACAGCAGCCATCTACATCTAAGTAAGTCTCCCTGGAAACCCTTATAGATGATGAAAGGAAACAAGTGCTTCTATGACGTAATTAATCTCATTTCATCACAGACATCTGAAGTAGATTAATCACTTCCTGGAGATGCTGACATCTCTTCACTGACTCCTAAAAGAGTATAGATGATTCACTCTGACATTTGCCACTATATTTTCCTGTAGTTTGAAGAACTGATTCAATTCCTTCAAGCTTTCTTCACAGGATTTTTATGGGTTTTTTTTCCACTTTCTTTTGTACTCTCTCAAATCTGTCTTAATTAGATCATGCTTTCCAAAGTAGCACACTCTGCTCAAGATGAGACTTCAGCATGCAACAACTCCATTGATGCATCTTAGAAAGAATAATTTTTCCCAACTGTTTTGTTTTGTTTGTGGTTTGATGCAGTTTCGTGATTATCTCACTCCAGCTCTTGAGCAATAATGCAATGTTAGCACTTTTCCCATCTCCCTGAATTTTCCTTCTATGATAAGACTTATTAGTAGAGGACAGGCAGAGAAAACAAAGTAATGAGAACGAACCATGGAAAAATCTGAGAAACAGGAAGATTTGAAGCTGGATGGGAAGACACAAAATTATAAACCAAAATAAGAACAAATAGGATTACAACGTGTACAGTAGTTCAGCTCTCCTTCCAATTTCATAATAGAAAAAGAGACTAGTCTAGGATTTGAAAAGCTGAAATGCTGAAACTTGTATCATGTATCACTAGGAGTGCTAAGACTTCATGTATCTTTTAAATGGTGAATACTTTATTGCAGGGTATCATTATGCAAGGTGCAGAGAAGGAGTGGTGACACAGTGATGAGAACACCCAGAGTTTAAACAGCTGGTGTTGCAAGGACACGCTTCCCTGGGAGATAAATCATCCCAGATCTTCCTACTATGCGATTTACACATCTTTTACACCTCTGGAGTTGGACATTGTGAAAGGGCAGGACAGCCTTGACACCAAGTAATATTATTCTGACATTCTATCCCTCCTTATTGCACCTTTATTGATATTATTTCTTTGTGTTTGTATCTCAAAGGTATGTTGAAACAGATAAAATTTTCTGGTTTTAGATGCTAATCAAGAAAACTTGGTGTCTTGTCACTAAAGGACATGAAATTATTCAGATGGACACTTCTCAGTGTCAGAACAGAAAAGCAGTGCCTTTATTCTTTGACTCCAATATTTATAGATTCTCGACAATGACCAGGGATTGGATAATTAAGTTACCACCTTCCCAATCACACTGGTCATGAGAAACATCCATCAAAAGGTGTTTCTTAGAAAGAATGTGATAAAACAACTTATGTTTATAGAACTTTCATGGGAAAGTAACTAAAACTATGAAAACATTATCAGACGGCTTCAATTTTCAGAGCAACAGTCTCTGAGTCACACTGGAAGATGAAGTATTTTCTCAGCCTTTTTTCTGCTTTTAAAAGTAAGTCTGACTCAAAGCATTGTTGGTTTGGATTTGTTTGGGTCTTTTAGTTTGCTTGTTTTAAGAAAACTTTAATTATACACAGATGGAGGAACAATTGAAATTTCCCCATTGGAAATTGATAATGCTAAACTTGCATGTGTATATCTTGAATTAGTTGCTTTCAATTAGAAGAGAGAACATTATTTTCTAGTAACTAAAGACATTAATCTGAGGAGAATACAGAGGAAACACAGCAGTAAACAAATAATTCAAACTACTTAACATTTGCTCATGAACTATGTTGTTTTATGGCTAATAAATAAAGTTCAAGTAATGAATGCTTAATTGATTGGTTTTGTTTTTTATTGCATTTACCACCCACTGTTAGTGCAGCTAGATAAATCCTAGAGCAACAACCAACAGCAGCAGGACCCGAACACGTTCACTATAGAATGAATGAAAATCTTAAAGCCTGTCTTAGGAAACAGTACAACAACTTTTCCTACCAAAAAAATTACTGTGTTTTAGACATTAGCAAACAAGAAAGCAAGGGTGAAACAACAAAACAAATTTCATTGCAAACCTCTCATCAAACTGGAAAATTAAAGAACTAGCAGTGAAACTGCAGAGTTTTTAATCTTGGTGTAGCTGGATTTAAATCCAGACAGGCTGAAGGAAGTTACTTACTGTTTTCCTCCCATTTGCTTAACCACTGATGTAACATCAGTTTTCACTGGCAAGGCAGCAATGTATTTCTGGTTTAGGTGATTCACCATGCTGTGACTGATGGAGTGGCCTCACATCACTTCTTCAGTGCTGGTCAGAGCAATCTGCACTATCCACCTCCATCTTCTTTAATATTATGGCTCAATGTTGCCTCCTACTCTAAAAGACAATAGGAAGTCACAAGCCAAATTAGTCAAGTAGTGAAAAGGATGGGGAAAAAAGAGAGAATGATACATTAACAAGTGACTGTATCCATCTTAAACAAATACAAAACAATACTTGAGACTCATCCACTTTCCTCTACTCCTCTAATTAATCTTTGATGTCTAAGATGGGTTTTCAAGGAATAAGTAAACTGCAAGTAAAGGTGCTTTGTGAAACCTTGCTCACTTCTGGAAAGGGATTCTCTGCGCAGGATGCCAACGTGGCTGCAGGAAAAAATATACAGAAGTTCATAATGCAGTTGTTATCATAAGAGATAAAATGGCAACATAGAGAGCTGATAAGTAGAGAGAAACAGAAGTTTCAGTGTACTGGGGTAGGAGCTGAGTATGTTAAAGGTATCCTAAAGAGAATAAACACAATGTTTTATAGCAAAAGATAGCACAGTAGGTTACATAGGCAAATAAATGAGAGAGGGAAGTTTAGAGCAGCCTGCCAACTGAAAAGGCAGCACTGGAAGGGTTAGAAAGGGAGCTTCTGCTGCATGAAAGGTTATTTTTCAGAGAGGGGCTTTAGAGGAAGAGATGATAGGATTATTTGGTCACAGATTAAATGCAGTAACCTGCTAGAGGAATTGTCTCTAGGCTACGGACTAAAAAAAAAGAACATCTAAGGAGTTACAATAGGTGTGAAGTGATGAATTAGCAGTCAGGAAGCTCTTTATTCAAATGAATATGGACAAACTTAAAGGTCATGCTCATATTGGAACACTTGTTTGGCCAGGCAGCATAAATATGCATAGAACACTGTCCGGTCACCTTCCCACCTAGAAACAAGCAGTGTAACTTAAAAAACATGTGGTCTCCACAACAAAATATTGAAGTGGAATCTGCAGAGACAAGTAATCTGGTGAGATATGCATTGCAGAATGCTAGTCACAGCACTCAAATGGCAGCATGGGGCTCTTTATTTTGCAAATGCAAGGAGTGTCAGCAGATCCAGCGCTGTCACTTGACTGACCTTGCAGGAAAACAAAGGTAACAAAAAACCCTAGGCAGTGGAGAGGGAATTCCCAGTTACAGATTCCAACACACAGGTCAAAAGCTACTGAGAATTTTCTCTTTGAGCTACCAAATCTAAAAGATTAATCTTGTGAGTGAATGGCATAGGTAGTACGTTGAAATACATGAAATGAAAATCAAACGAGAGGAATTACCCTTTCTAGAGAGGAGATATCTCCACTGAAAAAACAAAAACAATTCTATGAGATTAGACATGGGAAGAACACACCTTGATCAGAACAATTAAAAAAAAAATAAAAAAATTAGACTACAATGAATCTGCCAGAAATGAATGATCATTGTTTCTTACCAAAATTGAAATTTTGAGTGTATGTTGTGGAGGTCTCTTATTAGAAAAAAAAAAAAATAATAAAAAAAAATCAAATCACCTAGAAGCAGGTTAAAGAACATCCTGCTCAGAGATAGGTATGACTGATGTATGATTGAGCAAAGCCTCTTATGCGGGAAGCCTGAGCCCGTGGCAGCTTTGAGAGGAGCTTTTCACTGCCATCTAATGGTAAACTGGGAGAAGAGAAAAATTACACTGAGGTCTTCACCCCCTCGGAACATTTTGGTTATAATTACAGTTCCATATAATTAAATCAGGATTGATCATTCTTAACTTCATTTTTGCATTTTTTTTTTTCCATTAAAAAATGCACATACTGACCCAGGCTGGGAGTTCCCTCTCATGGCTCTTCAACTCTGGCACGGAGGGAGTCTGACCACAAGAAGACCTGGGAGATATTGATGTTCCTCTACAGTCCAGGGCTGAAATAATCCTGGGGGACGGGGAAGTCCCAAAAAACCTTGGTAGGCATCTGCTTTCATGACTGAGATGTAATAATAACATGATGTACCTTCCAACTAGTACAACTGGAACAGTTGCCTTCATAGCTGGACTAGGAAATTAAGCAAGTGTGTCAGAGGTGATGTCTCTGTTTGGGGTGGAGAAATGATGAGATAAATTAGATTCGTGATGCCTGCTCATGACAACCAAGTCACATTTCCTCTGCATCTGATTAATTTCTGGTTGTGCAAGATGCAACTGTATCATCATATTTTAAAATATAAGAGAGGGGGTGACTTGAGGCACGCTCTACCTTGCCATTCAATATGAAGGTGCAATAAGGATGTGTAATGCATAAATAACATAGAAAGGCATTAATACTTATATTTTTGTTTACTAAGAGTAGGTTAACTTCACGCACAGAAACATTAGATCATGACTTTAATCCTACATGAGACAAGTCAAATTCCAAAAGATTTGAAGAGAATGGGGTGCATGATAGGATTGGGGTGGTTTCTGTTGGGTTTTGGCTGGGTTTTTTTTTTTCCCTTCTTAGAGAAGGTAGCATTTCTGCTCAGGGAATCCACACTGCTTTTGACATTCTTTTCTGATCTGACTCACTATGTGCCACTATGAATGCAAGGAAGTCACTCTTACCATCCTTCCCTCCCCACCCCACCCCCCACCCCGGCAAGTATGTCTGTGTATTTTACCATATATAGGGGGAAAGTGCCAAAAAAAATTGGAGGCTATATTCTCAACTGAAATTGGTCAAAAATCTCACAGAACTTAGCACTGGAACATTCAAAATACATAAAGACACAAAGGTGTTCAGAGACTTTTTCCCAGTGAAGTTTCTAAGGAGGGGAAATAGTTTTGCCCATGAATTGCTCATTACCAAATATCTCTGACATAAAAACCTCCCATTCAAACACTTTATGACAAAGTTTATACAGGTGTAAAATTAGGAAAACACTTATAATGCCCGTGCTAATTGCACCACTGCTGTTCAGCAGTAGTTCTGCAGTTATATCACTTTTCAGATTTGCTTGTATTTTTCCAAGGGATGACTGGTCTGTCAGGTGAGGTGGCTGGCATGTTAAAGCAGAACTGTAAAGTTGAGGAGCTTTTCCATCTGCCAAAATTACTCTGAACCTTGTGTGGCCACTTATATCAGGGTGAGATGCTACCAATCTGGTTGCATTCTGTGCCTGCTCAGTATGGATACAGAGAATTCCCCAAATGCTGAGAAATTGGAGCGTTTTGAAGCAAAAAGAGATTGGTGCACAGCATAGAGAAATCTGGGAGAAGGCAGAAGTGGGGATGGACCTCCTAGTTTCTGAGCTCCAAAGAGAAGGAATAATGAATTATCACCAGTAATGGAGATGCAGAGTAAAAGAAGGAGACATAATGTGAAGGAAAGTAAGAAAGATAAAGGGAAATGTAGGTCACAGAGGGGTTTGAATTAGATTGTCATGGTGGCCAAACCCTTCAAATCAATCTATGGTTGGAAAACTTGTGCATCTGCTGGAATGATTTCCCCAGTGAGAGAAGTTCAGGTTTTTCTGGTTTGGGCATGTGGTCAGAGCATGAGGAGCTGAAAACGCAGAAAAAACTTCCCTAGAAAGCCAGGGAAATTATAATGGGAAACAGCTCCAGCACATCTCAGTGTGGAGGGAGACCATCGGTGGCTGGACCAGTCTTCCAGCAGAGGACAGGGCAGAGGCTGGCCCAAACACAGAGGGCTCCTCCCGTGGAACCTCCCGGTTTGCTGAGGAGGGATTGGCAGGATCCCCACTTTAGCCTGCTGCCCTCCTGCCTCTCCCAGCTCCCTCCAGCCTCTGCTCCCAAACCAGCGGGCACGGTGAGCAGAAGGGGAGAGGCAGCCCCAAATATCTAGAGGGACGATTCCAGGAGGATGGAGACAGGCTTTTTTCGGTGGTGCCAACTATTAGGACACGAGCCAACAGGCAGAACATGATGCACAGGAAGTTTCGCCGGAAAATGAGGAAGAACTTTACTGCTCGGGTAACCGAGCACTGGAGCAGGCTGTCCAGAAGGCTTGTGGAGTCTCCTTCACTGGAGATACTTAACCACTGTCTGGACACAATTCTGTGCCGTGTGCTCTGGGATGTCGCTGCTTGTGCAGGGAGGTTGGACCAGATGACCCACTGTGGTGCCTTCCAACCTTGCGCATTCTGTGATTCTGTGAGAGGCGCCTCGGCTCCCCGACCGGCGGGCACGGGGCGGAGAACGAGCGGCCCCCGCGCCGCCCGCCCTGCCCGTCCCGCCCCGGAGCGGGTCCTCCGGGCCCCGGCAGAGGGCGCCGAG